>NW_006921697.1:3330704-3370501 GCF_000298275.1 Orycteropus afer afer
GATTTAGAATCTTTTCTAATTTTTCATTTATTTTGTCATTTTGTTCTTGTATTTTCTTCCAAATTTCTTCTAGGGTTTTGTCTGTGTTTTCCTTGGTCTGTCTCTCAATCCTTTGAAGATACCTAAATATAATTCTTTTGAATTCCTTATCAGGGAGTTCCAATGCTGCGTCTTCCTCGGGGATATGTTTTGGGTCTGTATCCTGGTCCCTTGTTTCTTCTGCTTTATTTTGTTCTTTGTGTGGACTGTGATGCTCTGTTATCTCCAAGGTATTGTGACATTTTTGTGTTTATATTTAATTGGTGATTATATGTTGGAGTGACTTGCCTGCAATTTTCATTTTCTTTGTTTTGTTTATATGTTATCTGTACAGGCAGGGTACTGTGCTGTGCTCCTCTATTCACTAGTTGACAGCACTTACACACTCACCACCTGTCTCCTTTCCTTTCTCAGCCTCTCATATGTCCTTGCCGACCTTGGAAAACAGAGCCTGTTCTTAGGTCCCTGGGATCCAAATGAGAATGCTATCACTTTAACATCCAAAATGGTTGCCACTTATAAACATTCAAAATGGCTGGATCCTTGGTCACTTTAAATATCTAAAATAGCCACTTCTTGTAAACATTCAAAATGGCTGCACCTTCAGTCATGTTAAATATCCAAAATGGCTGCCACGTGTAAACAATCCAAATAGCTGTGCCCTCTGTACAGCACAGAGTACACAGATCAGGTTGTCTTCCTCCTTGCTGTTTCCCTTCCTAGTCATAGGCCACCAGAGCAGTTGTCCCTGCAGCCCTTGGTGACCGGGACTGATCTTTAGGTCAATTCTCAGGTCCTAAAATCACTTGGAAGTATCTAGGCTGTTGGTCTTGTCAGAGTAGCTGACAGTCCGCAGCTCCGACCATCTGTGTACTCACTGTTTTCATTCAGGTTTTTCCACTAGTATAGTTTTCCACTGTATAGTTCCTTTCAAAGCCCAGGGTTCCAGGATTATCTTCTGTATCTCTTTCAATTGGTTTTTCTTTTCTTTGTTGAAGAGGGTCTGTGTCACTTGTCTGCCTATTCCTCCATCTTAACAGAAGTTGGAGTTAGTTTTTGTGTATGGTGTGAGGTATGGCTCTTGTTTCATTTTTCTGCAAAAGAATATCCAGTTTTTCCACCACCATTTGTTAAAGAGACTATCTCTTCACCATTTAATGGATTTCAGCCCTTTGCCAAAAATCAGCTGACCCTAGGTCAGTGGATCTATTTCTGGGTTCTCACTTCTGTTCCATTGGTCTATGTGTCTGTCATTGTACCAATACCAGGCTGTTTTGACTACTGTAACTGTATATAGTTTTTTGTTTTGTTTTGTTTTATATTCAACATTTCGTGTACATTTGGTTTCACTCCCCAATTACCATCCCCAACCCTAACCCACTCTCTTCCCCTCCCTGTCCAGTAACCCCCTAACCCCCATGTCCCTTATAGTTACACACTCCTGTGTATCTTGCATTTCCTCTGTGTGACTGTTGCCTCTCTGGTACCCTGTGGTCTATTGCTCCAAGGGATGCATCTCCATAGAGTATATGGGTACTTCACCCTGGGTTGAGTGGTCTGCGTGTATGTCTTACAGGTTTTAAGATCTGAGAGTGTGATACCTCCTACTTTGTTCTTCTTCTTCAATAGTGTTTCACTTATCCAAGGTCTCTATTCTTTCCATAGAAAATTGGTGATTGGCTTTTCCATATCCTTAAAGAATGTTGATGGGATCTGGATTGGGATTGCATTGAATGTATACATCACTTTGGGTAGTATTGACATTTTCACAATGTTTAATCTTCCTACCCACAAGCATGGTATGTTCTTCCATTTATGTAGATCTCTTATGTTTTCTTGAAGTAGTGCTCTGTAGTTTTCTTTGTACAGGTCTTTTGTTTTCCTAGTGAGATTTATTCCCAAGTATTTTTATTTTTTTGGTAGCTGTTGTAAATGGTATTGATTTCCTTATTTCCTTTTCAGGAATCTATTTGCTGGTATAGAGGAATCCAACTGATTTTTGTATGTTGATCTTGTATCCTGCCCTATGTTAAATCTCTCAATTAGTTCCAGTGTTTTTTTGTTTTGTTTTGTTTTGTTTTTGTTTTAGTCCACTGAGTCTCTTGGGTTTTCTAGGTGTAGGATCATATCATCAACAAAGAGGGATAGTTTGACTTCTTCCTTACCAATTTGGATGCCTTTGATTTCTCTTTCTTGTTTTATTGCCCTGGCTAGGATTTCTAATACAATGTTGAATAGAAGTAGTGATAGAGGGCATCCTTGTCTGGTTCCTGTCCACAAGGGGAATGGTTTCAGTTTCTCTCCATTGAGAATAATGTTGGCTGTTGGTTTTGCATATATGCCCTTTATTGTGTTGAGCAATTTTCCTCCTATTCCTCTTTTGCTGAGAGTTTTTATCAGGAATGGGTGTCAGATTTTATCAAATGTCTTTTCTGCATTGATTGATATGATCATGTGGTTCTTATCTTTTGTTTTATTTATGTGATGGATGACATTGATTGTTTTTCTAATGTTGAACCAGCCTTGCATACCTGGTATGACCCCCACTTGGTCATAACGTATTCTTTTTTGGATATGTTGTTAGAGCTATTGGCTAGGATTTTGTTGAAGATTTTTGCATCTATATTTGTTCTGGTTACCTAGTGTTGCTCTGATAGGACTATACCACAAATGGGATGTTTGAACAAACAGGAATTTATTCTTTTACAGTTTGGAAGCTTTAAGTCCAAGTTTAAAGTGCCAGGCTCTAGAGTCTGGGTGAAAGCCCCTCAAACTTGGGGTCCAGCTCTGTCTCCTGGCCCAGCCCACTGGAGCTAGAGGCTTTTCTTCAGTCAGACAGCTGCTGGCTACTGAGACTGACAAGCCCAAGGTTGATAAGTAAAAAGGCACAGTCCCAATGTTACCAAACCAAATGTCAGGCCGTTAATTCAAGTCCATTGAAAGTCCCAAGGTTGGCAGAGCATGGCAGGCTGAACAATGACACAGTTACATGCAGGGTTCAAGCATGACATAAGCTAGAGACTATCCCCAAGGCTTCTCCTTATATACAGGAAGCAGACCACATCCCTAAAGCAGCTACTCAGCTGCTTATGGTAGATCCCACCATAGAGTTGATTGCCAGTCTCATCATGGGGAAAAACTACCACCAGCTTCCCAGCCACTCAACCAGGCCCAACCAAGTTGACATACGACTTTAACTACCACAATACTCATGAGGGATATTGGTCTCTAGTTTTCCTTTTGAGTGATGTCTTTGCCCAGTTTTGGTATCAAGATTATGCTTGCTTCAGAAAATGAATTTGGGAGGATTCCATCCTTTTCTATGTTCTGGAATAGTTTGAGTAGAATTGTGTCAGTTCTTCTCTGAATGTTTGGTAGAATTTTCCAGTGAAACCATCTGGGCCAGGGCTTTTATTTATGGCTTTTGCTAATTTTTTTTAATTACTTTTCAATTTCGTCTAAAAGATATATTTTATGAAGAAGAAATTCACAATTTGCTATAACTAACATATAATGAAGGAGCTCTGGTAGCGTAGTGCCTAAGGCACTTGAGTGCTAACCAGAAGACTGATGGTTCAAACCCACCAGCCACTCCTTGGAAGGAAGATGGGGCAATCTATTTCCATAGTGATATTGCCTCAGAAACCCAAGGAGGGATCGCTATGAGTCGGGTCTGACTCAATAGTAAATAATAACAGCAACAACAACAACATATAATGGAACATATCACATCTAGACATAGTATGGTTCAATTGCAAAATATCAATTGTTAGGTGGGAAGGTAGGACAGGAGGGCTACATGGGGGCAGGCCCAAAGAGAGGAGAAAAGGATGAGAGGCAGAATATTCAAGGAAGTTAATCAGCTAATACCTGCAAGAGCCCACAACCATCTATGTGACCTGACCAATTCAAATTAAGCAGAACAACTACAGACCCAGGAACTTGAGATTTTGGGGAATTCCCTACTTGGGGCATGAGCAGAAGCCTCATACCCCTGACCCAAAGTAAACTTATGATGTAGCTATATCATTATAACCTAATTAGCATTGCATTTTCGAGTAGAACAGACTGAATTATGGAAAGGAACATGAGCAGAAGAGATGTGAATATTATAATCAGGACCCTGTCACTCAAGGGACTCAACCCTGCTTTCAGAAACCTCCTTTTAGGAAGCATAAAACCAGTAAAGTTAAACAGTTTAAAGTCATGCCAACTTGTGGGGATAGACCCATTTCCACCCCTTTGGGAAACCATTTTGCTTTTAATAAAGGCTTTTGTGCTTGTGTGATTGATGCTTGGTTGAGTAACTTTGTTAAGCTGCTGCCACCCGACATCACTTGCTCACAGACCACCTGGGACTGCCTACCTGTGGATTGCTCACTCATGGAGGTTCTTCTTGTGAGTAGGGAAAGACCAGGGAGAGGGCTTCTCTGCCCAGATAAAATTTTGGAGCCTAAACCCCGGACAAAAGAAACAAACAGGCCCAGGCGAGAGCAAGCAGGACACACAGGAGCACTCTTCTTAAAGGTACAGAATGAATAAGCTTGTGTGTTTGGTGGGAAAAAGGGAGTGTATGTGATTGGCATCAGCTGCTTTGGAACATGGGCTTTTTACTTTTTAGTGCTCGTGAGTTTGGGGAAATAGAGAAATTTAATTGAAGGATGGACTAAGGGCAAAATACATAAACTTTTGTATACAAACACCTAGAATATCTTGGAGGAATCATTAAGGAAAGTACTTCAAGGAGGACTAGCAAATCCACTGATCACCTAGGAAATTTCTGGATTGCAGGACTTGAATGTGGTGGGAAGAAACTCTGCACTCTCAGCGCCCTCCCCTGTTTTGCCAGGCTGGGTTTGAAATCCCGTCCACTTTACAATACCACCTTAACCTAGCTAACATAAAAATCTGTGCTAAAGTTTGGGCCAAGTTCTACTAGTAGGCACCCACTTTCCAAACGACAGAGGAACCAAGAATTTTAGAGCAAGCTGAGCGTAGGCACTGCACATACCTCTACAATAGGTCTGTGAAAAGGAGACATCTGTTTCACCCTTCCCAGGATGCTGGACTCTCTAACTACTTGTTATCTGTTTCCTCTGTTGGACACTTTTAGATGGGAATCAAGCCTCACCCTCATTCAACACCCCCCACTCCAACTCCCCTGTTGCACTGTACTTTACCAAATTGCTCGCAATTGGACTCTAATCTCAATTTGGCCCTCAAATTCTACATTAACCTAAACCCTGACTCACAGGAAGGAAAGATTTATCTGACAGTACAAATTTTGTCAGCTCTGATGGCACAAGGTTCTGTTAGTTTGGAAACAGTTATTGTACTTATAGGAGAAATTACAGTGGGACATGACTGGGCATACACAGGGGAAAAAGGGCCACCGGTAGGTCATGTGTAACTCTCTCACATGATTCATCCATGGGGGGAGGGCAGATGCACCCCTCCTGAACCTGTAAAATTTAGGTTCAAAGTGCCCAGTTACATGGAACACAGGGTGCCCAGTGCAGTGGCCCCATGCAGAGGCCCGGGAGCCTCCAAGAGGATTAAAGGGGGGGACGACCACCTGATCTTATAGCAAGATCCTACCCAAGTTTTGAGCACAGCTCCTTTTCTGTATCTTTTCTGTCATGCCAGGAATTATCCTAACTCACACAATGCTACTTGGCCCCATATCAGCTTGGGGGCTAGGAAATCTGGCCTCAAACAACAGCCTTCGGAGAATGAAGTTAATAATCCTTTATAGCATAGCTTGGACAGTCTAAAATTATAACCTCATTTTGCAGCATAACTGGTTTTGTTAAAGGAAAGATAATCTAAACCACCATACCTAGGTATTCATGGCCCCATGGGATAATGAGCAGGTGTGCCATAAAATATGGAATATGCCCACTTTCCCTTTAGAAACATCCCACAGGAGAGGGTTCTGAGGTAACTACAGCTGGTGCCCTGGAACCATGAGCTCCCCTGCTTGAATATGTTCCACCATTCTCCTCATCTCAGGCACAATCATTGCCTCTGCAGGAGACATCAGGAAAAAGGCAAATAGTAAGAGCATAGAAGTGGCCGGTAAGCCTGAAAAATTTCTTCCTGAAACAAAATCCTTTGACAGTACCCTATCCTCTTCCCCCTGCTTGGTGGTGAGCATCAATAGTCACTCAGTTAAAAAAATATATAAAACTCCTCCATTAACTTGTAGTTGGGAGGGAATTCTTATGTCTCACCAATTCCTTTTAATACTAAAAGTGCCAGTTCCCCTTATGGGAAGAGATTTTTTGCTAAGCTTGGCTTTCAGCTACAATTGCATTTTGGAGTTATGTGGATGGGGACACCAGCAGAAAAAGGTGGCAGTAGGAGTGCTGGTACAGGAGATAGGTGAAGAAGCTAAATCTATTGGATATTTTTCAAAGATTTGGGACCCAGTGATGTTTGCATGGCCACATTGCCTCAAAGTGGTCACTGTCACAGTGTTACTAGTGGAAGAGGCTCAAAAATTAACCTTTTCCCAAACTCTAGTGGTTCAAGTACCATACACACTCAGGCCCTTGCTAACAAAACAGCAAATGAAGTGGTTTTCTGCTTTTAATAGAGCATCTTGACATCAAACTTGAGGTGTGAAATTAAAGGGAATAAACAGCTAGATATACATCTCCAGAATCAAACCAGTCAGACAGCAATCTGAACACCCACAAGACACAAGTCATCTATCTTACATCCATGAACCAGCAGAAGACCTCAAACTCCTCTTTAAAAAGGAAGAAGGATTCTTCTCCAGATAAGTGATTTCCTTAATATGATCGGCTTATACATCGTAAGAGGCATTATACTTATTATCCTGTCCATTATTCTGATTGTTATTTGTGAGTGTAGAAGTAGATCTTTTCCCATTCCTGAGAGAGCTTTATTTTGTCTGCAATGGGAAAATTTGTTAAGTGTCTTCTTATCCTGGCTCCTTTTGTACCAGTAAGTCTTTCTGAAGGCATAGTCCCATACTCCTCAACAGCTTGGGAGTTGGTCAATTATACTGCTCAATACCTTCATTTAAATAAAACTTGTTGGGTATGCCTTTCCAGCAGGAGTTTGGGATATGTACAATCCATTTGCCAAAAAGATTAGGGCAACATAACCTCCCCCATGAGACAGACGACAGATCTTCCTTCCATATTGGGGTGGGGGGGGAGGCAATGGCAAGAACTAAGGCAGAAAAGTT
Source organism: Orycteropus afer afer (assembly GCF_000298275.1). Classification (NCBI taxonomy): domain Eukaryota; kingdom Metazoa; phylum Chordata; class Mammalia; order Tubulidentata; family Orycteropodidae; genus Orycteropus; species Orycteropus afer. The sequence continues at coordinate 3,337,963 of NW_006921697.1, forward strand.
TTTTATTAAACCAGTAAACCCCCTCACTTCAGCTATATCACCTCCTGGAGAAGCCATAGTTTCCTTTATAACCAATGCTAAGCAAGCCTGCTTTCCTATTTGCAATAACGACCAGCAATAACAGTGAAGGAGTTCATGTAGAATCTCTCCTACATTCACGATGCCAGTGGATCTTTTCAATAGTTTTCTAAGGCCTTACAAACACCTCTGTCAGCCTGCCTGAAATAGACCCCAAGAACTTTGTTCTCACCAAACTACCCTGGCCTTCAGTACTCCTCCCACCTATTCCAAAATACAAGTTCTCAATACTGCTGGGGAAAGCCAAGTAGAGGCCTAAACATTTTATTGGACCAAGAAAGGGGGAAGCAATGCCCTACACTGGCCAGAGTTTCCACATGGGCCCTTCATCATAGACGTAGACCGGGGTCCTTGCTCACTGAATACATTAACACATCAATAATACATCCTTTATCAGATCTCCTAGTCTCTACCACCTTCATTGCATAAGGGGCACAATGCTGAGGAATAAAATTCAACAGGACAAGACCACATGCCATGGGAGAAAATTTTCCTCAACTCCTCACTAGGATCAATATTGGGGCACAGTTAAAGTCCCAAAAAGGAATATTTTGGATATGTGACACCAAGGTTTACTGGCCTCTCCCTCCCCGATGGAGAAGGATCTGCTCCTTAGGATATGTACTCCCAGACATCCAAATGGCCAAGAGTGATGCTACTCTCCCATTTCCATTGAGGTCAAAGGGGCACTTGGCAAAACAGATGGACCTCCTCATTCCACTTGTTTCCTTATTCAGCCTGCTAGCTACTGTGGGGGCAGCAACAGGAGGAGCTTTACTGGGAGTACAACAGAACATAGCTAAGAAAACAGCAAAGGCTTTAGTAGCAACCAGTCAGAGCCTGACCCTTTTACAAGAACAAAAGGATTCATTGAGAGGGGTAGTCCTACAAAATAGGAGAGCATTAGACGTATTCACAGCAGCAGAAGGGGAAACTTGCTTGTATCTTCAGGAACAGTGTTGCTTTTATATCAATAAATCAGGGCAGGTGTAGGAGAATATAAATGGTATTTTAGAGTCAGCAACTAAGATAAAAATGACACTTCCTAAGGGATTCCTTTTTGGGTATTGTCCTAGTTCTTCCCTTTGGTAGTTCCAATTATAATTTTTATTGTCACCCTGGCCCTGGGACCCATGATTTTTAACCTTCTAACTCAGTTTGTGATTTCTAGGCTTTAGGCTGTGAGACTAAAAGTTCTCCATGACTGTCCAGTATCCTGGGCATTTCTCTCCTCTCCAATGACTAAGCTGGACCAGGCCAGAAAATGCTTTGAAAATTTGTCTTCACACTCCCCAGAAGAGAGGGAGTAGGAGGTTGGCAGAAAATACCAAAAAGTTGCTTTTGCCTATCACACTTGCCCATAACCATAGCACTTGTACAGATAATTAGCCTCTGGAAATCCCAAGCCTTTTTTCTCCTCTAGAGATAGTAAGGAAGGTCTTGAGTCTCCATTAGGCAGGACAATGACTGGTTTACAACAGGAAGTAGCCAGAAGACAATGGCACCAATCACCTTTAATGAATTAAGGCTCATGTGTCCCTCAGGGGGGAAATGTTAGGCAGGAAGGAAGGGCAGGAGGGCTGCCCTGGGAGCAGCCCAAAGGGAGGAGAAAAGGGAAGAGAGGCAGAATCTTTAAGGAGGTTAATGAGGTAACACCTGCAACAGCCAACAACCATCTGTGTGACCTGGTCAATTAAAATTGCACAGAACAACTACAGACTCAGGAACTTGAAATTTTAGGGAATTCCCTAACTTGGGGTGTGAGCAGAAGCCTCATATCCCTGACCCAAAGTAACCTTAAGACATGGCCATATCATTATATCTTAATTAGCATTGCAGTTTCAAAATGGTTTTGAGTCAAACAGACTGAATTATGGGCAGGAGCATGTGCAGAAGGGATGTGAATGTTATAATCAAGATCCTGTCACTCAAGTGACTCAAATCTGCCTAAGAATGACCCTTTTAGGAAGCATAAAGCCAGTAAAGTTAAACAGCTTAAGGTCATCCCCACTCATGGGGATAGACCCATTTCCACTCCTTTGGAAATGTACTTTGCTTTTAATAAAGGCTTGTATGCTTGTATGATTGACACTTGGTTGAGTAACTTTGTTAAGCTGCCACTGCTCAACATCACTTGCTCGTAGATCATCTGGGACTGCCTGTCCACATATCGCTCGCTCACAATGATTCTTCCCATGAGTAGGGCAAGACCAGGGAGAGGGCTTCTTCACCCAGATAACACAATGACAGAGTGAAAATTTTTTTTTTTAATGATAATAAAAAAAAAAAAAACTGACTACTCAAAAAGAAATGGCTGTGAGACTAAGAACAAAATTCTCGTTAGCACAAATAGATGCCAAAAGAAATTTAATTATAAAGACTCATAGTGACCTCTCCTTGAGTTTCCAAGGTGGTATCACTATGGAAGTAGATTGCCCAATCTTCCTTCCGAGGAGTGGCTGGTGGCTTTGAACCACCAGCATTCTGGTTAGCAGTCTAATGCCTTAGACACTATGCCACTAGAGCTCCTAATTTAAAAGACCTAAAAAATATAAAGATGTAACAAAGATAGAAACTTTCCAAGTTTCATATTATGAAATACTGGTGCTTCTCTTATATTTCTTTTCTGGTTACAAATGCATTAATTTTTTTTTATTTTGCTTACTTTTTACTTATGCAGTTAGGTACATAAATTTCCTTAAATAACACTTTCTTAAAATGAATTATATGACAATATGAACAAATTCTAAATTCATGTCAACTGAAAACAAAACAAACAAACAAAAAAATCCCATTGCAGAAGAATATATTTTTATACACAAATCATACTATCTTTTCTTGTTTATGAACAACTACCTATTTTTTAAATGTATCAGGATAATGACTAGAAAGAAAGTTATATATCAACTTCAGAATAGAGTTTGCCTCTGAGGTGAGAACAGAATCAAGTGATATAAGCTGGAAGGGACAAAATGGGGTCTTCAATTGTACCTAAAATCTCTTTTCCTTTAAAATACACACACGTACACACATACAAAAACACACACATTGAATAGTTTTAAATGTCAACATATAAAAACAGGAGAGATGTAGTATTCAGTCACCCTCAAAAGTTTGAGATCCCCAAAGTCTCTCTTGTCAAACCCAAATAATATGTCTATTTGGACAGAATGTCTGTAGTAAGTTTTCTAGCTAATGTTGTTGTGAAAGTAGGTTGTTGTGTTTTTAGGTGCCATCGAGTCATCTCCAACTCATAGAAACCTTATGTACAGCAAAACAAAACACTGCTTGGTCCTGTGCCAGCCCCATGATCCTTGCTATACCTGAGCCCATTGTTGCAGCCACTGTGTCAATCCATCTTGTTGAGGGCCTTCCTCATCTTTGTTGTCCCTCCACTTTGCCAAGCATGATATCCTTCTCCAGAGAATGGTCCCTTCTTACAACATGACCAAAGTATATGAGACGAAGTTTGGCCATTCTCGCTTCCAAGGAGCATTCCAGCACCACTTCTTCCAGGACAGATTTTTTCGTTCTTTTAGCAGTCCATGGTACTTTCAGAATTCTTTGCCAACACCACAACTCAAAAGCATTGACTCTTCTTCAGTCTTCTTTTTGCATTGTCCAGCTCTCACATGCCTATTTGGTGATTGAAAATACCATGGCTTATGTCAAGCGCACCTACTAACAGTCTTCAAGAAAATATCTTTGCTCTTCAGCACTTCAAAGAGGTCCTTGTTGCAGATTTGCCCAATGCTATCATAACAACAACAACATACAACATCTGATATCTTGACTGTTACTTCCATTGGTGTTGATTGTAGAACCAAATAATATGAAGCCTTTGACAACTTCAATCTTTTCTCCATCTATTGTGATGCTGCTTATTTGTCCCATTGTGAGGATTTTTGTTTTCTTCATATTGAGGTATAATCCATACTGCAGACTGTGGTCTTCAATCTTCATCAGTACTTGCTTCAAGTCATCCCACTTTCAGCAAGCAAAGTTATATCACAGGTTGTTAATGAGTCTTCCTCCAATCCTGATGCCATGTTCTTCTTCATATAGTCTAGATTCTCAGATTATTTGTTCAGCATACAGATTGAATAAGTATGGCAAAAGGATACAACCCTGATGCACTCCCTTCTTGATTTTAAACCATACAGTGTCCCCTCGTTCTGCTCAAATGACAGCCTCTTGGTGTATGTGCAAATTCCTTGTGAGCACAATTTAGTGTTCCAGAATTCCCACTCTTCTCAATGTTATCCATAATTTGTTATGATTCATACAATTGAATGCTTTTGCATAGTCAATAAAATATAAGAAACATCTTTCTGGTGTTCTTTGCTTTCAGCCAAGATCCATCTGACATCAGCAATGATATCCCTTGTTCCTTGTCCTCTTCTAAATCCAGCTTGCTTTCTGGAAGTTCATTGTCAATATACTGTTGTAACCATTTTTGAATGATCTTCAGTAACATTTTACTTGTATGCTATGTTAATGATATTGTTGGATAATTTCCACATTCTGTGAGATCACCTTTCTTTGATATGGGTACAAATATGGATCTTTTCCAGTCAGTTGGCCAGGTAGTTGTCTTCCAAATCTCTCAGCATAGCTAAGTGAGACCCTCTAGTGTGCCATCCATTTGTTGAAACATCTCAATGGGTATCCCATCAATTCCTGGAGCCTTGATTTTTGCCACTTCCCTCAGTGCAGCTTAACTTTTTCCTTCAATATCATTGTTTTTGATCATATGCCACCTCCTGAAATGGATGAACCTCAACCAATTCTTTTTTGTAAAGTGGCTCTGTGTATTCCTTCCTTCCTTCTCCCTTCACCCCCGCCCCTTCCTCCTCCTCCTTCTTCTTTTAATACATTTTATTGAAATATAATTTATGTACAGTGAAATACACAAAACTAAAGTGACATGTGTCAATGCATTTTTTTTCAGTGTTTCCTCCCTTCCCCTCCCACCCCTGCAACCAATAAAGAAAGTTTCTCTCCATATATAAACTTTTGCTTGACCCTCCACAACGAGGAACTCATACTATATTTGTCCTTCCATGATTAACTTATTTCACTCAGCATAATGTCCTCCAAATTCATCCATGTTATGCAATGTTTTGCAGACCCTATATCATTCTTCAGTGCTGCACAGCATTCCATTGTGTGCATGTAACCTTCCATCTTCTTTTGATGTTTTCTGTATCATTCAATGTATTGCCCATAGAATCTTTCAACATTGCAACTCGAGGCTTAAACTTACTCTTCAGTTCTTTCAGCTTGAGAAATGCTGGGTGTGTTCTTCCCTTTTGGCTTTCCAACTCCAGGTCTTTGCACATTTCATTAAAAAAATTGACTTTATCTTCTGGAACTGCTCTTTGAAATCTTCTGTTTAACTCTTTTATCTACTCATTTCTTCCACTTGCTTTAGCTACTCTCCATTCAAGGGCAAGTTTCAGAGTCTCTTCTGATATCCATTTTGGTCTTTTCTTCCTTTTCTGTCTTTTTAGTGACCTTCTGCTTTCTTCATGAGTGATGTTCTTGATGTCATCCCACAATTGCTCTGGTTTTCTGTCACTGTTGTTCAATGCATCAAATCTATTCTTTAAATGGTCTCTAAATTCAGGAGGGAAATAATCAAGGTCATATTTTGGCTCTTGTGGGCTTTTTTAAATTATTTAATTAAAAGTGGTTACCTGTGTTGAAATTTATGTTGTAAAGAAAAGAAGCTCACAACCAGCAAAATCCTTTTCCCATGTGTCAGAGGCTAAATCTGAATCAGAAGACAGTTTCTGAGAAATCTCATTGTCAATATACTGCTAATTTGGTCAATAAATCTTCTAGGGGTAAAATGCCAGCATGGGGAGGGGATCTATGCAGGACAGGAGAGAGACTTCTGTAAATACTGAGCTCTTCAAAAACCTGATTTCAAAGGAGCATAGTCTAAGAGTGACACCCAGTGGCCAGACCACTGGCACAGTGCACAGACTTCCACACCTTGGCTACTGCTTACATCCAGGTTGTTTAGCTGTCCTTCTTCTCAGCTCAAAATCCATCCTAACTGCTGTGGTTTGGGGATGTCTGTAATCCACAGAGTGCTTGAGGGGCATACAAGCAACCAGTTTCCCACTCCTCTCCTTCCACCCCTCCTTGTTTCCTGGGCTTACTTTCCCCTTCCCTAAAGAATGTTTGGTCTTGATACATTGAATGCCACAAGCTAATATGAATACTATAGAGGCTAATAGATGGCATTGCAGCAATAAGGAGAAAAGCTCATTGTCATCACTGTGACACAGGTGTTCTACAGTGTGAGAGTGTGTCCCTACGAATAAGCCTGCTAAAATATAATCATCAAATTAATTTAGTCATACTGAGTTATTGTCATTCAGGGCAAGGCATGAAATGCAGAAATCCAAATATTATTTATGAAATATGACATCTGCCACCAATATCCTCTTAAAATTGCCTCTCAAGGATCACCAACACTATCCATAACAAGAGCAAAAGCAATCATTATAACTAATATATGTCAGTCATATTGTCAGAAGAGACTAATCCCTGGAGAAGGATATCATGCTTGGTAAAGTAGAGGGTCAGTGAAAAAGGGGAAGATCCTCAACGAGGTGGATTGACACATTGCCTGTAAGGATGGACTCAAACATAGCAAAGATTGTGAGGATGGCATATGACCAGGCAGTGTTTCATTCTGTCATACATAGAGACCTATGAGTCAGAACCAACTAGATGGCAACTAACAACTCTTTCACAGTCCCAGGCATCATTCTAAGTGTTTTATATATATTTTGTTGTTGTTGTTGTTGTTATGTGCCGTCAAGTCAGACCCAACTCATAGCGACCCCTCCTTGGCTTTCCAAGGCAGTATCACTACGGAAGTAGATTGCCCCATCTTCCTTCCAAGGAGTGGCCAGTGGGTTTGAACCACCAACCTGCTGGTTAGCAGTCAAGTGTCTTAGCCACTATGCTACCAGAGCTCCCACTAACCTCTATGTCTGTGGTTATAATCCCTTTTGAGAATGGGTTGTCTTTGCTATGTTAATAAGGCAGGATTAGCATAGGGTGTTGTTGTTGTATGCCATTGAGTCAGCCCTGACTCATAGTGACCCCTCCTTGGGTTTCCGAGGCAGTATCATTACAGAAGTAGGATTGTCCAACCTTCCTTCCGAGGAGTGGCTGGTGGGTTTGAACCGCCAGCCTTCTGGTTAGCAGTCAAGTGCCTTAGGCACTGTAGCTTGAGTCAATCTATTTTTAGATATAAGAGAGATTAAACAAGTAAGCTAGGATACAGAGAAGGAGGAAGAGAGATGCCAAGTCATGTGCAGATTGCCCAAAAGCAGAAACTCAGAAGACACAAGGACCTTCCTCTAAAGCCAAAAGAGAGAGAAAGCTTTCTCCTAGAGCCAACACCCTGAATTCAGACTCCTAGACACCCAAACTTTGAGAACATAAATTTTAGTTTGTTAAAGCCACTCACTTGTGGTATTTCTGTTATAACAGTAATGAGTAACTAAGATATCCAATGTGGAGGGTAATATTGCCTCAAAGGTAGGAACAACTCCATGTTTGTGCTGCTGGGTCCCAGCAAGTTTTACATTGTTTCCTGACGCCATGCAGGAAGCCCACCCAAGGGAGAGCAGGCAATACTCCTAAGCTCTGTCCCTCATATCTACCACTCAGGTGGGTGGAGTCTGCTCCTCAGAACAAATCCTTCTAGATTTAAGGCAGAAGAGAGTAGAAAGATGCAGTTTACCCTCACAAATTAAGCTTTCAGCAGACAGATCTACATCTAGGGGAATCTCCATTCACCACATTTGTCATCTATTGGTCCCTTTGTGTGCACTTCCCTTGATAGGGACCCTTGTTGGAAGAGTCAGTCACTGGCAGAATACAAGTACCAAAACTGCATCCTCAGTTCCATCACCTTGGAGCTGTGTTTTTCTCCTTGCACAGAAAAAGGCCTCACTGAACACCTGTTGAAATAGATTGAACTGACCAATTCACTGATCACTTACCCTCTCCTTCCTAACATTCTCTATATCAACTTTGGTGGTTACAATATGTTTCTCTGGCTCCATATTCCCAGGGAAACCATGAAGCTTGTCTACAAATCTATTCAAAGAGGGAAATAACCACTGGGGAGGCAGCCCTGGTCCAGGACACCCCCAAAGGTCTCTGTGTCATACTCACATTGGGGAATAAGAATCAGGATCTATGTTCCTGGTGGGGACAAAGCCCACTTTTCCTGAGCTTGTTGACTTCCCAAGGAACCACTGAAGCCCAGGTATAACAAAGCCAATGATCTCAAGGTTTTCTCCTTGGCAGAAACTCAGTTCATCCTCTTCTTCTCTCTCATAACCTTTCATGGCCTTACATTTTCCTCTGCCTGTGGGGAAATAGTACATGTCAACTAAATAAAGCATGACAGCTAAGCCCTCTACTGCATTCCAATGCAATGTGAAATGAGGGGTTCCCAGACTTTGGGATTTCAAGGACTGGTGAAATTTAATAAACAAACAATAAAAAGAAAATTGGCAGAAGTGATATAGAGTTACTAATTTTTCATTTTGCCAAACTATGACATTCAGGGAAAAAAAAAAGAAAAGAAAAGAACTACCATACACTTTCATCATCTTTTTATTAAAAAAAAAAAAAAAAAAAAAAGATATTTTAGCAATTGGAGGAAAGATCATCTCAGAATACTTGACATGCCTTACAAACTGAATACACTTAGTTTATGGAAAATTCAATCCTTTGTGCTGGTTTGTCTGATTTTTTTTTTTTTTTTTTTTGCCACTATCATATAAACACCTCCTCATGAGTGACCAGCACATGAGAATCATTGTACTGGAGGATCTCTACATTTCTTTTTGGGTCCTTTTGATCAGTTTCCCCAGCCATAAAATGGGGACAATAAGAATATGACCTCTTATAAATATTGGGAAGAGTCAAAGCAATAAAGTGCACCATATTTAATATAGTCAACACTCAGTAAATGTTAGCCTCATAACAACTGGTGAAGTAGGAAATTGCTGGTAATTAAAAAGTGTCTCGAAGACCCTGTTTCTATCTATGTAATTTTCCAATTTGATAAATTGCTTAACTAATACCTCATAATAGCCTATTTTATGAGCAGTTTATAAAGTACATTTACATCTATTATCTTCCTAAGATCCCCAAAAGGTAGGTTTGCCTCCTTTTCATGGAAGCATAGAGAAGTTACATGATTTGTCTATGGAGTTTATATGTACCAAAACTGACCCTAGGGGTTAAATCTTCCAACCACTGGCTTACCCCACTTTCCACTAAACACACTCTGGATGGGAGAATGGCTTTGATGTGTCTCAGTTTCTGTGTTTGCTTTAGCTCCTCTGCTATAGCTAGTGGGTTATTTTTCTGAGGTTGCGAGTCACATTTTCACTGATTATGTCTTCAAAGTCACAAATTCCCACTGCTTTGTGGGATAGTAGAAGCTAATGTGTGTTAAATATTTACAATGTGACAGAAACTGTCTTAAGTGATTGACAGATGCCATTTTGTTTAGTTCTCACAACATTTGATATAGGTTTTTTAATATCATTTTGCAGATGAAGAAGCAGTGGCTTAGTGAGGGTATATCAGTTGGCCAAGATCACTGTGGTTTTAAGTTGTGGAGGCTAAATTTGAATTCAGAACTGCTTGACTCCAAAACCCATGTTCTTAACCACAGAACCCCATGAATTAAGAAAGGTAAAAATATTGTTTACAGTCGATTATTGACTAGGTCTAATAACAGGAATCCATAGTCCTATTTCTTCTTTTTTAACCCACTGTTTGAGTTTAAAATTTGTAAAACTGCACTTTGTACTAGACATGGGGAGGCTCTGAGGTTGAAAATAAGAGAAATGTCTAGTCTAGAAACCTAGGAAACATTGGAGGCTTATCCAATGGATAAAAACATAGTTGTGGATATATGAGTGAATATATGCATACATATAGATGTATGCATGTATGTATACTTGTATGCCCATTACCATTGAGTAGATTCTCACTCATAGCTACCCTATAGGACTGAGTAGAACTCCCGCATAGAGTTTTCAAGGCTGTAATCTTTACAGAAGCTGACTGCCTCATCTTTTTCTTGCAGAGTAGCTGGTGGATAAAAACCATTAACATTTTGGTTAGTAGCAGAGCACGAGCACTTAACCACTGTGCCACCAGGGCTCCTCATATATACCAAAAAAACAAAACAAAACGCACTGCTGCAGAGTCATATCCGACTCATAGCAACCCCTCCTTGGGTTTCTGAGGAGGTATCACTATGGAAGTAGATTGCCCAGTCTTCCTTCCAAGGAGTGGCTGGTGGATTTGAACCACCAGCCTTCTGGTTAGCAGTCAAATGCTTTAGGCACTACACTATCAGAGCTCCTCCTCATATGTAAGTATATATATATATATAAACATGCATGCATATGTATGTATATGTATATGAATATGTATATACACACTCACTCACGCATACACTCATACAAAAAGAGAAAGGTTACCTAAAATGCATGTCTGTACATATGTATGTAGAAATATATATGCATATAAACCAAACCAAACTCACTGCCATCGAGTCCCCTCCTTGGGTTTCTGAGGCAGTATCTCTATGGTAGATTACCCAATCTTCCTTCTGGGGAGTGTCTGGTGGGTTTGAACTACAAGCCTTCTGGTTAGCAGTTAAATGCCTTAGGCACTATGCCACCAGAGCTTCCATATATGCATATACATGTATGTGTGTGTGTATATATATATATATTTCATCAATTTATTCAACTAATATTTACTGAGTACCCATTATGTGCCAGACATTCTTATTCTTCCTAAATTTAAGGTTAATTTCACAAAACTCTGAAAGAAATCAGAAAAGATTTAAACCAGAAGTTGCAAGCACATTGGCTCACAAAACATTTAATTTGGCCCACTTAGGGATTATTTTTCCCAAAAATATCTTCAAAGCCCTACTGTCCCTGCCATCCCCTAACATCTCCCATCCAGGCCCTCCCACATCCCTTCTGCCTGCCCCTGTGGGCACTTGTGTCTCTAGCCCTGGATGGAGACCACACACCTCTCATTTCATAGGCAAGGAAATCTATGTGTCCAGATGGTAACCAACTTCCTTAAATCCAAACAGTAGCAAAGGTGAGACAGGAATTCACATTAACTGACTCCCAACCTACAGATAAAATTAGAAGGCAGGACAACATTATCTCCCTAACACTATCTTCAACTCAGACATACCGGTCTGATAGGAGCCTGTCCAATCCTTGTTCCTGGAAAGGCCGCAGCTTCCTGGATAATTCTTCAGAAACCATCTGCCAATGGAAACATGAAGTTGGCAAGCAAGAATTTAAAAAATAAAAACAATGATCAGAATAGGCCAATAGACTAACAATCATGATAATAGGTATTATTGTTATTACTCTTCTAATGATAGAAAATATTTATTGAGAACTCAATTTGTGCCAGGCACCATGAAAGGAGAGACGTTCAGAAGGCCTGGGATGTTTCCTGTTCTGCAATTAGTTTGTCAGTTAAATAACTAGCAAATGATCCCATTACATTCTCACTGTCAGATTCTCTGTCAGAATCACACACATGGGTCATTGGCCTCCTGTGATGTTTATTATCACTCTATATATTGAAGTTTATGATATTTTCCAGCAGAGATTTTCAAACTCTAATATAAAAAATAGTCCTTTGGGGAGTTTATTGAAAATGTGGATTTCTGAACTCAACCTACCACTGAAGAGAGACTCTGACCCAGTGGGTCTGAGGAGGGTCCAAGGGTTTGAACTTGTAATAAAATCCCCAATCTAATTGTGGTTCCCAGTCCAGCCATTGAGAAATGTATTAGAGGCCATGTGCCATAATTTCTTATAATGTTCATCTAAAATTTAAAGTTTGTCTACCATTTCATCAAATTACGTAAACCTTAACTAGAATAACAAAATATTTAAAATCACAGATTTTATTCTTTCCTTGCATCTTGGATGTCCATGGAATCCCTGGGTGATACAAATAGTTAATGAGCTCAACTGCTAACTGAAAAGTTGGAGGTTTGAGTCCACCTAAAGAGGCCTCAGAAGGAAGGCCTGGTGATCTACTTCTGAAAAAATCAGCCATTGATACCTTATGGAGTACAGTGCTGCTCTGACATATATGGATTCACCATGATTTGGAATTGACTCCAAGGCAAGTGGTGGGTTGGATGCAGATATCTGAACCAGGCCTACTCAGATTCAGTGCAGGGCTTCCAGCTGCTCTGGGACCCTCTTCCATAAGGTGGGGAGTTACTCACTGGTGGAAAGGGAGCATCAGGGGCTCCAGGGCTGACATGGGCACAAGGCCCCGCTGACTCGTCACCAAGGACACACCTTCCCACTCAGCCTCCTCTTCAGTGATCTTCACAGAGATTAGCTCGTTCTTGCAAAATGTTAAACACTCCCCTTCCTTCTCGACTGGCTGAGCCACTGAGCACATAGCTCTGCAGAAGAAGTGGCCTGTAGATAATGAGAAAAGCCCTTTCCAAAGAGTAGCAGGCAGTGACTGTGATTATCACACAATGTATTGTGTCTATTCAGAGCCCCAAAATTTATCTTCCCCAGGACAGACAGTCTGCCAGGAGAGACTACAAGAGGTCCTTGTGATCACAGGAAAACTGGTACCAGGAAAAAGCCACTTAGAGGGGATTCATTTAAAATAGGCACCAAAATGTCTTGAGTATTCATGAAAATAAAGTTTGATTGTGACTTTACCTTGAAAATAAATGAAACAAACATTCATGAAAATATATTTAGATTGAACAGAACTTAAGCTATCATTGCAACCTCACACTCAATCTTAGAACCAACAGAGAATGTACTATGCTGATTTGGGTGAACATCTCTCCATCTAAATTTTACAATAGCACAGTGTGAAATTTTTTCTTTCTTATATAATATGTGCTTTGCAATCATAAAAAGAATCATTTTTGAAAAAAAAACTCTAAGGCTTTATGCAAATCAATCTCTCAATATGTCTATTATTTCAGCAGGATTGTCCACTTCCATTGTTAACAGGTTGCTTGTAACAGTTGGCATGTAAACAGGTTGGCAGGTGCTTCTAGCAGTTCCCCAACATCACTTTCCTCAATTTCACAAATCCTTCAGGTTTCACAAAATTTGCAATTTTATTTTACAGTCAATTTATAGCATATGTTTAGAAAAATGATTCTTAAGCTTGAATGCACATTATAATTACCTGGGCAACTTTCTAAAACTACTAAAGCCTGGAGCCCACCTCTGAATATTTAACTGGCCTGAGTAAAGCCTCACATGAGCATCTTTTTAAAATTTCCCAGGTGGTTCTAACATCAATCAGCAGGATGGGTCAACACAGCTATTCATGTCAGTGTCAAAGTGAGAGGGATGTTTGTAATGTCAGTTCATTTATGAACATGTTCGCATTTGAATGATTCTTTTTTTTCCTCCCTTTCTAATCTGGTTATTTTGGGACTCTGAAAATAAATACCTGGAGAAGAGCCCCATCCTTACCTTCCTGTATCAGGAGTCCCAGGTATATTGTTTCCAGATGCTTATCATCTACTGAGACTTGGATCTCTGTATCTTCCACCAACCTGCAGTTGAGCCAATAACTGTGGTCAAAAAGGAGATGCTCCAGACAGGTGGATACATAACCTAAGGAGTCAAGCCAACAAGATTCCAGAATAAAATTATTTCTGGCATTAGCTGAACATAGAAGGGTGTGAGCGCTCCTTTCTGAGGTTCCTTCCGAAATCTCAATTTCAAGTCTGACCCCATCTAAATGGAACTGGAAGAGGATGGGGGAAGGCTGCTAGAAAATTTCTAGAGTAAATGAATTTTTCTTAGCATCTGTTGGGAAATACAAATCGTTTTTAAATGATATTTGCTATTTTCAACATAATGTAGGTCTCCATAAATGCATAGTGAAATGACCAAATCCAATTCACCTTTCTAATGCATCCATGAGAGGAAGATCCAAGTTTATAATGTTGAGTGTAGGGTTTCCTGGTCCCCCCTTAAAGTTTCAAATTCCAGGATTCCCTGATGCAATGTTTACAGAGGTTCTCCCTGACCCACAAAAGACTCAGGATTTACTTCAACATACCTTCTCTAACACTCCCCTTCACCCAAAGTCCAGTGAACTCTCCCTTTTTAAGACTGAAACACTGTCTAAATTCTAAAAATTTATCTACAGTATTTTAAACCCCTATAAACATGAATGGGGAGCTCTGGTAGCATGATGCCTAAGGCACTTGACTGCTAATCAGAAGGCTGGTGGTTCAAATCCACAAGCCACTCCTGGGAAAGAAGATGGGGCAGTCTACTTCCGTAGTGATACTGCCTCGGAAACCCAAGGAGGGGTCACTGTGAGTCGGATCTGACTTGATGGCACATAACAACAACAACATAAGCATGAATTATTTTGTTGAAATTTTGCTTCTTTTTAGGCTTCCTCTCTTTGTTAAGAAGTCCTTGGGTCTGGCAAAACTGGAGATCCATTTGCAGAAAAATGAAACAAGATCTGTACCTCACACCACACACAAAAACGAACTCCAGATGGATCAAAGACTTAAATGTGAAACATAGAACTATACAGTTTCTCAAGGAAAATTTAGGGTCAAACTTAAGGGCCCTATATATGGTATAAATAGACTATCAAGCATAATTCAAAATGCACAAACAGCAGAAGAGAAGCCAGATGATTGGGACCTTCTAAAAATTAAATTTTTATGTGCTTCCAAAGGCCTCTCCAAAAGAGTCAAAAGAGAACCTACAGATTGGGAAAAAATATTTGGTAATAACATATCTGACAAGGGACTTATCTCTAGAATTTATAGAACACTCCAACACCTCAATAACAAAAAGACAAACAACCCAATTAAAAAATGGGCAGAAGACATGAATAGACACTTCACCAAGGAGGATATTCAAGCGGCCAACAAACATATGAAGAAATGCTCATGATCATTAGCTATTAGAGAGATGCAAATCAAAACAACAATGAGATACCATCTTGCTCCAGCACTAGTATCAAAGTTCAACAAGACAGAAAATAACAAATGCTGGCGAGGTTGTGGAGAGATTGGGACTCTCATACACTGCTGGTGGGACTGTCAAATGGTACAACCATGTGGAAAGCAGTATGGCAATTCCTTCAAAAGTTGGAAATACAAATACCATTTGACCCAGCCATCCCATTACAAGGTATATACCCTAAAGAAGTGAGAGCCATAACAAGAACAGATATATGCATGCCGATGTTCATCGCAGCACTATTTACAATAGACAAAACTTGGAAACAACCTAGATGTCCAACAACTGAGGAATGGATATCCAAACTATGGTACATACACACAATGGAATACTATGCAACACTAAAGAATAATGTAAAATCTGCAAAACACCGCATAACGTGGATGAACTTGGAGGACATTATGCTGAGCGAAATAAGTCAGTCACAAAAGGACAAATATTGTATTAGTCCATTATTGTAAAAGTTAAGGAAAGGTTTATCTATTGGAGGACATTTTCTTTGTTGGTTACCAGGGGTGGGAGGGGAGGGGAGGGAACACTTTCAGATAGATAGAGATAAATATTGATTTGGGTGAAGAGAAGAGCAATGTACCAAATGGGAGTGACCAATATGGCAGCATTGAGGATGAGAAAGACATAGAGAGTTACATGGGCAGTACAGACAACAAATATGAACCCCTTTGCATATATAGTACTGAGTTGTCAGTGAAAGCAAACATGGGTATATGGACGGATAGATAGGTGAACAAGCTAAACAATTAGGTATGTCTAAATGGGGAGTGTATCCAAGATCATATATAGGGTTGGCAGACGATGGGCCTATAAGTTCATGTGAATGATCAGAATTCCCAGGTGTATAGTAGAGCTGACAAGGGGCAAGGTTATGGTCATTGCTTGGTCACAGCCAGCTACCCAGAGGGACCGAGTAGTTGATCCTGCGGGCTTGGGACCATAGTCACAGGGGACATCAAGCTCAATTGGCATAACATACTATACAAAACATTGTTCCACCTACTACTTTGGCTAGTAGCGACTGGGATCTTAAAAGCTAGCAAGCTGCCATCTAGATGCAACAACGGGTCTCTCCTCATCAAGAAGAAAGAAGAAAACCAAAATTAATGGAAACAATCAGTCCTAGCAACTGGTACACCATCCGATCTGCAACCTATACAACTATGAGACCAGAAGAACTAGATGGTGCCCGGCTACCACTGTCATCCACTTGGAAGGGATGTAGGAGATCCTGCATAGAGAAGGAGAACAATATGGAACAAAACTCAAAATCATTTGGAAAAAAAAAAAAAAAAGGTGGGGACCAGTTTTGCTGGTCCAATAGAGCCTGGTGTAACCACTGAGACTATGGCCCCTAGCTGCCCTTCAGGTCTGGAATTGAACCCACACCTGTGGTTTCCAGCCAAACAAAGTACAGACATGTGAGTTAAACATTTACCTCAAGTAGACACACACCCTGGAGAGAATAATCATGGTAGAAGGGAGGGCTGCTTATGCACAGGGAGATAGCTCAGGGTGCAGAAGAGTATGAAGGGATGGACACTGGGAGGAGGTAACTATGGGGAGAAAGTGGGAGGGGAGCTGTTGCATTGTAAATTTTGGTCAATGACATGAGACAAAGTATATGTGAACTGCTGTATGAAAAGTGAATTTACTCTGTAAATCTTCACCCAAATCAAAATAAAATTTAAAAAATAAAAATTAATAATAATAATAATAAAAGAAGTCCTTGGGTGGTACAAACGGTAATGCACTTGGCTCCTACCTGAAAGGCTGGAGGTCGAGTACGCCCAGAGATACCTTGGGAAAAGGCCTGGTAATCTACTTCCAAATAATCAGCCCTTGAAAATCCTATGAAGCACAGTCCTACTCTGACATATTTGGGTTGCCATAAGTCAAAATAGACTCATAGCAACTCACATCTTTGTTAAGATGTGAAAACCTGTCTCTTTCCATTCTTATTGTCCATTGCACTGATTTAGACCTTGTGTATCTTCTATAATTGTGCTTCTCAAGCTTTAATATGTACACAAATCAACTGAAAATACTGATTCAGTAGGTCTGGGTTGGGACTTGGGATTCAACTTTTCTAACAAGTATTACATGATGTCAATGCTGCTGGGCCTTGGACCTCATTTTAACTAGTGAAGATCTCTAATGTTCTCAAGAGATGTGTAGTGGCCATAATATCATCAAGTCTGCAAGAGAAGTTACATCTTCTAACTGTGAGGCATTTTGACTCCCCAACCCATGTACAACATCTCTTCCTGTAAGTCCAGCATTCTCTGGAATATGTAAAATGTGTATTGAACAAAGGCCATCCCCTCGCTTTGCTTGGTTTTGTTTTGTAATCATAACTTCCCTATCTCAAATTATTTTCCCTGGAGAAGGGAACTCTTTCTTACCATAGTGGTACTGGTGATATTCTGCAACATCTTTTTTTATCTTCTGGAAAACAGTGCAGCCTCAGGCTGCAACAGACCAATAATTTCTTTATCTCCTTCTTTGATACTTTTCCAAATGCATGAGTTAAAATCTCCGGAACTTAATTAGTTTGAGCAGCTAGGAGGCTGGCTTGTGTGTTACTATGAGGCTGAACAAGTTTCAACAGAGCATCCAGACTAAGACAGACTAGGAAGAAAGACCCAGAAATCTATTTCCAAGAAATCAACCAATGAAAACCCTATGAAACAACAAGATCAAGATCAACAAGATCAGTCGTGAGTCAAGAACCAATTTAACAACAGCGACAATTTTGATGTTACTCAAGACTAGTTTCTTTCTTTTATTTAACTGTCAATTTCACATCTAAGTACTTTGAATTTAGTAGATGACCAATAAATGTTTGCTAATTTCTTGGTTATCTCATAAGCAAGAATCTCCCTGAAGACAAGGAAGCCAACTTCTTCATGTGGCATTTTAGAGTAATAGTTAACATTTGTTTGAGATTTCATTCCAGGCAGTTTATGATATTTCAAAAGTTAGCCATCCATTTTAAGGCTCTACTTCTTTAATTGGGAGCTGTGGTAGCATATTGCCTAAGCCACTTGACTGCTAACCAGAAGGCTGGAGGATAAAACCTACCAGCCACTCCTTGGAAAGAAGGTTGGGCAATCTACTTCCATAGTGAAACCCAAGGAGGGGTCGCTATGAGTCAGGTCCGATGTGATGACACATAACAACAACAACAACTCTTCTTTAATTATCAGAGTCAGATCAAGTCCTAATATCAAGCTCTACAAATAGGCTGAACTGTGAAGTAACTGCTCCTCTGCACATCTGCTCACATCATACCTAAATTCAGGTAAGTGGAGAACTTCCAGATTTCCTCCATGGTCTTGAAGGTGATGAGGAACTGGGACTTCTGGGACTGGATACTCACCAACCTTGCTGAAAGATCCTGAGTGAAAGAACAATGCATCATTCTGGGATTATAGGAGTGTCCTGCTAATAATCTCCCTTATATACAAAATGCCTTGTAAAGCTGTATTGATTTTGGCATTGATATTTATATCACACATTAGAACTAGGGAACAACCTAAAATTATGATATGTACAGGCATTAAAAAAAATAATAATAAGGAGTTCTTTGTGTACTGATACAAGCTCCAAATATATACTGATAAATGGAAAACAGCAGCAATAAAAAGAAACCAGGATATAGCACAGGAGACTATCATTTGTGCAAGCGGAAAAAAAATAAAAGTATGTAGGGAGAGGGGTGAACCATGGATGGCACCTTAAAAGCAAATTTGATTGTGAATCTATGTATAATAAATATTTTTATAATGCTGACAAACAAAAATCAGGACACACAAAAATAAAAATCACTTATAATCCCACCTCCTAGAGCTCATCAATGTTAATACTTGTATGTATAACTTGGAGTCTTTTTCTCTGATATATGAGTTTCTATGTAACTATTTTATATTAATAGATGCATACTTCATAAATTATAGTGTAATCTTCTTCTGTCATTAAGCAATGGTGTATGAACCACTTCCCATTTCATTATATAGTCTACATTTTTTTTAATGATTACATATACCATTGTTGCAGTAACATAATGTGGTCTATTATTTCCCCTTAGTTTGACATTTGGATTGTTTTAAATTTTTAACATCCTAAACAGTACTGTGATAAACATCCTTATGGTTCAATTTTTGTGCACATCCTTGATTGCATTGACAAAAGTAATTCTGAGAAACGCAGTAGGGGAGAGCAAGGATATGCATATTTTTAGTTCTTAGACACAGAGCAAACTGCCCTCCAGAAAGGTTGTGCCAATTTTTATGCTCACCAGCAGAGCAAGAAGAGGCCTGCAAATGTCTATATTTTATACCTGAAAAAACAGATCCACATCACTGCCCAGATTTGATTATCTCCTGAAATCTTTCTCTGCTGCTTTCCCAAACCTCCAGAGTTGTTACAACTAGCCACAGTCCAAACGTCCCTTCTCTCTCCAAAGCCAGGTCCCAGTACCAGAGATTTAACCATGGCACCCTGCTCTGAGAAAACCCTTGGGGGTGAAGAGGATAATGGCATCCAAGCAAAGAAGCCCCTAGTTCGGCAAGATCAGAACTCTGGGGAACAGATGGCACACCAGGGTTCCAAAGGACCCACATCCTTGGAACATGAAGATCCTGGTAATGCAGGAAGGGCTGCTGGGTAAAATGGATTTACAAAGAGGTGACTACACGCCAAACACATCATCAAGAGCTCTGTCAACAATATGTCATTTTACTCTCACAACAATACTATGAAGGCAGACTCATTACAGTATTTTATCCATCCTGAGATGTACTTTTATGATATTAACTATTTCTTAACTATAAAATAAGGAAGCATGGCCTTATACTTGATTGGCAACATATTTTCTTTCTTAGAGGTACATAAGATAATAGTGCATTTAATAATCAGGGGTGTCTTGGATCTAAAAATGGTTTATCTCTGCTTCACCATCAAGAAGGCCAGGACAGGGAAGTTAAGTCACTTGCTGAAGGTCACCTGCTCTTGAGCTGTCAAGCTCTAATGAGATCCTAGACTCAATCAACTTCAGGCTGTCTCAGTCCTGCCCATAAGCTTGCCAACCCAAGTCTCTGCCCGATTGGCCAGCATTCTCAATCCAAACTGCCGGTGCCAAAGACCATGCAAACTGAAGGAACTTTGCTGTTGCTGTGTGACATCGAGTCATCTGTGACTCATAGCAACCCCTACTTGGGTTTCCGAAATGGTACCTCCACGAAAGTAGATTGCCCAGTCTTCCTTCTGAGGAGTCGTTGGTGGGTTAGCAGTCAAGTGCCTTAGGCACTACACCACCAGATCTCCCGAAGAAACTTTACCAATTAGTAGCCAACGACTCCAAGTTCCTGAGTTCCAGAGATTGAACAAACAAAATTAAAACACCCCTCCACTACTATTAGGAGCTCTGGTAGCACAGTGCCTAAGGCACTTGACTGCTAACCAGAAGGCTGGCGGTTCAAACCCACCAGCCACTCCTAGGAAGGAAGATTGGGTGATTTACTTCTGTAGTGATACCGCCTCAGAAACCCAAGGAGGGGTCGCTATAAGTCGGATCCAACTCAACAGCAGTGAGTTTGGTTGTTTTTGGTTTTAGTTACTATTAATGGAGCACATACCATTTGGGGGCGCCCAGTCTCTCTCCAGATGCTATCTCATTTATTCCTCCCAACAAACCAGACACTATTTTTTGGTCACATGATAGATTTCTAGAGTACTTTTTAAATAGCATCAAATTAATACAGAGACTATTTAAAAAACAAAACAAAACAAAAAGGCATTAGAATATATTAGCTTATTACTGGAAGAAATATTCTCTTTTCCATCTCCGGTTACAATAACTTTTATCTTTCAAATGTTAGTTCTTCCAGTAAATACTTCTCAAAATGTAAATAAATCCAGCATACCCTTCTTCCTTGGTTTCACAATTTCAGATATATCTAACCAAAAGCCAAACCCTTTGTCATGGAGTTGATTCCACCTCATGTTGACCCCACTGTGTTCCAGAGTAGAACTATGGTTCATAGGGTTTTCAGTGATTGATTTTTTCACAAGTAGATTGTCAGGGCTTTTACCCATGGTGCCTCTGGGTGGATTCAAGGCCCCAACTTTTTGGTTAGTAGCCCAGTACAAAACACTTACACCACCCAGAGACCTAGTTATTATCTACCTAATTGGAAAGATGAAGAATTAGTTTATCTGTTGTCTTTTCCACCTCTCATTCTAATTAAAAAACAAAAAAAATCTCACCTGCCATCAAGTCAATTCTAATTCATAGTGACCCCCATTGGGTTTCTGAGGCTGTAAATCTTTATGGAAGTAGATTACCCCATCTTTCTTCTGGGGGCAGCTAGTGGGTTCTATTTGTTGTTATTTTTTGGTTGGCAACTATTGGTACTTTTAGACAGTACACCTTAGTGAGGTAGGTGTTATAATGATTGCCATTTTAATTAATTTGCCAAAAGTCACACAGTATTAGTGACAGATTTGAAACAAAGCTTTCTCTGATTCTGCCACTCCAGATGATTGCCCTATTCCAAGTTCCCACCCATTCTTGTTAAGAAGAGATCGTGTATATAATCCTTCATTCAGTCAATCAGATGTTTTCCTGAGGGCCTACTTTGTTCCAGGCATGTTCTATGTGATAGGAACCCTGTAGAAGGCAAATACAAAGCTCTATCTTCAAAGCTTACACATATTCTCCCAAAGCTTACCTTAAACAGTGCCTGCACCTCCTGGTTCTCATTCTCCAGAGCCCAGAGCCTCTTCCTGGCAGCTTCCTGCAAAAGGCCATTTACACATCTTTTGGAGCGGCTCTTCACACAGAAAGAGAGCGTCAGATCTGAAAAAAGAATAGAGGGAGAAGGATCAGGCAGGACATGCAAGAAAAGGGAAGCCCCCAATGTCTCCCACATGTGTTTACTAAATTCTAATTTGATGTCCTCCTTAATTAGAGATTGTTGTTGTTGTTGTTATGTGCCATCAAGTCGGACCCGACTCATAGCGACCCTTCCTTGGGTTTCTGAGGTGGTATCACTACGGAAGTAGATTTCCCAACCTTCTGAGGAGTGGCTGGTGGGTTTGAACCGCCAGCCTTCTAGTTAGCAGTCAAGTGTCTTAGGCAGTACGCTACCAGAACTCCTAATTAGAGATTAGAAGTTGTCTTAATGATCATCTGAGGGCCAGAAAAGAGAAGAGAAAATAAAAATTTTAAAAAATCTGAAGACTGGGAAGATTCTAGAATTCCATGTTGGTTATTTCTGCTTTGTACAGGGTTTACTCCCACACTGCCTGGCACTGATGTGGTGGTATGACACAGAACAAGCTAGGACATGTATTTCCTTCTGTGAATGATTTATGAAAATTTTGAATGAATATTACTTTATCTATTTTAATGAAATGTATTTATGTACAAAATATATAGTATATAATTGACATCATAAACTTGTATGCATTATACATTCACACATGTGTTTTGTATCTGTTTCATCCTGCTAATATATTTATTAATGTGTGCTAGGGTAATTGGTTGAAACAGAGTTCTATCTTTAATTTCTTCACAATGCACATTCATTCAACACCACTTATTGAGGACCTTATGCATATCAGAAGCTGTTTTAGTTGCTGGAGATATACCAGGGAACAAGGTAGACATGCTCCCTGTTCTCGTGGAGCTTATATTCTAGCTGGAAAAGAAAAACTATAAGCAAGTAACCATTTACATCAACACAATAGTTTCAGGTGGAGAAAGATCCTATAGAAAAACTTTAATAGGGTCATGAGACAGAGTAATGCAGCAACTGGAGGGTAGGGTGGATCTGTGGATAGCATCATGAGGAGAAGCTACAGTTGGCAATGTGTCTCCTTTAGACAAAACCAGCAAATGCATTTGTAATTATCAAACACATGAAACCCAGAAGTTGGACTAGATAAGCAAAGCTCTCTTTCTTCTAGCTCTAACTTGTCAGGGCCTTTGGAAATTCTTGCCACATCAGAGCTCCTATCATGCTGGCCTGAATCTGCAAAGCAGACCTTTACTCTAACCTTTAAAAGATTTGTATTAAACCTAGTAATAATGAAAATGCTGTGGCTGAAGACCAGCTTCTCCACTATGTGCTTGACTGGCCTGACTTTGATGTGATGTTTGGTTGGTTGTTTGTCCCATTAAGCCTCTGCCTGGTTCTTTTTCCAACGCATCTTCATTCAACCAACCCCAACCCCAACCCCAACCCAAATCCCTATCTGGTAGCCTCACTGCACACTAATGCCTAGATGGAGGTACAACACAAAGATGAAGCTGAGAAGAGGGGGAGTCACTCAAACTGGGGCTCCAGGCTTGGCTCTGCCACTAGCTAACTGTGCCACCCCAAATAATTAATTACCTGTCTATACTTTGCTTAGGAGCTCTGGCGGTGTAGTGCCTAAGGCATTTGACTGCTAACTAGAAGGCTGGTGGTTCAAACCCACCAGGCACTCCTTGAAAGGAAGACTGGGCAATCTACTTCCATAGAGATACTGCCTCGGAAACCCAAGGAGGGGTTGCTATGAGTCAGAATCAACTCAACGGCAGTGAGTTTGTTTTTTTTTTAGTATACATACTTTGCTTGTTTCATTAACAAGTTAGCAATTGTACTACCTACCCCACAGAGACTTTTAAAAGGTGTATTAAATGAGATTATGCATATAAATCTTTTTCCTCAGTGTTTAGTACATTTTGAATGTTCACTAAACACATTAAACATTGGCTCATGCATCATCATCTGTCCCCAAGTGCTCTAGCAATTGCTGCTCTCGGCTGCCTGCATCTGGCCACACTTGTATTGACCTTGGCTGATACTGATAAAGGAGCTCTGGTGGCATAGTGCCTAAGGCATTTTACTATTAGCCAGAAGGTTGGTGGTTCACCCACCAGCCACTCCTCAGAAGAAAGATTGGGCAATCTACTTCCGTAGCGATACCCCCTCGGAAACCCAAGGAGGGGTCACTATGAGTAGAGACCGACTCTACAGCAGGGAGTTATTAGTTATTTACTGACACTGTGATTCCTTTCTCCATCTCTCCATCCTTCCAAAGCCTGATCCAAACTCCTCTCTGGAATCCTTTGGAATTGCCCCTAATGACTGATAGCCACTTCCATGTGAATCTCCTTGCCATCCATGTGAATCCATTTATATGGAATTCAAAAGACCTAGATTTAAATAAACAAACCGCTTTGGAGTTCTCAACATGCTCAAAACAGAGCCCTTGGTCCACTGTCCAATCCTGCAGGGCCCTCTACATCATATGTGGGGAGAATAAATCAGGTTCACACTCATTGTAGTGAGAAGTATATCTTGCTACATTTTAATCCTTTTGAAAACTGGCTCTGTAATCATGGTGCTGTATCTGATTATTTGTGTCTTCCTCCAGCTCTGTTGTATTAAAGAGAGACTGGTAGGGGAGCCAAGTCTCCCTTCCTCACTCCATAGTGTTCCTGGAAACAGCACTATGATGAAAAATACTGAAAGATGGACAAGTTCAGCCTCTCGTCAGTTTGGTTTCACCTACAGATACCCCTTGTTCATTGCCCTTCATGCACTGATAAAGCAAAATGCTGACTCCACCATGTCCATGAGACCACAGATGGTGATTCCACATTTTTGGGCAATGATCCAAGCTGAGAGAGAAGTGAGCAGATTCACTTCTTCACAGCTGTGAGAAATTAAAAGGGAAGATGTTCTCATTGTCTGCAAGCAGTTTGATAACATTTGAAACTGAAGAAAGAACCTGGTATGACATGTATGTGATATCTATCTGCATAGTTTGTGTGCTTAAAAGCATGCATAATGTTAAATCTTTTTCAAAAACCTGTATTTCATATCCCTGAGAAGTACATTTGGGAGGAGTGATAAAGCATCAGGATTAGGAACAAGGACTGGCCTTAATTCCCTTCCTCATCAGGTATTTACTCTATGGCTATGGCCATAAGTTGCCTCTCTCTGAGACTCTGTTTCCCTCCTGCTAAATGGAGATTGAGGCAATGGTGGTTCAGTGGTAGACTTCTTGCCTTCTATGGCGGAAATCCAAGTTCAATTCCTGACCATTGAATCTCATTGTATAGGTTTGTGTGTTGCTATGATGCTGAACAAGTTTTAGCAGAGCTTCCAGATGATGAACTAGGAAGAAAGACTTGCAATTTACTTCCAAAACTCAACCAGTGATTGATGGGACATTGTCTAATCAGCAACTGGACTTAAACAAGCAATGATGGCTCAGGACCAGGCAGGACTATTTTGTTCCATTGTACGTGGGGTAGCCATGAGTCAGGGACCAAATTGATGACAACCAATAAGTGGGGATTTGGGTGGCACCTCATGAAGGTAAGCATGTGAGGATGAGACCTTGGGTAGATCATTTAGCTTATGCTTGGTGTGTAACTTGTCACCAAAGGTGGTCTCAGCTACCACACAACAGAAATGACTCTTCCACAAGTTTGTCCCCAGAGTTTCTGGCACAGGGTTCAGCTCAGGTGGAGCTTCCTCCAATGATAACTTTCTCTTCATGGAGGTCACCTAAGGGGCACCTTGTGAAGGATGTGTATTGAAAATAAGATATTTTTTCCACATTACTTGAAAAATCTTTACTACTTCTGAAGCCATTTGACAGCTAACTAGAAGGCTAGTGGTTCAAACCCACCAGTCACTCCTCAGAAGGAAGGTTGGGCAATCTACTTCTGTAGTGATACCACCTCAGAAACCCAAGGAGAGGTTGCTATGAGTCAGGTCCGACTTGATGACACATAACAACAACAACAACCACTGATTCTGAAAATGTCATCAATGTTAATGACAGATGTACTTTTTCTTAGCCAGTTGCACCCTATATAGTCGACCATTCAAAGAGTTCTGGTGGTGTAGTGGTTAAGGCATTTGGCTGCCAACCAAAATTTTGTGGTTTGAACCCACCTGCTGCTCTCCAGAAGAAGGATGGGAGCAGTCTGCTTCTGTAAAGATTTTCAGCCTTAGAAACCCAATGGGGGTCACTGTGAGTGAGAATCGACTCGACAGCAGTGAGTTTGGTTTGGTTGGAGTCAAGCAATCATTCATTTATCCATTTATTTAACAAATATTTATTGAGCATCAACTACATATAAGGTAACATGCTAGATACAATATAGAATCCAAAAGTGATCTTCACATATTCATTCAGTTATTTGTGTATTTATTTATCAAACATCTTCTGAGAACCAACTATAAACAAATAACTGTCTTAGGTATAATTTAGAAGGTATCACTTTTTTTTTCTTTTCTTCTCTTTTTTTTTTTTTTTTTTTTTATTGTGATTTTGGTGAAAGTTTACAGAGCAAATTCACTTTCCACACAGCAGTTCACACACACATTGTCTCATGACATTGACTACAATTTACCCCAATGCAACAGCTCCCCTCCCACTTCCTCCTGATAGTTATCTCTTCCCTGTGTCTATCCCTCCATGCACTGCTGCCCCCTGAGCTGTCTCCCTGTGCATAAACAGCCCTTCTTTCACCCATGATTGTAGAGCATATCACTGATTTTTTTAAAAAAAATATTACCCCTACCTTCTATACCTTAAAATCTAATGTTGTTGTTCTTATGTGCCATTGAGTCAGCCCAGACTCGCAGCGACCCCTCCTTGGGCTTCCGAGGCAGTATCACTATGGAAGTAGATTGCCCCATCTTCCTTCCGAGGAGTGGCTGGTGGATTTAAACTGCCAGCCTTCTGGTTAGCAGTCAAGGGCCTTAGGCACTATGCTACCAGAGCTCCCTAAAATCTAATAGATAATATATTTTCACTAATACAGTAAATATGTAAGGAGCTTCTAATAAGTGTCAGATTGTGAATAGCTTTGACTGCCAGCTTGTGAAGGTTTAAATTAATCTTATAATTGGAGAACAACACAAATGGAGACAATGAAGATCCATAGAAGGTAATGGAGAGACATGGAAGATTTGTGAGCAAGAGAATGACACAGTCAAAGTAATGCCTACAACGATGGATTTGGTGACAGCCACTAAAGGGATGAGAAGAGAATTTGCAGATGACAGATATAAAATGATTTCTGCAAAATTCTTCATGGAAGGTATGAATAAATTAGTGCTTATTTTTGGGATGTAGATACCTGGACTCATGTTCTGTGGAAGGAAACATTTTTCCTTGCATTCAGATGATATAAACTCACTCGATATGGTTGGATCCTTGGAAGAAGTGTCTTTACCTGAAGGAGATAAAATGAAAGATCATTTGTGTGACTGTTCCAAAGCTAGTTGTAAGCAAGGACTGCAAGTTATGGTCAAGTGAAAATTTTTCTCCAGGGCTGGTGGCATGGAAGAATTGTAATTACTATCACCACTGCCTTATGATTATTGAGTACTCAACTGTGACCAAAGAACTGGCATACATTTGATCTCAATCCATCCTGGGTTTCCCCATTTTCTTAAAAAACAGATCCCTATCCTTAGGTCAAACTGAAGCCCATGGCTTTGTGCATTGTAAGGGCTCAATGTATTTGGAAACTACACAGATTATCATGGGTCTAACAGTTGATGGTCAATGGGCAGATAACACAAGGGCTGGAGTGATGGATAGTGTCATCCTTAGGATGATGGCTGGTGTATGGTTGTAATGGCCTAAAATTGTGTGACTGTTCCCAGACTATCCTCTCTGCCCACTAAATAGTGTACTATCTCAGACTGTTCTCCTCCCCAGCTTTCTAAAAACATTTTCTGTTTTGGAAGCTGTAGAGTTGTAATGAAAAAGAGAAGAAAGAACATCATGGCATAGGTTAAGGATGTAGAGGAGGTTATTTATATGGGAGAAAGCTGAAAAGAAAGAAGATATTACAGCCACAAAGTATGAGACAGAGGATATATAAGAATAGAGGGGACTCCACAAGTATTGCTAGAGAGTGTAGACCTCCTTTGTGATGTGCCCAAAACACATCAAGAAACCTCGAGTCTTTAACACATTATTTTTGGTTGCTAGACTGTGTTCTTTTGCCTATGACACTGCTCAAGGACTACACTGTGGAGGTCAGAATATTATAAACATTTTTTTTTTAAAAAAAAGTTGCTGTCATGTCCATTCTGATTCATGGTGACCGAATGTGTGTCAGAATAGAATAGTGCTCTATAGTATTCATAATAGTTGATTTTCCAAAAGTAGATTTCCAGGCCTTTCTTCTGTGGTGCTTCTGAGCAGACTCAAGCCACCAATCTTTTGGTTAGCAATCTTTAACTTCTAATCACCCAGGGCCTCCATGATAAGCATTGTTTTTGTTGTTAGTTGCCATTGAGTCAATCCCGACTCATGGTGACCCCACCATGTGTGCAGAGTAGAACTGCTCCATAGGGTTTTCAGGACTGTGATCTTTCAGAAGCAGGTCATCAGGCTTGTTTTCCAAGGCATCTCTGGGTGGGTTCAAACTGCCAACCTTTCAACTATTCATCAAGTCCTTAACCATTTCTGTCAGATTACCTGGTCCTAAATAAGCAAATTGGGAATCTCAACACTACCACTAATTGTGAGTCACTCATTAAATCCTCCTAGTTTCTTCCATTGTAAAACTGAGATAGAGAGAGTTCTGGTAAGATGGCAGAATAGGCAGAAAGACTGCACAGACCCTCTTCAACAAGAAAAGGGGAATCAATTAACACAGACCCAGAAGATAATCCTGGATCCCTGAGCTTTGAAGGGAAGAATATAGAAGTGGACTAAACTCCAACTAGCAGAATTTGCATGAAAATACCAAAAAAGGAGACATACAGAGCTGCAGTCTGGCAGTGATCCTGACAGCACAGACAGTTGGATGTTGCCAAGTGGGGGTAGGACCTAAGAATTAACCTAAAAATCAACCCTGCTAGCCAGGGACTACATGGAGGACTGCTCTGGTGACTGGGGAATAAAAGGGGAAGCAGAGAAAAGAAAGGCAGGCTGAGTTGCAGACTTTTGCCTGTCCAGAGGGTGCAGCCATTTTAAATGTTTACAAGCAGCTTGACCATTTTGAACATTTAAAGTGACAACGTTCTCACAGGTTCCAGGGACTTAAGAACAGGCTCCGCTTGCTGGGAACCACAAAAACATCATGGATGCACAGACTATTAGAAAGGTGCGACATTCTCCTTGTTACTCTTATACCCCACATCCTCTTGGTGAATGGAGGTTCAGCCATTCCTCACTCCCATCCACGTTCTAGGCTGGCAGGAATTCCATCCCAGTCTGTGTGTTTCCATGGAGGCTGGGTGACCTGTGCTCCTTGTCCAGTTTTTTTTTTTTTTTTCTTTTTTCTTTTCTTAGTTTGTTTGTTTTTGTCTGTTTTAAACTTACTACTACTATTATTACTTTTGTCCTTTTTACTATCATTCTTTATTCTTCCCTTCCCAGGTTTTGTTTTCAGATTTTTTTCTTTTCCCTGTTGCTGGTTCCAATTTTTTTTTTTTTTTTCTTTCTTTCTTTCTTGTGGGTAACCCTGTTCCTTGCTTTTCTTTTCATGTTTTTCCCATTTTTTCCTTTATAATTCTCACTCTCTACTTTTTTTTCTCTTATTGCCCTCTCTCTAGATATTGTGGTGGTTTTTGCTTTGTTTTGTTTTTGTTTTTTTTCCCTTTTCTCTTTTTTGCTTACTGTTCCTGTGTGATTACATGCTGTATTTTTTGTGCATTTGCTTTTACTTTTTAGATGGTTATTCAATTGTTATTTTTGTCTAACTGAGTGGTAGACAGCAACAGTCCCCATACAACATAACTAGGCCCACACCTCCTCCAGCTTCATTTACTGAGTGAGAGTCATCACCTCCTTCTCCACCAATGGGCCTACAATAAACAACCACCAAGAGAAGCCTGGCTCACCCTTAGCTGCTCTTCACAAACAGTTAACAAAGATCTAAATACAACAAAGTCACAATGTCATGGAGACAACAGACCATCACAGTCCACACAAAGAAGCAAGACAAAGTGGTGGAAACAAGGGATCAGGATACAAACCCAGAACACATCCCTGAGGATGAAAAAGCATTGGAACTCTCTGGTAAGGAATTCAAATGAAATATATTTAGGTATCTTCAAAGGATTGAGAAACAGACCAAGGAAAACACAGACAAAACCCTAGAAGAAATTTGGAAGAAAATACAAGAACAAAATGACAAAATAAATGAAACATTAGGAATGATTCTAAACCTATAGATAGAAATACAGAAGATTAATACTAAATTATCAGCAATAGATAACACATTGAAAGGGCAAAGGAGTAGAATTAATGCAATGGAATACAAAATTAATGAGATTGAAGACAAATACTTGAATACTTCTATGGAAAGGGATCAATCAGGAAAAAGATCAAAACAAAATGAAGAAAGCCTAAGGTTCATGTGGGATACCATCAAAAGGAATAACCTACATGTCAGTGGAATTCCAGAACAGGAAGAGGAAAAGAAAACCACTGAGAAAATTGTCCAAGATTTGTTGGAAGAGAACTTCTCTGATATAATGAAAGATGAGAATATATCCATTCAGGAAGTCCAATGAACCCTTAACAAGATAGACCCTAAAAGAAAATCACCAAGGCATATCATCATCCAACTCATCAATACCAAAGACAAAGACAGAATCTTGAAAGCAGCATGGGAAAAACAAAACGTTACTTACAAAGAATAAGCAGTAAACATAAGCTCTGATTTCTCAGCAGAAACCATGCAAGCAAGAAGGCAATGGGATGGTATATATAAAACCCTGAAAGACAAAAATTTTCAACCAAAATTATATACCTGGCAAAATTATCCTTCAAATATGATGGTGAAATTAGGAGATTTGCAGATAAGGAGAAACTAAGGGAATTTGTTAAAACCAGACAAACCTTACAAGAGATACTAAAGGGAGTCCTTTGAACAGAGAACCAAAAATAGCAAACAACAACCAACCATTAATACACAACATGAAATAACCCAGAAACCACAGCTATGGACACATCAAGAGTAAAATGAGCTTACAAGATTGTAAACAGGGAACCAGAGACATCAAATGGCAAGTGAGGACAACTACAAACCAAAAAGAGGGAAAATACTGGTAGTTACAGAACTTCTGAATGGTGAGGAAGTCAAGAGAATTACAAGATAGAATGGACTATTCCAAACTCAGGGAGAAAATTATAAATCACAGGTAACCTCAAAGGAAAATGATAAACCTTCACATCACAATAAATAAGAGGACAAGTGTAAATATTCAGCAAATACTAAAACAACAGCAACAAAGGATATGATAACACAATTCATAAACATAATGAGCTCAGCACAGAAAATAATATGGAACAAAAAAAACAGGGACACCATGAAAAAACTCATAACAAAATGACAGCAACCAATTCATACTCATCAATAATTGCACTAAATGTTAATGGATTAAATGCACCACTCAAGAGATGGAGAGTTGCAGATTGGATAAGAAAACAAAATCCATCAATATGCTGTCTAAAAAAGACACACTTTAGAGACAAAGACAAAAATAGGCTAAAAATCAAAGGTTACAGAAAGATATATCAAACAAATAGCAACTGTAAAAGAGCAGGAGTGGCAATATTAATTTCTGATCCAATTGACTTTAAGACAAAAACCACCATACGAGACAAGAAAGGACATTGTATAATATTAAAGGAACAATTGAACAAGAAGATATAACCACAATGAATATCTATGGACCCAATGAAAGAGCCCCAATATACATAAATCAGACTTGAAAAGATTTGAAAAGGCAAATAGATGACTCCACAGTCATAGCAGGAGATTTTAATACACGACTTTCAATGAAAAGATAGAACAACTGGAAAGAAACTCAACAAAGATGCAGAAAAGCTAAACAATACAATCCACCAACTTGACCTTGTAGACATCTACAGAGCACTTCATCCAATAACAGCACAATATACATTCTTTTCCAGTGCACATGGAACATTTTCCATGATAGACCATATGTTAGGCCATAAGGCAAGCCTTCACAAATTTTAAAACATTGAAATAGTGCAAAACATCTTCTCAGATCACAATGCTATCAAACTAGAAATCAACAATAGGAATATCAACAGAAAAAGAGTAAACGCATGGAAACTGAACAACACACTCCTTAAGAAAGACTGGGTAAGAGAAGAAATAAAATGTGAAATTGAAAAATTCCTTGAATCAAAGTAGAATGAAAACACAACATACCAAAATCTTTGGGACACAGCAAAAGCAGTGATCAGAGGCCAACTTATAGCAATAAATACACACATCAAAAAAGAAGAAAGAGTCAAAATAAACATTTTAATGAACATCTCCAACAATTAGA
>NW_006921697.1:3373775-3377242 GCF_000298275.1 Orycteropus afer afer
ATGACCATGTATAGGGTTGGCAGACAATATTTCTACAAGTATATTTGTATGTTCTGTAAGAATTCCCAGGGGTATTGTAGAGCTGATGAGGGACAAGGTTGTAGTCACTTCTTGGTCACAGCCAGCTACCCAGAGGGAACAAGTAGTTGAACCTGTGGGCTCGGGACCATATTCACAGGGGACATCAAGCTCAATTGTTGGCATAACATACTACACAAAACATTGTTCCACCTCCTACTTTAGCGAGTATCAACTGGGATCTTAAAAGCTTGCAAGCAGCCACCTAGATTCAACGATGTGTCTCTCCTCGTCCAAAGCAAAGAAGAATGAAGAAAACCAAAGATTCATGGAAACAATTAGTCCTCATGACTACTACACAACGCAATCCTCAGCCTATATGATTATGAGACCAGAAGAACTAATGGTGCCTGGCTACCACTGCCAACCACCGGGAGGGGCATCTATGGAGGAGATCCTAGATAAAGAGGGAGAACAATGTGGAACAAAACTCAAAATCATTTGGAAAAAAAGGGGGGGTGGCAGATTTGCTGGTCTTATAGAGCCTGGTGGAACCATGAGATTGTGGCCCCTAGGTGCCCTTCAGGTCTGGAATTGAACTCACACCTGTGGCTTCCAGCCAAACAAAAGACAGACATATGAGTTGAACATGTATCTGAGGTAGATACACTCCTTGGAGAGAACAATCGTGGGAGAAAGAAGAACTGTTTATGCACAGGGAGACAGCTCCAGGGGCAGGAGTGTAAGGAGGGATGGGCACAGGGAAGAGATAACTATGGGGAGGAAGTGGGAGGGGAGCTGTTGCATTGGGGTAAATTGTAGTCAATGTCATGAGACAACGTGTGTGTGAACTGCTATATGGAAAGTGAATTTGCTCTGTAAACTTTTACCTAAATCACAATTAAAAAAAAAAAAAAAAAACTGAGATGGATTAGAGTTAAGCAGACTACTTTTGCACTGTTGAACAGGTCAGAAGACATCAGGAATGGAATGGTCTTGCTCCTTGCTGGTTAATGTTGAACCTCAGTCACTTAATCCTCATAATGCTGCCAAGAGTCCTTGAGACCTGACTGAAGGACCTTCCGTTTCTTTCTAGTGGAAGCAGTTAACACATTTCTTGGTAAGGGTACAGGGAGAATTTCAGCCTGAATAGACAAAACAAGGGATCCAATCAACTCTCAATTTTTCATCTAATAAATGTTGTTATGTGCTCAGTGATGAAAGCAAATCAGCTTAGTCCAAAAGCTGACAGTAATGAGCTATACTTAGAATCATGATGTAGTTCTGCCAGGAACCAAAAGTAACCACAGGGGGGGAAAAAAAAGAAATATTGGCTTAGGATCATGAGATAATGAGTTTGAGCACAAATCCAATTCTCCTGCACATTAGCTATGTGTCCTTGGGCAAGTCACTTCACCTTTCCACCTTTTAAGATTTATTTGGAGAAAAAAAAAAACAAAAACAGTTGATTGTGACTCATGGTGATCCCATGCAGATCAGAGTATAACTGTGTTTCATAGAGTTTTCAATGGCTGATATTTTGGAAGTAGACAGCCAGGCCTTTCTCCTAAGGTGACTTTAATTTCCAACCTTTCAATCACCAGCTGAAGATGCTAACCATTTGTATCACCCAAGGATAAAATTTAGAAAAAGAAGAAGTTACCTAAATTAGTGTTTCTGAGCTCTGGCTACGTATTGGAATCTCCCAGGAAGCTCTTATAAAAATGCAGTTGCCTACGCTTCATCACCAGAGATTCTGATTCATGTGGTCTAGAGTAAGGCCCAGCATAGGCATGTTTTAAAAGCTCCCCAATGATTCTAATCTGAACCTCATGATTTCAGTGTTTAGAACTATATGTCTATACGGGTGCTTCTCAATCTTTAATAGGCACTCCACATTCTAAGATAGAGTTTGAAAACTGGCAGACCATAGGTCATAGTAAATCACAAACATTTCCATATCCCCTCAACACACACACAGTGAATTTTTAAAGTTTGAATTGCTTTGCCAGCATTTAGAAATCTGGATCTTTTGCATAAAATCCAGAGGCTTGACTTTGCTTTGAAAGCTGGAAGAAGCTCTGTAGAGCAGGAGCCTCATTTTCCCATGGCAATAATCAGCTGGGGTTGAATGGTTGCTGCCCCTCCATAGGGTACTTGTTCTCTGGCCACGATGGTCCCCACACTGCCAGTCATTCATTTATATCTATCCCCTGCAAGCTCTGAGGGAGTTTCCCTATTGTAGGATTCTATAAGAAGATACTGTACCGCAGCTCTGAAGACCAGTGAGATGAGCCTCCTGTGAAGAAGGGAAGTCCAGGGTGGTAACTCTTGTTGCAGGGTGGTGGGTGACCCCAAGTTAAAGTACGTAGGAGGTTTAAAATAGAAAATAGAATTTTCTTAAATTTTGATCTGTGCACTGCATCAGAATTACACAGCATTTGTTTTAAAAAATAAAACTTGTAGCAAAATATCTCCAAGATTTGAGGTGTCAAAGAAATCCTAAATAAGGTGGGAAAAAAATTACTCATAAACTAACTAATATGTAAATTGGAATACATTAAAATTAGGAACTTCTGCTAATTAAAAGATGTCATTAAGAGAGAGAAAGGTTAAACCAAAGAGTGAGAGAAGATATTTTCATAAATGGACTTGAATAAAGAATATATAAAAAATATATAAAGAATGTTAAGAAAATGGTACTCAACACATTAGAAAAATGAGCAAAGACTTGAATAGATTTTCACCAAAGAGAATATCTAAATGTCCAATAAATATGTGAACATTTTCTCAACCGCATCAGAGAAATGAGAATTAAACCATGATGGAGCATCACTACACAGTCTGGCTAAAATGAAAAAGATAAATAAAGCCAAGTGTTTACAAGGGTACAGAGCAACCAGAACTCCCATATACTGCAAGATCAAGAATAAATTTTGAAATTTTGGACTTTGGAAAACTGTTTGGCAGTATCCCTTCAAGCTGAGTATATGTATACACTTAGACAACAATTCTACTCCTAAGTATATTCCCAAAAGAATGCATAAATGTTTTTACTAGCATACATCTAGTGAAATATTCAGAACAGCAATAGTATAGCATCCAAAATTTGGAAACAACTCAGAAGTCCATCTATACTAGCATATGATGGTACCCCAAAAAAATACACACACAAAAAAAAAAAAAACACTGCCATCAAGTCAATTCCTACTCATAGCAACCTTATAGACAAAGTAGAATTGCCCTATAGAGTTTCCAAGGCTGTAATCTTCTCATAACATTGAGAAGAATGGGAATTCCCGAGCACTTGATTGTACTCATGAGGAATCTGTACCTTGACCAGGAGGCTGTTGTTAGAACAGAACAAGGGGACACTACATGATTTAAAATCAAGAAGGGAGTGCGTCAGGATTGTATCCTTTCTCCACACTTATTCAATCTATATGCTG
>NW_006921697.1:3378682-3384333 GCF_000298275.1 Orycteropus afer afer
TCCCCTCCCCTCCCACCCCTGGTAACCAACAAAGAAAGTTTCCCTCCATATATAAACTTTTCCTTGACCCTTCACAACAATGAACTAATACTGTATTTGTCCTTCTGTGATTGACTTATTTCACTCAGCATAATGTGCTCCAAGTTCATCCATATTATGTGGTGTTTTGCAGATTCTACATTATTCTTTACTGCTGCATAGTGGAGATGTGTGCTTCTAATAAATACTTTGGGTATTTCTGATGTCCTCTAGAGCTAAACCCTGAAGGAGAGTCAGTTTATGTGAAGCCTTGGATTTGGTAAGCTAGAGGGAAGCACTTAAAAATGCAAGGACTGATAGGTAGGCAGAGACGAGTATTGATTTGGGTGAAGGGAAAGACAATATACCAAAAGCAAGTGACCAACACAGTAACACTAAGAAAAAGGAAGACACAGAGAGGTGCACAAGAGGTACAGACCACAAAGATAAACTCTTTTACATATATAACACTGGATTATCAGGGATAACGAGCATTAATTTACAGGTAAATAGATGGATAGACAGGATGAATGATCAGGTATGTCTAGGTAAAAAGAAATATATCCATGACCACATATAAGGTTGGCAGGCAATATTTCTACATATTTATTTGTATGTGCTGTAAGAAAGTCCATATATATAAAATAGAGCTAACAAGGGGCAAAATTATGATAACTTCTTAGGCACAGTCAACCACCCTGATGGAGCAAGTTGTTGGATCTGTGGGCTCGGAACCATGGTCACAGGGGACATAAAGCTCAACTGGCATAACATACTACACAGAATCACTGTTCTACCTGTAACTTTAGTGAGTAGTGACTGGGTCTTAAAAGCTTGCAAGCAGCCATCTAGATACAACAATAGGTCTCTCCTCATCCAGAGCAAAGAAAAATTAAGAAAAATGAAGATGCATAGAAACAATTAGTCCAAGGGACTAGTGAACCATGTGAACCTCAGCCTATATGACCATGTGACCAGAAGTACTAGATGGTGCTCAGCTAGCACTGTCAACCACTTGGAAGGGGATCAGTGCAGTGAATGGAGTGGGAGAATAATGTGGAACTAAATTCAAATCATAAAAAAAGAAAAGACCAGCTTTACTGGTCTGATAGAGCCTAGTGAGACTCCCGAGACAATGACCCCTATTTACTCTTCAGGTCTGGAACTGTACTCACTCTCGTAGCTTCCAGCCAAACAATACACAAGCATATAGGATAAATATTTACATCAGGTAGATGTACTCCCTGGAATAATCAGTCATGGGAGAACAGAAGGGCAGTATTTGCACAGGGAGGAGTGCATAGGAAAGAAGACACAGAGAAGAGGTAACTACAGGGAGGAAGTGGGAAGAGAACTGTTACATTGTGGGGAATTGCAGTCAATGTCATGAAACAAAATGTATACGAACTGCTATATGGAAAATGAATTTGCTCTATAAAGTTTCACTCAAATCACAACAACAACAAAAAATTTAAAAAGAAAAAAAATACAATGAGGAATCTGGAAAATTAGAGTGAACTGTAATATAACTATAATAGTATGAACAGTTAATAGTTGCACAGGGATTTAGAGAGGTGTATACACACGGAGTTATATTTCAACATGAAGCAATTTGAAGACTTGTGTTAGGTCTTGAAAATGAACCAGACAATTCAAGTCAGCAAAAACTGTGATAAAGAATGAACCGTCTTGGGGAAAATGTATGCTTTTTTAACTACTGAAAGGAAACAAACCAAAAGGTCCAGGGTTGTTATTGCTGAATCATTTTTAATCATCTTTTCTATACTTCTATAAACTTTCCAAATATTCTGTAATAAACATGCACTTTTTTTTGTTTTTTGTGGGTTTTTTTAAGGTTTTTTTTTTGTAGTTTGAGTGAAATTTTACACAGCAAACTAGTCATTCAACAATTTATAAATATTTTGTTTCATGGCATTGATTGTAACCCCCTCAACGTAACAGCACTCTTCCCACTTCCTCACTGGATTCCCATTTCCTTCCTTCATCCTTCTTTCCTGTCCCTTCCACCTTCTGAACTTTGATTTTGGGAAAATACTGACCTTTTAGTCTTATATGGTTGATTGCATTGAGAAGTATGTTTCTCTCTGGTGTTATTATTCACTTTTAGGCCTATCTATTGTTTGGATGAAAATTGGTCCCTGGAGGAGTATTCAGTTCCAGGCTTGAAGGATGTTTAAGGATAGCAGTTTCAGGGGTTCCACCAGCCTCTATCAGATGAGTAAGTCTGGTCTTTTTTATGACTTCGAATTTTGTCTTACATTTTTTTCTCCCTCTCTTTCCAGGACCTCCTATTGTGATCCTGATCAGAGTAGTCAGTAGTGGTAGGCGAGGATCACCTAGTTCTTTTGATCTCAGATTAATGGAGACTGTGGCTTGCATGGTCCATTTGGATTAGTTATTTCCTTGAGCTTTTTATTTTCTTCACTCATCTCTGCTCTGGACCAGGAGAGACCAATAGTTTTATCTTAGATGCAACTTGCAGGCTTTCTAATACTGCAGGCATTCAGAGAAGTGACTAGGAAACAGATTTTGCAATCTAATAGTCCTAGACTCAAATCCTGGCTTCATCATTAGCCATACCACCTTAGGAAGTTATATAAACTCTCTGGGTCTCATTTCCTTCATCTGAAAAATGGGGTCTTGATGGTATTTGTATCATAGAGTTGTTATACTTAAGGGAAATTGTAGGCAGAGTAGTCAGTGCATTTGGTGGCAAATATTAAGTGATCATTTGATGCTAAGTCAACCTCTATTGTTTCTTTTCTTTCACAAAATCCATTCCCTGGATGGATTTTCATTAGGGAAAACATCCTTCCCAGTCTATAAGATTCAGATGTGATTGACTATTCCTAGCTCTAAAAAAGAGTGTATATGACTCAGCTAATCAGATGATGTTATCCCATAGCAACATGGCCAAAGTTAAGCCAATGAGAATTACTCTCAGGATACTCATTAGCACAGTTAGGGAAGAGATGATTCTTGTCTATTACACCCGAAGCTGTGAATATGACAGCTTGAAGCTGTGGGACCCACCACAGGAAAAAAGTTGACTGAGGTTGAGACCAATAAAGTAGAAGCAGAGCTTAGAAAAAATACCTTCCTGACAACATCATTTGAATATCTTAATCCAGCCACACCTGAAGCAAACTACTTCTGGACTTTGACTTATGAATCAACACATTACCTTTTGGTGTAAGCTGGTTTAAAATCTGGTATTACTATTAATCAGAAAAAAATTATTAGCTCTTAATTAAAAACGTTGAGATTTATAATAACCTGTCAAACTGGTTTCCAAAGGGAGTGTACCATTTTTCATTCCCACCAACAATGTCTGAGAATTCTAATTGCTCCAAACTCTTACCAACCTTTGATATTATCAGTCTTTTTAACATTAGCCATTCTAGTAGATGGGTAGTGGTATCTCATTGTGGTTTCAATTTGCATTTCTCTAATAGCTAGTGAACAACATGCATGGTGACTATACAAAAGGAACCCACCAGATAGAACACACAGGAATAAAATTGACCACATCTGTGGAAAGAGAAGATGGAGAAGCTCAATATCATGTCAGAACAAGGCCAGAATCTGAGTGTGGAACAAATCATCAATTGCTCATATACAAGATTCAGCTGAAGCTGAAGAAAATTAAAACAAGTCTATGAGAGCCAAAATACAACTTTCAATATATCCCACCTGAATTTAGAGACCATCTCAAGAATAGATTTGATGCATTGAACATGAGTGACCAAAGATCAGATGAGTTGTGAGATGATATTAAGGACATCATATGTGAAGAAAGTAAAAGGTCATCAAAAAGAAAGAAAAGACTAAAATGGATATCAGAAGAGATTCTGAAACTTGCTCTTAAACAGAGAGTAGCTAAAGTGAATAGAAGAAATGATGAAGTAAAATATCTAAACAGATTTCAAAGAGTGGCTTGAGAAGACAAAGTAAAAGTAAAGTATTATACTGAAATGTGCAAGAGATCTAGAGTTATAAAATCAAAAAGGAAGAACACGCTCTGCATTTCTCAAGCTGAAAGAACCGAAGAAAACTTTCAAGCCTTGAGTTGTAATACTGAAGGATTCTTCAAATAGGCAAATAAGGAATACTGAAGAAGAACTGATGGCTTTGAAGTATGATGTTGCCAAAGAATACTGAACATACCATGGGCTGCCAGAAGAACAAACAAATCTGTCCTGGAAGAAGGGCAGCCAGAATGCTCCTTAAAAGCAAGAGTGGCCAGACTTCATCTCACATACTTTGGTCATGATGTCAGAAGGGACCAGTCATTGGAGAAGGATAACATACTTGTTAAAGTAGAGGGTCAGTGAAAAAGTGGAAGAGTCTAATGAGATGGACTGACACTGTGACTGCAACGATGGACCGAAGCATAGCAAGTACTATATAAGGATGGCGCAGGACCAGGCAGTGGTTGTACATAGAGTCACTATGAGTCAGAGCCTACTCGACAGCACCTAACAACAACAACATGGGAAAAATATTGAATAATACAAGAAACATCAAAAGAAGATGGAAGGAAATCACAGAGCCACTGTACAAAAAAAAAAAAAAGTTGATGTTCAGCCGTTTCAGGAGGTAGTACATGATCAAGAACCAATGGTTTTGAGGGAAGAAGTCCAAGCTGTGCTGAAGGAATTGGTGAAAAACAAGGCTCCAGGAACTAATAGAATGCCCATTGAGTTGTTTCAACAAATGAATGCAGTGCTAGAAGCCCTCTCAATTGTTTATGCCAAGAAACTTGGAAGACTGCAATTATGCCCAATGGACTGGAAGAGATCCTTATTTGTGCACGTTCCAAAAAAAGGTGATCTAACAGAATGTGAAGATGATAGAACAATATCATTAATATCTTATGCAAGTAAAATTTTGCTGAAAATAAATCAAAAACAGTTGTATCAACAGAGTGGCATTGAGGAAGAGGAAGATATAGAGAGATACATGGGAGGTACAAACAACAAAGATGAACCCTTTTACACATACAGCAATGTGTTGTCAGTGAAGACAAACATGGATATATGGGTGGATAGATGGGTGGACAGTCTGAACTATTAGGTATGTCTTTGCAGGGAGCAGTGTGCCCATGACCATGTATAGGGTTGGCAGACAATGTTTCTACAAGTGTATTTGTATGTTCTGTAAGAATTCCCAGGGGTATTGTAGAGCTGACAAGGGACAAGGTTGTAGTCACTTCTTGGTCACAGCCAGCTACCCAGAGGGAACAAGTAGTTGGACCTGTGAGCTTGGGACCATAGTCTCAGGGGACATCAAGCTCAATTGGCATAACATACTACACAAAATATAGTTCCACCTCCTACTTTGGTAGTAGCAACTGGGATCTTAAAAGCTTCTCAGCAGTCATCTAGATGCAATTATGGGTCTCTCCTTATCCAGAGAAAAGAAGAATGAAGAAAACCAAAGATACATGGAAACAATTAGTCCAAATGACTGGTACACCATGTGATTTTCAGCCTATATGATTACGAGACCAGAAGAACTAGATGGTGCCCAGCTACCACTGTCAACCAGTCAGAGGGAGATCTATGTAGGAGATCATGGATAGAATGGGAGAACAATGTGGAACAAAATTC
>NW_006921697.1:3384898-3394179 GCF_000298275.1 Orycteropus afer afer
ACCAAAAATATGTTCACATTTTGACTGCTAACCATATGGCTGGTGGTTCAAACCCACCAGCCACTCCTCAGAAGGAAGATTGGGCAATCTATTTCCATAGAGATACTGCCTCGGAAACCCAAAGAGAGGTCGCTATGAGTTGGAAAATGACTTGACAGCAGTGAGTTTGGTTTTATTCCTTTCCTTCACCTAAATAAGTCTGCTAAAAAAAACAAAGAGCAAACCAAAAAATGGGAGGTATTTGCTAAACATTTCTGATACTTGGGTTTCACAAGCATTCTGTAGCATAACAAATTATGGATTCCACTGCAAAGAATGGGAACTCCAGAACACTTTATTGTGCTCATGAAATATCTGCACATAGATCAAGAGACAGTCATTCAAACAGAACAAGGGGATACTACATGGTTTAAGATCAGGAAAGGTATGAGCCAGTGTTTTATCCTTTTAGTACACATATTCAGTCTATATGCTGAGCAAATAGTCCAAGAAGCTGAACTGTATAAAGAAAAATGCAACATCAGGATTGGAGGAAGACTCATTAATAACCTGTAATATACAGATGACATAACCTTGCTTGCTGAAAATGAAGACTTGAAGCACTTACTGATGAAGATCAAAGTCTACAGCTTTCAGTATGGATTATAACTCAACAAAATGCAAACAAAAATCTTTACAACTGGACCAAAAGAAACACTATGATAAATGGAGAAAAGATGGATGTTGTTAAAGATTTCAATTTACTTCTACAATGAACACTCATGGAAGCAGTAGTCAGGAGATCACTCAACATATTGCACTAGGCAAATCTGCTGCAAAAGACCTCTTTAAAGTGTTGTTGAGTAAAGATGTCACTTTGAAGACTAAGATATGCCTGACCTAAGTCATGATATTTTCAATATCTTCATATGCATGTGAAAACTGGACAATGAATAAGTAAGACCACAGAAGAATTGGTGCATTTGGATTGTAGTGTTGGCAAAGAATATTGAAAATACCATGGTCTGCTAGAAGAATGAACAAATCTGTCTTGGAAGAACTGCAGCTGGAATGCTCCTTAGAAGCAAGAATGGCTAGACTTCATCTCTCATACTTTAGTCATGTTGTCAGAAGGGACCAGTCCCTGGAGAAGGATATATGCTGGGTAAAGTAAGAGTCAGTGGAAAAGGGGAAGACCCTCAATGAGATGGATTGACACAGTGGCTGCAATGATGGGCTCAAGCACAGGACGGTTGTGAGGATGGCTCAGGACCAGACAGTGTTTTGTTCTGTTATACTTGGGGTCACTATGAGTCAGACAGCATCTAACAACAACAACAATGGGTAATAATGTTGAGAATTTTTCATATTTGCCATCCATATACGTTCTGTGAAGAAGTTTCTGTACAAATACTTTACCCATTTTCCGTTGGGTTGTTTGTCTTCTAATTGTTGAGTCATAGGAGAGTTTTGCTATATGTTCTGGATACAAGTATCAGACATGTGTTTTGAAAATATTATCTCCCCTTCTTTGGTTTGCTCTTATTTTCTTAACAGACTTATATAGGTGAAGGAAAGGAATAATTACCAGTAAAGAGATCCAGAATAGGTGACAATGAACTTTGAATGCACATGAGACAGTAAAGAAGCCAACTTGTATGGACAGATGAGATAGGTAATGTTGTTGTTGTTATTGTTGTTATGTGCCGTCGAGTCGGCCCCGACTCATAGCGACCCCTCCTTGGGTTTCCGAGGCAGTATCACTACGGAAGTAGGATTGCCCAACCTTCCTTCCGAGGAGTGGCTGGTGGGTTTGAACCGCCAGCCGTCTGGTTAGCAGGCAAGTGACTTAGCCACTATGCTACCAGAGCTCCCGAGTTGAATAAAATTGATACATGTGGTAGACTCAGGATAGGGAGAGCATTGTAAGCAAACAGAGAATTTGGAATGGATAAAACAAGCAATGAGAGCAGAGCAACATTCCTGAGCATGGGAGTGGCATAATAAAGGTAGACATTCTACCTGTAGAGGCACAGGAGAACAGGGAAAGGGAAAGATGACAGGCAGGGAGGTCTGCTGGAAGGGTGTTAGTGTAACCTGGGAGCAGAGTGTGAGAATTTATACTGTGATCGAAGCAATGGGAAGTAAGGGGATAGAGCAAATAATGATCTATTTTTTAATATATTTTATTTTGTTTTTGTTTTTGATGAGTATAAACCAAAAACCAAATTCACTGCTGTCAAGTCGGATCCAACTCACAGAGACCCCTCCTTAGGTTTCTGAGGTGGTATCACTACAGAAGTAGATTGCCCAATCTTCCTTCCAAGGAGTGGCTGGTGGATTTGAACCACTAGCCTTCTGGTTAGCAGTCACATGCCTTAGGCAATTCAAAATCTTATGCCAAAATCACATTAAGGGTAGGATTACACAGCCAATTATTGTAATTGATGTCAGTAAGTTGTACACCTGTAAAAAGTTGAATTGGCTTAAGTTGTGTGATAGATACATTTACAACATCAAAAAAAAAGTAGTTGCTGAGGCTGCTTGTGTACAATTTGGAATTTGATCCCTTTGTTTGGAGGTTTAGGGTCATAGTTTCATGGGACATCCCAGTTAATTGGCTTAATAATGTTTAGTGCTTCTGTTCTTCCTCTTAGTTCATTGTGTGATGCCCAGGGTCTTAAAAGCTTGCAAGCAGCCATCCAAGGCACAACAATTCGTCTCTATTCTCCTGGAGCAATAGAGGAAGAAGGAGAATCATGAATAGGAGGAGGAAATAAACATGTGTCCAATTGTCTCCATGAACAACTACCTTCTCTGCCATGAGAACTTCTAGACCCAGGGCAAGATTGAGGCCAAGACACATGGAGGTCTCCAAAGAATGCTGGGCCCACAGATGTTGAAAGGAGACAAGGAACTTCCCCAAGAGTTGAAAGAGAGAATT
Source organism: Orycteropus afer afer (assembly GCF_000298275.1). Taxonomy (NCBI): domain Eukaryota; kingdom Metazoa; phylum Chordata; class Mammalia; order Tubulidentata; family Orycteropodidae; genus Orycteropus; species Orycteropus afer. The sequence goes on from NW_006921697.1 coordinate 3,387,822, forward strand.
TGGTCTCTTGGTCTTTCCCTAGAGCCAGTACTTTTAATTTAGACCTCCAACACCCTAGAATGTGAGAGAGTAATTTGTTTGCTAAAGGCATCCGCTTGTGGCATTTCTGTTATAGCAGCACTAGATAACTAAGACAAGCATTATGCAATTTTAAGATATACCTATATGGGATCAAATTGACAACAGCAACTCTAAAGGTTAGACAGGAACCTTAGGGTACACTGAGTTTATATTAATGGAGAAGAACAACTCAGAAAAGGAGGCTGAGAATGGCTACACAACGTGAAGACTATAATCAATATCATTGAATTGTACTTGAAGAAACTACTGACTCTGTATTTTAATATAAGAAAAGAAAATGTATCTTGACATAGTGAATATAAGGACTAGAGATGGGGAAGAGATAATAATCACAGAGAATGAAAGTTGGAAGAGATTTAAGAGAGAATTCAGTTAGCTCTTAATTTTACTGTTGAAGAACTAAGGCCCACGGAAAGGTTTCAATTTTTCTAAGGTCACACGGTTAAGTTAGCAACAGAGTTAGAGGCAACTCAGATCACTGGGTACAGACAGTGCTGTACCCACTGTATTAACCCAACTGCAGAACTCAAAGGTCTCTAATGAACAACTTGCTGGAGATGAGAATTCATCCTCCATTTCTCCTTTCTCAGACTCACCTTGCTCCTACCTGCTCATCCTCCCCAAAAAAATCCATAGCTGTCAGTCAATCCTGACTTACGGTGACCCTGCATGTTGCAAAGTAGAATTGTTCTGTATGGTTGTCTTGGCTGTAATCTTTACAGATGTGGAACATGAGGCTTTTCTTCCATGGTGCCATTGAGTAGGTTCAAACCACCAACTTTGAGGTTAATAACTGAGGGCAAACCATTTGCACCACACACCACTACCCACAAATTTAAGAAGAAAACTAAACAGTAAATGTTTCCTTTTCATGCTTTTTTCTCCACCCACATAACTTATTTTCTTCTTTGGCACGATAAGCATGCCACCAGAAGTTTTTATGGAGTAAATTCACATTCTCTTTGCTGAAGCAGATATCAAATTAGAACTGCAACTACATCTATCAAGATGGACATATCCTGGATGATAATGTTGAAAAGGAAACATGCAAGTTGCATAATAATATGACAATGTAACATCATTTTGTTTAAGTTTAAAAAAATCTGCAAAACAATTCTTTCCAATCAGTATGAATATATGAATATGTAATACAGACACAAAACCACTGAATTCAAGAAAATGATTAACTCTAGGGTGAGAGAGAAGGGAATGATATTGGGAAGAGTTATTCATGGAACCCTAATTGTATCTGTAATGTTTTATTTCTTAAAAAAGAAATGGAAAATTTGAAGAAAAAAAAAAAAAAGGATAAGCCTAGATGGTGGGTTTATTATTCTGATATGATCTATTAAATATTTGCTTGAAATGCCTCACAAGTTTCTTAAAGCTTACACATAAAGCATTATTTATTGTTATCATCATTAACTCTTGATCTCCTATTATTATACTAATTACTTATACTTATCAAAAATGTTGAAAAGAAACACTTACGTACACAATGATCAGTGTATGTAAGTGCATCCCTCCCTTAAGGGTGTAAGTTTGTCAAATTTCTCCAAGAAAATGTTGGTTGAGTAATTATAGCTTATTCAACAATGACAAGAATCTCTGTGATAGTTGAAGCTGTGTCAACTTGGCTGGACCACAATTCTGTGTGGTTTAAGCAGTTGTGATGTGATTATTCCCATGATGGGATCAGATGAATATGTTTTGAGCAGCCAATCTGTTGAAAGGGAGTTTCCCAAGGGGTGTGGCCTGCTTCCAGTATATTTATGGACATCTTGGGAAAAGAGACATTCTTCTGTGGATTGGGATTCTGTTGTGCTGCCTACAACTGTCCATAAGCAAACAATCCACCATTCAGCCTGAAGATCTTGGATTCGTCATTCGTTGGAGTCAACAGCCAGTATACTGCCTGCCAACCTTGAGCTCCACAGCACTTGCAGTTGCAAGAGTCAAGAAAAGCCTCCAGCTTGACATTTGATCCAAAAACTTTGGACTTGCCAGCTTCTATAAGTGTGTGAGCCATTTTCCTAAGATAAAATTCTCTCTCTCTCTCTTTCTCCCTCTCTTTCTCTTTCTCCCTCTCTCTCTCTCTCTCTCTCTCTCTCTCTCTCTCTCATATATATACATATGTGTGTGTGTGTGTGTGTGTGTGTGTGTATGAACTTTACTGGTTTTGTTTCTCCAGAGAACCCTGTCTAACATAATCTCAAAGGACCTGGGAAGTCAGAGATCACAGTAATTGACCAAAACCCACCTTTCCACCAGGTGCAATCAGGAGAGCTGTGTGAGCACCTGAGTAGCATTGTGGGGAACAGATCTTATGGGCATGACCTATTTGGTGAGAATGCAGTTTGCATGGTGGATTCAGAGCCGACGTTGATTATTGGGTCACACAATGGCACATCAGTTGGACAGCTCTCCAGGGTTCAGCCTTGTTAGGAGCCTTCTTCTTTTTGCCTTTCTTAACCCTGAGGACTCACTGTTTATTCTTCACTCATCATTCCCTCCCACATAAACACAATGGCAGAAGCAGCTGAAGAAATATGAGCAGACTCATACTCCAGTGGAGTTACGAATTAGGGAAAAGGAATGTGGAGGTGGTCACTGTTAGCTAATAATAAAATGGTTCACAATTACTGAGAGGTTACCAGAAGCCTGACTCTGCTAAGTCCATAAGATGAATTATCTGATTTAATCTTTATAACAGCCCCATGTGCTAACCCCATCAGTTGGATCCACTATACAGACCAGAAAGCTGAGGCTCATATTATATAAGAAACTTGCCCAAGGCTAAACACAATTAAGCCATTTCAAGATGTGTGTCATGCTTTGTCCCAATCCTTTAGAATAAATAGGAGAATACGTAGAGTGCAGATGTTATATCAACTGGCCTCAGACTCACAATATCATATCAATTTCCCTAGGGAAAAGCTTGATAAGCATGGAGAACAGTATGAAAGATGGCATGAAAAATCTCAATACGAACAAACATCAGTCTGAGTCTTGTTAAAAAGTGAACCCAGGATACCAAACAATTCATAGCAACCCTCCTTGGGTTTCCAAGGTGGTATCAACCAATTGCTCAACTGATTGCCCAAATTTCCTTCCGAAGAGTGGCTGATGGGTTTGAACTGCCAGCCTCCTGGCTAGCAGTCAAATGCCTTAGGCACTACACAACCAGAGCTCCCACCAAACAATTAACAATGGCAAAATAAGTGAGAGATAGAATAATTGAATAGTAGTGCCATGAGAACTGAGGATGCCGTCTTCAATATCAGTCTGTTCATGTGTTTGGAGCTGCAGACCTGTTTTACCTGAAAACTTTGGCTGAAGAATAGGTGTCAAGCCTAAGCAGAGCTGCTCTGGCCACAGTTGGGAACAAGGGCAGAGTCCCTAAAACACCTCCACAGGGCAGAGTTGTCAACCTTTCATTTTATAGATAGCACACAGAGGCTCAAGTGATAGGCTATGGTCAGAGAAAAGTAACAATGGCTAATATTTGCTGTGCTTAACTATGTACCAGACTATTTTAAGAGTTTCATATGTAGACTTAATTCCACAACAACATTCCAAAAAAGCAAAATTATATCCAAATGATATCCAGATGAGGAAATTGAAGCAGAGAGAAGTTAAGAAAATTGTTAAAGGTAAGTAAAAGAACTAAGATCAAACCCAGACTCTTTGGCTTCTAAGGCCAGGTGATTAATTAACCATGATAATGATACATGCCTAACCAAGAGTAAACTGAGTCAAGTCTCCAGCACAGATCCTGTCTTCCAGAATAGTGATCCTATGTGTCTCCCACTACCCCATGCTATGTCTGCCCCATGAAGAACAATGACACAGGATTCAAGGAATGCATTTGAAAGGTTTATAATTCCTAGAAATCTGGAGAAGGAAAATTATTCACAGCTGAAGGTCATGTTTTGGGCCAAGGGCATTGTTTGGAGGTTGGACTCCTTGTAGATTTTGGGCCTGGTATGGCCTTGGTTTGAGAGCTACTTCTTGCTTTAGATGCCAAAGTGCCTAGACTGGGATTTTAAGCAAGGGAAGCAGAACATGTCTGCTTCAGGTTTTGTTTAAGAGTCCCTGGTGTTATAAACAGTTAAGCATGCAGCTACTAACTGAAAGATTAATGGTTCAAACCCACCCAGAGGCAGTTTGGAAGAAAGGACTAGTGATCTGCTTCTGAAAGGTCATAACCTTGAAACCCTTACAGAGCACAGTCTAATCTGATGAGTCTGAATCAACCAGATGGCAATTGGGTTTGGTTGGTTTCAGTGCCTTGTATATTATTGAGCCCAGGCTGCAAAACTATAAAGGGTAAGTCATCTGTCTGGAGGTGAAAGCCCTTGGCTAGGGGTGCTCCTAGGCTCCCCATCTCAGGAACCAGAAAGGAGCTCCAGGAAGACATAAATTCCAAAAAGGGTTAGGGATGATTCCTAAGAGTGATGCTCCTCCATCTCTCAGGTAACTCCTCCTCCCTGTCTACCTCCTTCTGTCAAAGCCTAACACCCACACAACCACTTACTCTAATAAACTCTGTACATTACAGATCCCCATCTGAATGCCATTCTAAAAAGAAGCATTGCCTTGGCATGATCAACCATTCTGGTGTGTCTGGGGTTTGAGCACTGGGAGTATCGTGTCCCCAGATAGCCTCCAGTCGGAAGCAAATCAGGATGATTGGTCACCTTATGTTAAATCTCAGATGATTTGACTTCTTAGAGCAATATCTCTCTATAGCCTCAACTTACAAAAAAAAAAAATCATGTTGTAACAGGTAGGAGGCAGGAAAGTGGCATTTTTCTCCACCAACAGCACCCTGATGAAAACAGGGTGAGGTGACTGAGGCCAAATATGCCCACCCACAGGCCACAGAGGAAATCACTGCCTGAGTGTTCTTCCTGTCCTAGGGAATCTTGGGAAGAAAGGAAGTTACACCCTGGGAGTGGCAGCCCAGAGCAGCGTTTCTTCTCAGCAGAGTGATCTGAAAGAGTTTCTTTAGGAAAAGTAGATGTTTCCCAGGCTTCACTCCCTTTTTTCAAAGTCAGAATGAAAAATACTTAACTGAAGAAGGAGGAGAGGTAGCCACAAACCACAGCCATCTCTCATTGTTTGGAAGAGCAGCTCCCCAACCCGGCGAGCCCTTGACCCAGACCTTGTTTCTCTGGACAAACCACTTCAGACTAGCCACAGATCAGGGTTCCCAGCAAACTCACCTGAGCCCCAGGACAGGCTCCGCTCCCCGGGGATGCAAAAGCAGCCACCCATGTGTGCACCATCCTCCCCGGGCTGGGGCCCCTGGGAGCACCAGCCAGGAGAGTGCTGGGAGGGGACAGCCTCCCAACGGTGTCCCTCCTCCCGCCTCCTCCCAGCACACAAGGACCAAGGCCTGGTTCAATGCACAATGTGGCCTTTGATATCCACAGGAGACCGAGGGAGGATGGGAGGGGCTGCCTAGCCTGCAGGCTGAGAGTCCTTGCACTGTTGGCCTCTGCCTGGGAAGCAACACTCCGCCCTGCCTTTCTATGATTGCTTCGTGCCTATCAGGCTGAGGCACATTCTTCACATTCTAGAATTGAGATATATGGTTTGGTTCTTGTGGGGGCGTCCAGGATGGAGGAGGAGGGCAGAGAGCATCATAGAAATCAAGGCTGCTGTTCTTCTCCCTCCTGAGTGACTTGGCCCACATGGATTTGCCTGCCACCCCTGGGAAAGTGATCCCCACCCAACTTCTCTCTATAGACACCTCCCTTGTTTCTGGATGGAGCTGGAGCTATGGGTGCAGCATCCTACATCAACTCCAGCAATATCAATAAGCTAGCTTCTCAGTGGTGAAGGGGCCAACCCACAGTCATGGGCTCCCTAAGTCTTATCAAAAGGAACCTAGGAAATCACCTGAGGTAGCCCAGATATTTTACAGGTAAGTTGTTGTTGTTAAGTGCCGTCCAGTTGGCCCTGACTCATAGCGACCCCTCCTTGGGTTTCCGAGGCAGTATCACTACGGAAGTAGGATTGCCCAACCTTCCTTCCGAGGAGTGGAGCTCTTAGAAGGATGCTAATCAGGCCTATTCAAAAAAGCCCTAATTAATGTAATTAAAATCTGTCAGATCTAACTGATTAGCTTGATACCCAAGCTGGGGTAGAGGGAGTGGGGTTCCTGAGGGGACGGAAGAGGAGGCAGCTGCTGCTAACTTGGGGGCTAGCTTTCAGAAGAAAGAGATGGTTGGTCTCCAAGGTGATCAAAGCAACTTATCTTTCATTTCCA
>NW_006921697.1:3394279-3403392 GCF_000298275.1 Orycteropus afer afer
TGCCCAACCTTCCTTCCGAGGAGTGGCTGGTGGGTTTGAACCGCCAGCCGTCTGGTTAGCAGGCAAGTGTCTTAGCCACTATGCTACCAGAGCTCCCAGGTAAGAGGATGGAAGGTAAAATAGTATAAGACAATAAGTATGCCCCAAAAACTAGTCACACCACACTAGCCTCTTTTCTGTTTAGGATAGGCAATGACAGGGGAATGCAGATGATGCAGTGTGGCTGAATTTCAGACACTCTCTCATGAGAACTCACAAAGGAGATGGAGAAAATATGGCCAAATGCCAATGAAGTTGGACAGAGGCATGATGGATCTAACAGCTAAGCTCAAGGATCACTAGTTAATTACTGTTTCTTGAGATGCCTGGAGCAAAGGTCCTCGGGCAAAGGGAGGAGATGAGAGCAGAGAGGAGGTAGGGTCGTGATATGCCTGGGTGGCAGGGTGTTTGGAGACTAAGCCTGCAGTCAAGCTTGCACTCATGTTGGGGAAGAAGTGGACCACTCAGGTTTATGTGGTGGAAGAGCCACTGGGGAGACAGTGCAGATGATGGCATGTAAAGTCAGTCTCACTGGTTAGGGCAGGAGTGTTCACTATATACACAAGCTCAGCCCCAGGTAACAAGGTCACAAACACATTTCTGAAGTCTGGTTTCAACTTCAATGTCCACTGATCTTGAGTCATAGTTATTGATAGCTGCCCTTGAATTAGCCCCTGGCTCATGGCAACCCCATGCACAAGGGAATCTGACCACTGGGATCCAGAGTGTTTTCATTGTTGACTTTCAGAAGTGGACCATCCTCCCTAGTCTATCTTAGTCTGGAAGCTCTGTTCTATATCATACACAAGACTCCACTGATAAACGGTGGTGGCTTCACATGAGGTACATTGGTTGGCAGTCAAACCTGAGTCTCCTGCATAAACCAGAAAACCAAACTCACTGCCATGCAGTTGACTCTGACTCACAGCAACCCGTTGTTGGGTTTCCGAGGTGGTATCACTACAGAGTCTCCTGCATAGAAGGTGAGAATTCTATGAGTGATCCACTTCTGCCTTCTGAACCACAGGTTTGGAATATTTATTGTGGACAAGACACTCTTATAAAGCCCCCATGACATAGGCATTATCATTTTCACTTCATAAGGAAATTGATGTAGAGGCTTACATAACTTGCCCAAAACCAAAAAAAAAACAAAAAACCAAACTCACTAACATCGAGTCAGATCCGACTCATAACGACCCCTCCTTGGGTTTCCGAGGCAATATCACTACAGAAGTAGATTGCCCAACCTTCCTTCTGAGGAATGGGTGGTGGGTTTGAACTGCCAGCCCTCTGGTTAGCAGTCAGATGCCTTAGGCACTATGCCACCAGAGCTCCTAACTTGTCCAAGACCATGCTATTTATTAATGTCAGATGAAGGACTTGAGCCAAATCTACCTGATTCCACAACCCAGAAGCTTCATTTTTCTGATCTTTGGGCTCCTCCTTTGACAACTAGGACAGACTATGTAGAAAGATTAGATGACCTGACACTGAAACCTCTGGAGCTATCATCACCACTTAAGGAAAGCTCAGGAGAGGAGGGCTGATTGTTTTGGGGATGGGGGTCACCTTTTGTGACCTATTTTCTCCAACATCTCAAAAATGAAAAAATAACAATCCAATTTACAAATGGGCAGAAGACATGAATAGACACTTCACCGAAAAAGATATTCAGGCAGCCAACAAACACATGAAGAAATGTTCATGATCATTAGCCATTAGTGAGATCCAAATCAAAACAGCGATGAGATACCATCTCACCCCAGCACTAATAGCAAAGTTCAACAAGACAGAAAATAACAAATGCTGGCAAGAATGTAGAGAAATTGGAACTCTCGTACACTACTGGTGGGACTGTGAAATGATACAACCACTATGGAAAGCAGCATGGAGATTCCTTAAAAAGTTGGAATTAGAGATACCATTTGATCCAGCAATCCCATTGCTAGGCATGTATCCTAAAGAAATGAGAGCCAGGATAAGAACAGATGTATACACATCCATATTCATCACAGCACTATTCACCATAGCAAAGACTTGGAACAAACTAAGTGCCCATCAACAAGAGAATGTATAACCAAACTATGGTACATACACACAATGCAATACTATGCAACACTAAAGAATAATGTAGAATCTGCAAAACACCACATAATGTGAATGAACTTGGAGGACATTATGCTGAGTGAAATAAGGCAATCAGAGAAGGACAAATATTGTATTAGTTCACTATTGTAAAAGTCAAGGAAAGGTTTATATACGGAAGGAAGCTTTCTTTGTTGGTTACCAGAGGTGGGAAGGGAGAAGAGGAAACACTGTTGGATAGGTAGAGGCAAATATTTATTTGGGTGAATAGAAAGGCAATGTACCAAATGTGAATGATCAACATGGTGGCACTGAGGAAGAGGAAGACCTAGAGAGGTACATGGGAAGTACAGACAACAAGGATGAACCCTTTTGCATGTACTGTGTTGTCAGTGATGATAAGCATTTATTTACAGATGGATAGATGGGTGGACAGGCTGAACTATCAGGTATGTCTAGGCCTGGAGGAGTGTGCCCATGGCCATGTATAGGGCTAGTACACCATGTTTCTACATGTGTATTTTTATGTGCTGTAAGAATGTCTGGGTGTATAGTAGAGCTGACAAAGGACAAGGTTGTGGTGGCTTCTTGACCACAGCCAGCTACCCAGCGGGAGCAAGTAGTTGGACTTGTGGGCTCAGGACCATGGTCTCTGGGGACATCAAGCTCAATTGGCATAACATACTACACAAAAATATTGTTCTACATCCTACTTTGGTGAGTAGCAACTGGGGTCTTCAAAGCTTGCAATCAGCCATCTAGATGCAACAATGGGTCTCTCTCCATCCAGAGCAAAGAAGAATGAAGAAACCATGATGCATGGAAACACTTAGTCCAAGGGACTGGTAGACCATGCCATCCTCAGCTACATGAAACCAGAAGAACTAGATGGTGCCCAGCTACCACTGTCAACCACTCAGAGGGAGATTCATGCAGCCCCTAGTTACTCTTCAAGTTTGGGACTGAATTCATTCCTGTGGCTTCCAACCAAACAATAGACAGGCATATAGGGTGACCATTTACATCAGGTAGATACACTGCCTGGAGAGATCAATCATGGGAGAATAAAAAGGGCAATGTTTGCACAGGGAGACAGCTAGGGGGCCGGGTGGGAGTGTATGGGAGGGACACAAGGAGGAGTTAACTACAGGGAGAAGTGGGAAGAGAGCTGTTATATTGTAGGGAATTACAGTCAATGTCATGAAACAAAATGTGTATGAACTGCTGTAGGGAAAATGAATTTGCCCTGTAAACTTTCACCCAAATCAAAATAAAAATTTTAGAAAAGAAAGAAACTCTTACTGTTCTGCTTGTGGGCGGCTCAGATGAATATATCCAGAATGAAGAGCTTTTCAGACAAAGAGAACAGCAGGTGCAAAGGTCCTGAGGCTGGAACTTGCTTGACGTGTTAAAGAAACAGCATGTGAGGCTGAAGTCTAGTAAAGCAGGGGAGGGTCTAGTGGTGCAGTCAGAGAAAATAGGTCAAATTGTGTAGGATCTTGAAGGTCATATAAGGACTATAGCTTTTATTCTGAATGAGATAGCAGCCAATGGAGAACACCAAATAGAAGAGTAGTTACAGACTGGAAGAATTCTCCTGAAGAGTGATTGCTGAATAGAATACAGAGGATTTATCAGGACTGACATCTGGGAGTACATCAAAATTTTTATATGACTAGGAAAGGTAGAGGAGCTCTGGTGGAATAGTGGTTAAAGAATTCAGCTGCTAACCAAAAAGTCAGTGGTTCAAACCCACCAGCCATTCCATGGGAGAAAGATGGGGCAGTCTGCTTCAGTAAAGATTTACAGCTTTGGAAACCCTATGGGACAGTTCTACCCTGCCCTAAAGGGTTGTTAGAAATTGGAATCAACTCAGTGGCAGTGGGAGTGGGTAGAAAAGGAGGAGGAGCCCTGGTGGTACAATGGTTAAGCACTTGACTGCTAACCAAAAGGTTGATGGTTTGAATGTACCCAGTAACTCCACAGGAGAAAGACCTGGTGATCTGCTCCCATAAAGTTTACAGCCTAGAAAAAGATATGGAGTAGTTCTACTCTGTCACATGATGTTGCTATGAGTCAGAATCAACTTGACAGCACCTAACAACAACAACAGGAAAGGAGGAGAAACCAGTAAAAGAGATTGAGAAGGAGTGGCCAAGGAGAAAGATGAAAGTATGGTGGATCAGAATTCAAATGAGGAAAATGTTTCAAGCACAGGAGGTAATAATTGTGTCCCTATAGTTGGGTTTATACTGACTCGTGGGCAGTGGCAAATACCCTGACCTTATGGCCAAGCAGAAGAGAAATGGAAACTGGCCTATTGAAGGCAAGCTTCTATGGGGATAATAATAGGGAAATTTCTGTGGGAATTTGAAGGGGACGTTAAAGGAGAACACACTAATACCCATCAGAGGAAACCTATTCTGTAATCAGAAGCTGATTGGAACCAATGAGGAGATATCCCCATCCACTCTATTGAAGTGGTCACCTGGGTTCAGGAAATGCAGAGATGGGCTGAAACTAGACATATTATTGCACCTTCTGAGGCACAAAATGCCAATAAGAGAGACAGGGAATGCAATGGCTATGGCATAGATACCCCAGGGCAAAGGTTCTGCACAGAGCTGGTAACTATGATGGTGCTTATAGCCTTAGGAGGATACAAATAGGTCCTTACAGTAATAGATACTTGCTCTGGACTGGGCTTTGTACACCTGGTGGGAGATCCAAATGATCAGACTACTATAAAAGAATGGGAACATAAGATACTGCTCCAAATAAGACTAGCATGTCACATTTCCTCAGACCGAAGAAGACATATATATAATGCCCAACAATGGGCAGAGAGATAGCAGCCTGAGAATAATCGTTTAAGAGAGAGATAATTGGAACAGACAATTCAAACAATTGTTGTCTAACATGGAGGAGAGGGGGTAAAGGCAAAAAGAGCTGGCTTACATGCCTTCACACAAGTGTGTGCTACCTCTCAACTTAAGGTGGGCTAAGGGAAGGTCTCCACTAACATATTTCTCTAGTGTTCTGAAAAATATATGGTGGAAGGGTATGATGGTAGGACTATACATTTCTTGCAGAGGGCAAGGATATTGGCATGACCTATACTAGAAAGATTGGGCAATCTACTTCGGTAGAGATACCACCTCAGAAATCCAAGGAGGGGTCGCTATGAGTCAGATCTGACTAGATGGCAGTGAGTTTGGGTTTTTTGCTATACTTTTCACGGAATGGGGAGATATGATTTGTAATTGATATCACTAATTTGTACACCTGAAAAGGGATGAATTAGCAAACATGTTACATATATTTTTATTTAAATAATGAAGAAAAAGCAGCTGTTGATGCTGCTTACATAAAACCAAACAATTCATGGGTTGGTTTTTTTTTTTTTTTTTTTTGGTCTAGAGGTTTAGGGTCTTGGTTTCATTGGATATTCCAGTCAAATGCCCTAATAATTTTAGTATTTCTGTACTATCTCTTATCTTGTTGTGTAGTGCCTGGGGTCTTAAAATCTTGTGAACAGGACAAATATTGTATGCGACCACTATTGAAAAAAGTCAAGAAAAGGTCTACACACAGAAAGAATCATTCTTTGAAAGTTTCCAGGGATTGGAGGGGGAGGGAGAGTAGATCGCTAACTAGAGGGTAGATAAAATATTAAGTCAGGTAAAGGGAAGGGCAATATACAATAAAGGGGGTCAGCACAAAATGATCAAGGCAGAGGAAGATACTGAGGGAACACAGGAGTAAAAGGCAACAAAGATGAATACTGTTACATGTACAATCCTGCAATAACAGTAATAACAATAATCTACAAGTGGATACATAGATAGACACTCAATTAAAACAAGAGTCAGAAGGTGAATGGGACTACACCTATGAACGTATATAGTTTTGACAAAGTATTTCTACATATCTATTTATATAAGATGCAAATGTATCCATGAATGTAGTAGATCATGCAGGGGGCAAAGTTATGAAAGCTTCTTAGTCATAACCAAACATTTTGAAGGAATGAGTCCCTGGTCATGGGGGCTTAGGACTATAGTTTCAGGGGACATCAATGTCAATTGATATAACATAGTTCACAAAGACAATGTTCTACAACTTACTTTGGTGGGTAGTGACTGGGGTCTTAAAAGCTTGTGAAATTATTGGTCTCTCCTCATCTGGAGCAAAGAAGAGTGAAGAAAATCAAAGACTTAAGGAAACATTTAGTCCACAGGACTCATGGACCACATGAACTACAGCCTCCACAACCCTGAGACCAGAAGAATAAGATGGTACCCAGCTACCACCGCAGACCACTCTGAAAGTGTGGTCTCAGATATAGTGGGAGAAAAAAGTGCAGAACAAAACTCAAAATCATAACAGACCGGGCTTACTGCTCTGATAGAGACTAGTGGAACCTCCAAGACTATGGCCGTCAGACACCTTTCAAGCCAAGAAATGAACTCACTTCCATGGATCAACTTTCAGCCAAACAATAGACAGGCCTATAAGGGGAACAGTAATATTAGGGCAGTACACACTTCTTAGAACAACCAACCACAAGAGATCCAAACTATATGTTTATAGTTGCTGATCTTGTCAAATTTCCTGATGTTTTAGCTACAATATTGTGGCATTTAGTATTTGTGAACCTTTATAAATTTTTTTGGGGGGGTGGAATTAAGTAGTAGTTAAAGGAAAAGAAGGAGAAAAAAATCAAAAAAGGATTTCACTGAGTTACTAATAATATTCTAATTCAGTGTAGGATTTTACAAAACATGTTTGTTGTTCCAAAAAAAAAACCAAACTCACTGCCATCGAGTCATTTCTGACTCATAGCAACCCTTCCTTGTGTTTCTGAGATGGTATCTCTACGGAAGTAGATCTTCCTTCCGAGGAGTGGCTGGTGGGTTTGAACCACCAGCCTTCTGGTTAGCAGTCAAATGCCTTGGGTACTACGCCACCAGAGCTCCCATTTTTGTTGTTAGTACTCATATAATCTAAGAAATATTACATTTAAGCAATTTATATCTATATTTATCACATATTATTCTGTGATTAAAATTTATAATAAACATTGCTAAGAATTCTGAATGATCTGGTACAGGAGCAGGTCCCTTGAGGGGTGACTCCATGAGTTACCACACTGGATGACATCAACCCTAGTGATGCCACTGCTTCCAAATGGGGAAAACAAAGAAAGTTTCCTGAAAGTGGCATGTGATTGGGGCTTTGAAAAATGGAAAATTGACAGGCTGAAATATGCGGGAAGAAAATCCTATATTGAGGGAAAACCATTAACAAAAGTGCTAAGATTAATGTTTGGTAAGTTCAGAGCAATCGTTCAGTATGAATGAGCTATAAGATTGACATTGGAAGAGTCAGTGATAGAACCAGAAATTAAGCTTCTTGATGTCCAGTCCATTTATGCATTTATTCATTTATTCAAACATTATTGGTCAGTTACTCTAAAAGCTGTGTTAGTGTTCTTTTAAAGAATTTACAATACGGGATCAACTTGTTAGCAACAACTCGAAAATTTAGCTAGAAAGCTTAGGGGAAGTGAGTTTATGTCAACAGGAGATGAACAAATTGTATAAGGAGTGTGGGAATGACTGCACAAGATGAAGAATGTAATCAATCACACCATATTGTCCATGTAGAAATTGTTGACTTGGTGTATGTTTTGCTGTGTATATTTTCAACAACAATAAACAAAAATGCTCAATTAATTAGAAGTTAAGGGAAAAAGACAGTAAACATGAAAAAGAAGTCATGTTTGTTGTAGACATATTTAATAATAATAAATACTTCCTGTGTTCTTATTATATATGCACATGAAAAGTCCACATTTAATCCTAATTCCATCTGTCTAAAAGTAAGGAAACTAAGGGTTTAATGATTTGCTTCAACTCAGCTGACAGACTATATAGCATGGTGGGGATTTGAACCCCAGGAAGGGAATCCAGGGCTCTTGTCCTCATCACCCTGTGTTACTGCTCTGTCAGAAAGACCACATCAGACTTCAGTGGTGATGTCACCTGACAGCCATCAGAAGGTGCTGATTATCAAGCCACAGGCAGTAGTTTTCTCAACACTTTCCTTCGCAAGGGAAGGTGGAGTGTTCTCTTGCCAAGGGTCAGCTGAGGAACTGGCTACACAGAAGCTTGAGACAGGAATGAGGGGAGGGTTGTGCTGTGTACTGGGGCACAGGTCACCAAGCTGCTGGCTCTGGCCTCCCCAGGAAAGCTCAGCACACTTTCCAAAACATCACTTCTCCATTTGTTGGCTCCCACACAAAACTGGGGTCAAGGGCAGGCAACCTAACCCTCACCCTAGAAGGCTGGCATTGAAAGTTTCCTTAAATAGTAATTTGCCTACTCCTCTATTCCTCGTTCTCCCAAAACCTATTTTAAGGATGAGGAAACTGAGGCCTATAGAGGTGAAGTCATTAGTTAAAACACTTTAAAATAATTGTGTGGCAAAGCCTGTATTATAACTCAAATCTCCAAATTCTCAGTTCAGTGTTCTTTCCACAAAACTTTTAACTTTTAATCAAGTCAGGGCTTTGCATTAGGTTCCCTAGTGAGCAGGCCAGGATAGAGTTATGTGTGTGTGTGTGTGTGTGTGTGTGTTTCTCAGTAGTCTCTAGAAACCCCGGACTGATGCTCCCTACCAATCCCAGGGAAAGAAATTTCTGTTCGTCTTATCTTTCAGGGAAATTCAAGTGTTCAGGCAGCCACCTCAGTGAATGGGACAGGATGGAAGTGTCCTCCATCCAGGACGTCTACTTCAGGTGTCTTTCCTGGAGAAATCTCCAACCCGGCCACTAAGACACATGGGCGTGAAGGACGACTGTAGCACCACTTGAAACCGTGAGCAGTGGAAGGAACTTAAATGCCCATAAATATGAGAGGCATCAAGTAATGATGGTATATTTACTCAGCAGTCAAAAAGAAGGAAGAGGGTATAGATATAGA
>NW_006921697.1:3406789-3411470 GCF_000298275.1 Orycteropus afer afer
TCCTACTTCCGTAGTGATACTGCC
Source organism: Orycteropus afer afer (assembly GCF_000298275.1). NCBI lineage: Eukaryota > Metazoa > Chordata > Mammalia > Tubulidentata > Orycteropodidae > Orycteropus > Orycteropus afer. The sequence continues at coordinate 3,406,814 of NW_006921697.1, forward strand.
TCGGAAACCCAAGGAGGGGTCGCTATGAGTCGGGGCCGACTCGACGGCACATAACAACAACAACAATCTTCAGACACAGTCTCTATACTCTCCTTTCTCTCATCAAGTGCTTCCACCTGACCAGTAATCTGCTTAGAGAGCGCTCCCATTCTTGCTGAGAAACTGGGTAATAGCAGAGGAAACCTCTTCTCTTCTTGAAGATCCATACCACTGGTCCTACAGACACAGGACACACTCTTCCCTGCTCTACTGCCACCCTGTCCTTGGGCTTGTCTTCTCTTGGCAAAAGAAGAATAAATAGTAAGATAAGCTATTGACCAATACATGAAAGAAAGAAAAAAAAAAAAAAAAACTGCCATCAAGTCAATTCTGACTCATAGTAACCCTATAAGACAGAGTAAAACTGTTTCCACAGAATTTGGTCAATAGGGTAACATAAATCTTGCCACTATTTGATGTGTTTTTACCTCTCAGTAGTAAAGTTGACCATTAGATAAGAAGACCTGAGTTTAAATCCTAGTCCTTCCAGTTTCAAGTGGTATGCTTCTAATTCATAGCAACAGAGTAGACTCATATTTCCTCCTTTGTAAATAATAACAAAACAATAATTAAATAGAGATAACAAAAACGTCTATCTCACAAACTGGTTGTGAGGATTAAAAACATATTTACAGGTATTTTTTTCTTGTGCAAATCTTGCAAGCATGTATGTGTGTGTGTGTCTACTCACTGTCTGTTTCTTCAACGAATGTCCGTACATCTGGAACTTGCAGAACTAGGAGGAGGATGGTGTTCTAGGTGAGCAAAGTGTGCCAAATAATCATGGCAAAGACAAAATCTCAGTTCCAACCAGATAGCCTGCACAAAATGCAACTAAGTAAGACCAGATCAACCTGTCCTCAGTGATAAACAGAAAGATTTCTTTCAGTTGCCTCTGAGAAAAGGCATCCAGCCTAGCCCTCCCTCCCTGCATTTCTCTCCTTAATCCTCATCTGGCCAGCATGTCCCACAGAATGAGTTTTGCAAGCTATTCACTTAAGAAAAATGAAGTGTCATGCTCAATTATTTTCATCATTATGATACTTGGCTTCTTGATCTAATAAATTTGTTTAATGCACAGGAAAACATGTGTCTTTCTTTTCTAGGTGTTTTCATTGATAAATTTCACTGGGTGGCCTGGGACAAGTCAAACATTTCCCCCTTCAATGCCTTCCCCTCTTCATTATGTGACATAGATTTGAGTCCCCACAGCATTCAGGTCATACTCCTGTGGAGACTTTGTGCAAGTTCCTCTAGAACTGGGGTACCCAGAGCTATATCAAGTTGCCCAGGTGTGCTATACTAGGTACACAGTTTGAAGGCACTGTCCCCTCGTTCCTTCCACTTACTCTACTACTACTCATAGATTCCAAGCTTACATCAGTCTACTGAGTCAGGAGATAGTGCTTATCCTATTCACTTGAAGAGATTTACCAAAATACAGATACCTATATCTTATCCAGAAGTATTGGTGGTTCAGTGGTGGAATTCTCCCTTTCCATGCAGGAGACTTCAATTCGCAGCCAATCATACCTCATCACAGCCACCACACATCTGTCAGTGGAGGTCTGTTTGTTGGTATGATGCATAACAGGTTTCACTGGAGCTTCCAGACTAAGATGGACTAGAAAGAAAAGCCTGAGAATCTATTCTGAAAACCCTATGGAACACAACAGCCCAATCTACAATCATGGAGATGGCCCAGGACTGGGCAGCATTTTGTTTCATTGTGCGTGGAGTTGCAAGAGTCAGAGACAACAGCTAATAATACCAAAACAAGTCTCACCCAATCCACCCTAAACCAAACCCACTGCCATTGAGCTAATTCTAATTCATAGCAACAGAGTAGACTCAGTTAAGTACAGGTATGATAAACTTGATTTGCTTGTATACTTGACCTTTATACAAATACGATTCTGTGTAGATTCTTAGAGAAGTCAGGTGATTTCTCCAAGATCTTATCACTAGAACTTGGCAGAGATGGATTTTCTCAAATATTCCAATTGTCACCAGCACATATGGTAATTTTCACCACGTAAGACATACAGGAGGACATGAACCAACACATACAGACAGACCCCAGTCCTCACCCCAACTCAGGCAACTTCCACCTAATAGTAAAGATCAGAATTATTTCAATCTACACAGAATTATATTCATACAGAGGTCAAGTATACAAGCAAAACAAGTTTCATACCTGCACTTCACATAAAAAGTTTCAACAATATATGAACAGTTAGTGAAAGTGAGAAAGAAAAAACATTTAAATTTCAGGGTGGGAGGGGCAGGACTTCTCAAACTTCATACAGTTGTGAATCACCTGGTGTGGTGCCGATGGAATGTTGTTGCTGTTATTATTAGTTGCCACTGAGTCGGCTCCCACTCACGGCAGTCTTATGTATAACAACAAAATGTTGCTTGGTCCCATGCCATCTTCATGATTGTTGGTATGGTTGAGTCCTTGGTTGCATCTACTGCATCAATCCATCTCATTGAGGTCTTCCATCATTTTCACTGACCCTCTTCTTCACTAATCATAGTATAATAATGGCCCCCAAAGATGTCTCAATTCCCAGAACCTGTAACTATGCTAACTTACATGGTAAATGGGTCTTTGTTGATATGATTAAGTTAAAGAAATTGAAATGGGGAGGTTATCCTAGTTTACCCAAGTGAGCCCAGGGTAATCACAAGGGTCTTTATAAGTAGAGCAGGAGGATCAGGGTGAGAGGAAAGATTGAGGATGCTATGCTGCTGGCTTTGAAGACTGGAGGAAGAGACCAAGAGCCAAGGGTTGCTGACAACCTCTAAAAGTGAAAAAAAGGCAAAGCAGCAGATTCTCCCCCTAGAGCAATGCAGCCCTGCTGATTCCTTGGTTTTAGCCTAGCAAAATCCATTTTGGACTTCTGATGTTCAGATTGTAAGATAATACATTTGTGTTGTTTTAAGCTACTAAATATGTGGCAATTTGTTACAGCGGCCATAAGAAACTAATACATCTGGGATCTTGTAACATGCAGAATCTGATTCTGAGATCTAAGCAGGGGCTGGAAATTCTACATTTCTAACAGGAGATTATAGGTGGTGTCTCTACAGTAGGTCTGAGGGACCACACTTTGAGAAAAAAGGTCATAAGCAACTCCACCTACAGCCATTTCCTCAAGGCTTGGAGGCTTCAATTAGCATGAGGGTGGAACAATGCACTTGCAGACACTTAGTTCCTGCCCTCAACTGCACAAATCTCTCTCCCCATTGAAAATGGCATAGCAGCCTTACTTTCAATGTCACTCTGCAAAGAGATACTCCATTTTACTTCTTAGTGTAGCCCTCTGTTCATTGACTACGTTTCTGGGTGACAACAACAACTGTTTTTACACCGCTACTAACTTAAAGGCTGGTAGTTCAAACCCACCTAGCAGCACCCTATCCATTTGCTTTTGTAAAGATTATAGCCAAGAAAACCCCATGGAGAAGTTCAACTCTGTAACACAGTGGGTTACCATAAAATTCAAGGGTTTGGTTCATTTACCTCAAGGATCGTAACCATTAAGTAATCCTGAAGTGTGTGTGTGTTTGTTCATTGTCCTACTCCTGTTTTACTGTCCCTCCAGTGTGCAGTACAGTGCCTGGCAGAGAATAAGCTCTTTGTTAGTAGCTGGACTAGCGTATGAATGAATAGACTAAAGAATGAAGGAATCCCTTAATTCTTTTTTCAAATGATTGTCTGCCATAATCTCTCACATCTTAAATTTGTACAACTGATTTTTTTAAATCTACTTAATCCAAAAGGTGACATTGATCCAAAGCTTTTATCTTTTCAGACTGGGTTCTATGTTCCAAGCAGATGAAAGCAATGTGAATATTGATCCTTCCCATCTGTGTTCATGATTTCCCCTGAAATTTGATAAGCCTTCTGAGAAGCAGACTCTGAAAGAAAAATTTCCAGGCAGGAAGTTTATTGGGACAGGCTCACAATATCCACACCAGTGGGGGAGTGAGGGAAACAGGACTGTGTGGAAGGAGGAGTTAGTTTATAACACAGTCCCAACAGAATCCACAGCTGGTCTTACAGGAAGCTCTGGAGCTGGGATGGCCCTTCAGAGCTGCCCTTAATGGAGGCAAGGCAGCCTGGCTTTATACCTCTGTAACAAGCAGTTGGGAGCTCTGGTGGCATAATGCCTAAGGAATTTGACTGCTAACTAGAAGGCTTGCAGTTCAAACCCACCAGCCACTCCTTGGAAGGAATGTTGGGCAATCCACTTCCGTAGAGATACTGCCTCGGAAACCCAAGGAGGGGTCGCGGATCTGACTCAAAAGCAGTGAGCTTGGTCTGGTTTTATTTAACAAGTGGTCAGTGGAGGCAGGCTCCCCCTGAAGGGGTCACAAGCTGGAAATCATTCTTTAAAGCTTTGGGCAAGATCTAGAGAGGACTCAACTGAGAGCTGTCAAACCTTGAAAGCTTCTAGTGATGGAGGGATGAGGAGGTCCATCCTAAAAGGCTGAGACTAGAGGTGAATCCAAGAGGCGGTGGAAAAGCTCAATATCTTCAGCCAAAACCAGGCCAGGAGCTGATTGTGGAACAGACCATCAACTGCTCATATGCAAATTCAACTTGAAG
>NW_006921697.1:3413825-3422553 GCF_000298275.1 Orycteropus afer afer
GTCATGCTGGGTAGGGTGGAGGGTCGACGAAAGAGGGGGAGGCCTTCAACAAGATGGATTGACATAGTGGCTGCAAGGATGGGCTCAAGTATAGCAGGGATTGTGGGGCTGGTGTGGGATTGGGCAGTGTTTCGTTCTGCTGTGCATGGGGTCGCTATGAGTCGGAAACGACTTGACGGCACTTAACAACAACAACAACAGAGGTGAATCCTATAGCATTCACTACACATGCCTTCTGTTTCTTCAAGCATTGAGGAAAAAGAAACTATTAAGTAAACTAAGCCTAGGACAAAGCTCGGTGTCACACCAATGTGACCTAGAGAGGAATAGACTAAAAACGCAAAAGAAGAAAAACACTAATGTAGGAGAATCTCAAGGAAGAAAAATTCCAGTGGATCTGAGAATGTACTCGGAGACTTCTTGGAGAGGGTTCTTCTGAGAGGCACCAGCAGGAGAAGTGTGACAAGTGAAGGCACCAAGAGTTTAGTGGAAGGATTTGGGCATTTAGGGAAGTTCACAGGTAAAGGCCTCAGTGTTCACAGTACAAATGGAAGTGAGAGGAAAGAGGGTGCATGGAGGTAGCATAATAGGAAATCAATTAGAAAGGATTAAGATTACTGGGCACAGTAAATGATGGACCGGGACTAGCTATTGTGCATTTCAGGGTACCCTATCAGTGAGAGCTGTGTCTTTCTTCCAGCAGCCTCAAAGCAGAGCAGGAACAGCAGATGGTTCAGAGCAGGTGTGGCAGAGGACAGTGGGTGAGAAAATCCAGGGCTGGTGACAGAGACACTGGTATGGGTGACCTCAGCATCAAGGCCAAGTGAGATGGAAAGGGCCATGAGAACAGGAACAAATCATGTCACAAAGTCAGGATAAGAATGTCAAACAGACAAGAGATCGAGGAGGAGTCAGGGAGTGGAAGAGCAGCAAAGGTGGGCAGCACATAGAGAATTTCAGAGATCAAGTTTAAAATGGGGACATATGAGAAGGAAATGTAGCCTTGCAGAGGACAATGAGGGAAGTGTGACCCTGTAGGAAAGCAGGGTTCCGGTTCTGCCAGAGCTACCCTGTTTAAAATGTTCTTAGTACAGCAGTGAAAAAGTTCAAACTTTATATTGAACAAAAAAAAAGTGGAAGTCCCCTTTCAAACCACTTCACCTCTACCCAAAACCCAGGTCACTTTCTGAAGGCAACCACTGCTAATTTGGTGTGTGTCCTTCCAGGCAAAGTTCTGGATGAATATGTGATATTTATATTTATATGTACTCTGGTGGTATAGTAGATAAGTCACTAGGTTGCTAACCAGAAGGTCAGTGGTTCAAATCCACCAGCTGCTCTGCAGTAGGAAGATGGGGCAATTTACTTCTGTAAAGATTTACAGCCTCAGAAATCCAGTGGGGTCACTATGAATCGGAATTGATTTGATGGCAGTGAGTTTGGTTTTGGTACATATATACATATTTTAAGTTTCTGTTCCAACTCGTGGAAACCGCATGTTTATCACAGTAGAACTGTGCTCCATCGGGTTTTCAATGACTTCTTTTTCAGAAGTAGATCATCAGGCCTTTCTTCTGAGGTACCTCTGGATGGACTTGAACCTCTACCCTTCAGGTTTGCAGCTGAGCATGTCAATCATTTGCACCACCCAGGGACGCCTGTGTATGTGTGTGTGTGTATTCTTAAACATGATCATTATCCATACGGCCAGTACTCTAAGTAGTTTACATGTGTGTGTGTGTGTTGTGCTGTTACTGTGTATCATTGAGCAATTCCCACTCATAACAACCCTCATAACAGCAATTCCCACTCATAACAGTACACAGTAGAATTGCCCAATAGGGTTTCCTAGGTTGTAATCTTTACAAGAGAGACTGCCAGGTTTTGCTGACTGCCTCACTCTCAGCACTGTAATTACTCACATTATGAAAGTGGCAACTCTGATTTTACCTGTTTACTTGAAGTTGATGCTGGGTTTTTAAAGTAGGAAATGTGTTTGTTCTTTGTGGGGAAGAGAACTATAGTGAAGGTGGCCCAGGCTGTACCCTGTGAGGGGTAAGGCAATGGTCATTTGTGGAGCTGGACCAGAAAGTTTTCCTCTTCCTTCTTGCTAAAGGCAGAAAAATCAGGTCCCATGGTTTATTCACATGGTTTTCCAACTTCTAGGAATATTTTCATGTTTCCAGGTGGGAGTTGTTTATCTTCCTTCCTGGAATCTTAAACAAAGTTCAAAACAAACGTCTAAACAAAGGGATCCTCTGTTCCCTGGTTTTCAACCCCATTCTCTTGACAAAAATGAGCCAAGATTCTACTCTCTTGACAGCTTCCACAGCCCAACCCCACAAAGAATCACACCCCAGGCTTTCTCTGGCAGCTTCCTAGCAGCCACCAATTGTTGTGCACATCCACATGGGTGTAGCATTTTAACTTCTATTGATCTCTGTCTTCATCTCCTTACTATAATACAGGGACAAGAAGATCATTTTCCTAATAGAAGTTATCGGTGGTTTCTAGAGTGACCCAAGGTTCAATATTCTTTCCTAAGAGCTGAATTCATCAGCATCCAGTTGGACAAGGTGAAAAGAATCCTTGACAAAGAGAGGCGAGAGACATGGCGTTCAAGTGCTGCTGCTACCACTGCCTCACTGTGAGGCCAGACAAACTGAACAGCTTATCCAAGGCGGTTTCATCATCTGTAAGATGGTAGTGTGACCTGTGAGGAGAAAGTCAGACATAACCCTCAAAACATATTGCTAATTGTGAAGTGCTGGGAAGCATTGGACGTGTTTCATTAAATTGAGTTATCATACAACTGAGAGAATGTTTCATCGTAGATTGGGGAATTAATTTGCAGCCTACAATAAAATGAATGTTTTCAAGACCAGGTCACCTCAGTAGATTGATTTATGTTGCTTTGAAAGTGCTTTCATTCAGATCCTCACAAATGTGTGAAGAAAAGAGGCAGAGTTAAGTTCTGGTCCCAGAGTCAATTCCCATTCTTGGAGAGGATCTGAGACTGAGAAGGGAAGCCCCCATCAATCTGCTCTTCTTCATCTGGTCCTCTGCGTGCTCTGCTTATCTGAGTATTTCTCTTAGAGGTGTAAACAGGGGCCCAGGCCAGCCTCATTTAACATCACTGTAATTGACCCTTGGAAGGAAGGTTGGGGAATCTACTTCCGTAGTGATACCACCACCTCAAACCCAAGGAGGGGCCACTATGAGTCAGATCTGACACCATGGCAAAGAGTTTGGTTTTTGGTTTTTGGTAATTGACCCAGAGGGAGGACCACATCCTGAAGTTCTCATGGCAACAGAACTCACCACATATTCCCAGACAGGGAAACACAGACAGATGGGAAAAGTCAAGTGGGCCTACATGTTTAGAGGCTTGTAACACAGGACAGGAGCAAATGAATAGTAATAATAGTTAACAAGCAAAGCTGCATATAGCCACTACCTAAGGAATTTGACTGCAGGGGGTTCAAACCCACCAGCCACTCCTTGGAAGATAGCAAGGCTGGAAGTGGAACTGTCTTCCTACAAAACCAACCCTCTCTTCAAAGCCTCTCTCAATATTAATTTATTTCCCCATTACTTTATTTCCCTTAAACTCCAGTACGCAGGGATGGACGATATGCTCTCAACACTCACTTGTGAATGCCAGAATCCTAGATCCCTCCCCATCTCACTCCAGGACCTAGCGAGCAGCCCAGGAGGAGAGGTATCTCAGAGTGCGCAGGCGCGTCCAGCAGGTGGCAGCATCGAGCGGCAGCATCGGGAGGCCACGTCTCTACGCTCTGCCACCCAGCAAAGCTGCACTACTGATTCCAAGTTCTCCTGTTTCACATTACTCATCTTGGATTCTGAGACCCCAGACGAGGGCCACGACTCATGAACCTGTCGCAGAGGCTCAGGCAGGGCTGAGAGGTAAATTTCGGGGCGGGTCGCCACACCCCAAGCCCGGGGGCACGTCTGCCAGGTAGAGCTGGTGCCCATGCTGCCCCACCCTGCTCCGTGCGGTCCACATTCCATTCGGGCTCCGAAGCGGCTGGCCTGCAAGGGCCATCGCAAGCGAGCAGCCCTGCCAGCCCGCTTCTGTCCGTGACTCGGGTCCGAACAGGGTGACCAGAGCGCCTCCTCCCGTTCCTCCTCTTGCTTCCTGCTCTCACCTGCGCCTTCCTAGGTTACTCGCCTTTAAGGCCAGAGGCGACAGCCTAGCCTGAGAGAGGACGGCAGAAGGAAAGCGAGCACCTGAGGATACCGAGTCTGCACCAACTGCCTATTCACACACACCCCAAAGAACGGAACATTTAAAAGGGAACCGGGGCAAAAATAATAATAATAACTAAATAAACGGTGCCCAGACTGGAAAGGAAGAAGTGAACCCATCTCTATTTGCAGATGACATGACCTTATGTATGGAAAATCCGAAGGAATCCACTAATAATACTAATAAAAAAAAAAAAAGGTTAGCAAGGTTGCAGAATGAAAAATCAATATACAAAAATCAATTTATTTCTACACTAGTAATGGACAATCTAAAAATAAAATTAAAACAATTCTATTTATAGTAGCATCGAAAATAATAAAATATTAAGAAGAGCAACATATACTCTGAAAATTAAAAATATTGTTGAAAGAAATTAAAGAAGACCTAAATAAATGGAAAAACATACTATGTTCATGGGAGACGATATATGTAAGATGGTAATACTCCAAATTCATCTACACATTCAAAGCAATCTCCTTAAAACCCTACCAGCTTCTTTGTAGGAATGAAAAAGCTGCTCCTAAAATTCTAATGGAAACTCAAGTGACACAGAATAGCCAAAATAATCTTGAAAAAGAAGAACAAGATTTGAAGACTCACATTTCCCAATTTCAAAACTTACTACAAAGCAACAGTAATCAAGATAGTAGGGTACTAGTATAAGGATAACCATATAAACCAGAAGTAAACCCATATTGTCTATTTTCAGTTGATGTTTAACAAGGTTGCCAAGACTATTCAATAGAGAAAGAATAATCTTTTTAACAAATGATGCTGGGAAAAGTAGATAAAAACCAAACCCACTGCTACTGAGTTGATTCTGACTCATAGCAACCCTACAAGATGGAGTAGAACTGCTCCCATAGTGTTTCCAAGCTGTAAATCTTTATTGAAGCAGACTACCTCATCTTTCTGCCATAGAGCGACTGGTGAGTTTGAAGCACTTACCATATGGTTAGCAGCTCATCGCTTAACCACTGTACTACCAGGGCACCTTTCAACCTTATTAGGGAAAAATCAAACCAAACCAAATTCACTGTCATCAAGTCACATCCAACTCATAGTTTGAAGTGGTATCAATCACTGTGGAAGTAAATTGCCCAATCTTCCTTCTGAGGAGTGGTTGGTGGGTTTGAACTGCCAGGCTTCTGGTTAGCAGTCAAATGCCTTAGGCACTATGCCACCAGAGTGCAAGTCCTTTCAACATTATTTGGGAAATGCAAATCAAAACCACTTCATACCCACTCAAAAATAAATGAAACTAACTGTCTTCAAGTCAAATCCAATTCATGGAGACCCCTCCTTGGGTTTCCCAGGCAATACCACTACGGAAATAGATTGCCCCATCTTCCTTCTGAGGAGTGGTTGGTGAGTTTGAACCAGCAGCCTTCTGGTTAGCAGTCAAATGCCTTAGGCACTAAGTTAGAAAACAACAACTATTGACAAAGATGTGGAGAAATCGGAACCCCCATGCATTCCTGGTGGGAATGTAAGATGATGCAGACAATGTGAAACACAATCTGACAGTTCCCACAAAAGTTAAACATAGAGTTATCTTTGATTCAGAAATTCCACTCCTAGGTATATACCCAAGAAAAATGAAAACATATGTGTAAACAAAAACTTGTACACAAATGTTTATAGGAGTATTATTCATAATAGCCAAAATGTAAAAACAATCCAAATGTCCATTGACTGGATAAACAAATTGTGATACACACATATAATGGAATATTACTGAGCCATAAAAGGAAAGAAGTACTCAATGCTACAATTTAGACAAATTGTGAAAACATTATGCTGAGTGAAAGTAGCCATTCAAAAAAGACCACAATACCATGAATATGAAATGTCCAGAATAAGCAAATCTATATAGACAGAAAGTAGATTAGTAGTTTCCCAAGCCTGGGGAGAGGAGGAGACTAGAAGTAATAGCTAAAGGGTATGGGGTTTCTTTTCTGAGGTGATAAAACTATTCTAAAATTGATTGTGGCAATGGTTGCACAAATCTGTAAATATTAAATACCACTGAGTTGTACACTTTAAATGGGCAAATTATATAGTATGTGAATTATATTTCAATAAAACTGTTAGAAAAATTTTAAAAAGGCCTCAATGGATTCCATACTGAATGAAGACCCATTGCAAAGGTATCACCATGAACATGAGCAGTAAGTGGATTCCTCTTCTCCTTTGCCATTGGAACAAGTGTGGGAGCAGAGGTGCAAAAACCTGTGCCAGTGCTAACAACACTGAGATACCATCTTGCCCAAGCACTAATAACAAAGTTCAACAAGACAGACAGTACCAAATGCTAGCAAGAATGTGGGGAGATTGGGACTCTCATATACTGCTGGTGGGACTGTAAATTGATACAACCACTGTGGAAAGCAGTATGACAATTCCTTAAAAAGTTGAAATTAGAAATACCATTTGATCCAGCAATCCCATTACTTGGTATATATCCAAAAGAAGTGAGAGCCAGGACAAGAACAGATATATGCACACCCATGTTCACTGCAGCACAGTTTACAACAGCAAAATGATGGAAACAACCTATGTGCCCATCAACATAAGAATGGATAATCAAACTACAGTACGTACACACAATGGAATATTATGCAACACTAAAGAATAATGTAGAATCTGCAAAACACCACAAAATGTGAATGACCTTGGAGGACATTATACTGAGTGAAATAAGTCAATCATGTTGTTGTTGTTGTCATGTGCTGTCAAGTCGGACCCGACTCATAGTGTCCCCTCCTTGGGTTTCTGAGGCAGTCAATCATAGAAGGACAAATATTGTATTAGTTCATTATCGTAAAAAGCCAAGGAAAGGTTTATATATGGAAGGAAACTTTCTTTGTTGGTTACCAGGGGTGGTAGGGAGGGGAGAAAACACTGCAAAAATATAATAAATAAAAAGCCTGTGTCTGTGCTGCCTGTCAGGAAGGCAGGAAGCCTGACGTCTGCAGGGACACATGACACCTAGACTCCTTTTCAACCTCCCAGGCAGATACTCATAATTCTAGCTTCCCATAATTTTGCTAATATTTTATTATCTGCTGAGAAGGCTATTTGTCTCCTATCAATGCCTGGGGTGGCCTAGGAAGCAAGAAGGTTGGCCATTGTCCCCTAAGGAGACCTCCTGCACAAGTCTGGAAAACTGGGGAAAGCCTTGCTTACCCCGGAGCTGAGACAGCAGGAAGCCAGGGGGGTGGCCTTGGGAGACCCTGAGTTCCCCATCAGAGGATGTGTTTCAATACATTACTATTAGGTGAGCAGATTTGTCCAGTGCAATATGTCATCTGATTTTTGGACTGCTGTTTCCATGGGTATTGATGGGTGTGGATCCTGTCATGGGTGGATCCAAGTAAAGTGAATTTCTTGACAACTTCAATCTTTTCACCATTTATCACGATGTTCCTTATCGGTCCAGTTGTGAAGATTTTACTTTTCTTTATGTTGAAGTGTAATCCATACTGAATGCTGTAGTCTTTGATCTTCATCATTAAGTGCTTCAAGTCTTCTTCATTTTCAGCAAGCAAGGTGGTGTCATTTGCATATTGCAAGTTGTTAATGAGTGTTCCTCCAATCCTGATGCCAAATTCTTAATATAGTCCAGTTTTTTTGGAGTATTTGCTCATAATACAGATTGAATAAGTATGGTGAAAGGATACAACCCTGATGCATGCCTTTTCTGATTTTAAACTATGCAGTATCCCCTTCTCCTGTTTACATGACTGCCTCTTGGTCTATGTACAGGTTCCTCATGAGCACAATTAAGTATTCTGGAATTCCCATTCATTGCAATGCTATCCATAATTTGTTATGATCCACAAAATTGAATGCTTTTGCATAGTCAATAAAATATAGGTAAACATCTTTCTGATATTGTCTGTTTTCAGCCAAGATCCACCTGACATCAGCAATGATATCCCTTGTTCCATATTCTCTTCTGAATTTAATTTGAATTTCTGCAAGTTTTCTGTCAATATACTGTTACAACCATTTTTGAATTATCTTCAGCAAAATACTACTTGCATCTGTTGTTGTTAATGGTATTGCTCAATAATTTCTGCATTCTGTTGAATCACTTTTTTGGAATGGGACCAAATATGGATCTCTTCCAGTTGGTTGGCCAGGTAGCTGTCTTTCAAATTTCTTGGTATAAACAAGTGAGTGCCTCCACTGCTGCATCCGTTTGTTGAAATATCTCATGGGTATTCCATCAGTTAGTCGAGCCTTGTTTTTTTGCCAATTCTTCTATGAAACTTGGACTTCTTCCTTCATTACTTCCTTCCATCACTTCTTGATCATATGCTACCTCTTGAAAAGGGTATTCCTTTCATCTTCACTTTATTTATTTTTTATTTTTTAATGCATTTTATTGAAATATAATTTATGTACAGTGAAATACACAAAACTAAAATGACATGGATCAATGCTTTTTTT
>NW_006921697.1:3422653-3435804 GCF_000298275.1 Orycteropus afer afer
TCCCATCCCTGGCAACCAAAAAACAAAGTTTCCTTCCATATATAAACTTTTCCTTGACTTTTTACAATAATGAACTAATACAATATTTGTCTTCCTGTGATTGACTTATTTCACTCAATACAATGTCCTCCAAGTTCATCCATGTTATATGGTGTTTTGCAGACTCTACATTATTCTTTAGTGCTGCATAACATTCCATTGTGTGTATGTATCATAGTTTGGTCATCCACTCTTCTGTTGATGGGCATATAGGTTGTTTCCATCTTTTTGCTATTGTAAATAGTGCTGTAGTGAACATGGGTGTACATGTATCTGTTCTTGTCCTGGATCTCACCTCTCTAGGATATATATACCTAGTAATAGGATTGCTGGATCAAATGATATCTCCAATTCCAGCTTTCTAAGGGAACTCTGGTAACGTAGTGCCTAAGACACTTGACTGCTAACTAGAAGGCTGCAGTTCAAACCCACCAGCCACTCCTCGGAAGGAAGATGGGGAAATCTACTTCCATAGTGATACTGACTTGGAAACCCAAAGAAGGGTCGCTGTGTGTCGGGTCCGACTTGACGGCACATAACAACAAAAACACAACAAGGAATCACCATACTGCTTTCCACAGTGGTTGTATCACTTCACAGTCCCACCAGCAGTGTATGAGAGTCCCAATCTCTTCATATCCCCACCAGCATTTGTTATTTTCTGTCTTGTGGAAGTTTGGCATCAGTGCTGGGGTGAGATGGTATCTCATTGTTGTTTTGATTTGCATCTCTCTGATGGCCAATGATCATGAACATCTCTTCATGTATTTGCTGACCACCTGAATATCCTCCTTGGTGAAGTGTGTATTCATGTCTTCTGTCCATTTTTAATTGGATTTTTAATTGATTTGCTGTTGAGGCATTGAAGTTTTCTATAAATCTTAGCAATAAGTCCCTTGCCAGATATGTAACTATCAGCAAGCATGAATTTGCTGCTGTCATTTTTGTTATGTGCTTTTTCGTGGTGTCGATTTCTTTGTTCCTTATAATTTTCTATGCTGAGCTCATTTTGTTTATGAATCGTGTTATCACTTCCTTTGTTGCTATTGTTTTAGTATTTGCTAAATATTTGTTCTTGTCCTTTTTTTTATTTTGATATGAAGGTTTATCTTTTTTCTTTGAGGTTACCCTGTGACTTATAATTATCTTCCCAAATTTAGACAGTCCATTCTATCTTGTAGTTGTCTTGATTTCCCTACCATTTAGAAGTTCTGTAACTACACAATTTTTTCCCTCCTTTTGGTTTGTAGTTGTTCTCATTTGCCAATTGATGTGTCTAGTTCCTTGTTTACAATCTTGGAGGTTTATTTACTTTGGTTACTTCCATATCTGGGTTGGTTTCTGGGTTATGACATCATGTGTGTTAATTGTCAGTTGTTGTTTGCTGTTGTTGCCTCTCTATCCAAAGGACTTCATTTAGCATCTCTTATAAGATTGGTCTGGTTTTAACAAATTCCCTTAATTTCTGCTTATCTGGAAATGTCCTAATTTCACCATCATATTTGAGGGAAAATTTTTCTGGGTACATAATTCTTGGTTGGAAATTTTCCTCTTTCAGGCTTTTATATATACCACCCCATTGTCTTCTTGCCTGCATGGTTTCTGCTGAGAAATCCAAACTTAGTCTATTGGTTGCCCCTTGTAGGTAACTTTTCATTTTTCCCATGCTACTTTCAGGATCATTTCTTTGTCTTTGGTTTTGGTGAGTTTGATGATGATATGTCTTGTTAATTTTCTTTTGGGGTCTATCCTTGTGATAGTTGGAGCTGTGTGTCAACTTGGCTGGACCCCAGTTCTGTGTGGTTGTTCCCATGATGGGATCGGATGACTGTGTTCTGAGTGGCCAATCTGTTCAAGGGGAGTTTCCCTAGGGGTGTGGACTGCTTCCAGGATATCCAGGGACATCCTGGGAAGAGAGACAGTCTTCTGTGGATTGGGATTCTGTTGTGCTGTTTACAACTGTCTGTAAGTGAGCAGTCCACCGTTCGGCCTGGAGATCTTGGATTCATCATTCTTTGGAGTCAATAGCCGGTGTACTGCCTACCAGCCTTGAGCTTCTTGGCCCCTGTGGTTGTGGAAGCTAGGAAAAGCCTCCAGCCTGACATTTGCTCCAGGGACTTTGGACTTGCCAGCTTCTATATGTTTGTGAGCCATTTTCCTAAGATAAGTTTCTCTCTCTCTCTCTCTCTCTCTATCTATCTATCTATCTATAAACTTTGCTGGGTTTTGTTTCTCTAGAGAACCAAGTCTAACACAATCCTGTTTGGGGTTCATTGGACTTCCTGAAGGATATATTCTCATCTTTCATCATACCAGAAAAATTCTCTTCCAACAAATCTTCAACAATTTTTTCTGTGGTTTTATTTGTCTCTTCCTGTTCCAGAATTCCAATTACATGTATGCTATTCCTTTTGATGGTATCCCACATGAACCTTAGGCTTTCTTCATTTTGTTTTGATCTTTCTGATTGATTGCTTTCTAAAGAAGTATTGAGTTATTTGCCTTCAATCTCACTAATTATGTCTTCCATTCATTCAATTCTACTTTGCCCATTCAATGTCTTATCTATTTCTGAAAAGTTACTATTAATCTTCAGATTTCTGTGTGTAGATTTTGTATCATTTCTACTTTTTCATTTATTTTGTCATTTTGTTCTTGTATTGTCTTCCAAAATTGTTCTAGGGTTTTCTCTGTATTTTCCTCAATTTTATCAGTGTTTTCCTTGATCTGTCTCTCATTTAGTCCAAGATACCTAAATATAATTCTTTTGATTCCTTATCAGGGAGTTCCAATGCTGTGTCTTCCCCAGGGATGTGTTTTGGGTCTGTATCCTGGTCCCTTGTTTCTCCTGCTTTATCTTGCTTCTTTGTCTGCACTCTGATGCTCTGTTGTCTCTGAGGCATTGTGATGTTTTTGTGTGTATATTTAATTGGTGATTGTATGTTGGAGTGACTTGCCCACAATTTTTGTTTTCTTTGTTTTATTTGTATGTTATCTACATAAGCAGGATACTGCACTGTGCTCCTGCTCCTCTATTCGATAGTTGGCAGCACTTATATACTCACCACCCATCTCCTTTCCCATTGTCGGGCTCCCGTATGTCCCTGCCATCCTTGGCAACAAGAGCCTATTCTATGTCCCTGGAATCTGAATGATAGTGCTGTCACTTTAAAATCCAAAATAGCCACCACTTGTAAAGATTCAAAAGGGCTGCTCCCTTGGTCACTTTAAATATCCCAAATGGCCACCGCTTGTAAACAATCAAAATGGCTGCACCCTCTGGACAGCCAAAAGTCCACAGCTCAGTTTATCTTCCTCCTTGCTGCTTCCCTTCCTAGTCATAGGCCACCAGTGCAGTCATCCCTGCAGCCTTTGGTGACCAGGGCTGATTTTTAGGTCATTTCTCAGGTCCCAACACCACTTGGAAATTTTCAGGCTATTGATCATGTCAGAGTAGCTGTCAGTCCACTGCTCCAACCATCTCCATACTCACTATTTTTGTTCAAGTTTTTCCACTAGTTGTTGCCCAATCCACTTATGTATACTTCCTTTCAAAACTCAGGGCCCCATGATTATCTTCTGTGTCTCTTTTCTTTGTTGAAGAGGGTCTGTGTAGCTTGTCTGCCTATTCCTCCATTTTACCAGAAGTCTTCTCCTTTCATCTTCTTTAGATGCTCCCTGAATCATTTAATATTTTGCTCATAGAATCCTATCCATGAGCATGACATATGCTTCCATTTACATGGGTCTATTTTGATTTCTTGTAATAATAATTTGTAGTTTTCTTTCTATAGATTTTTGTATTTCTGATTAAATTTCCTAAGTAGTTCATCTTTTGAATGGCTGTGGTAAATGGTATTGTTTTCCTAATTTCTTTTTCAGGAATCTATTTGTTGGTATAGAGGAATCTGAATGGTTTGTTTTTTGTTTTTTGTTTTTTCAGTGTTCCTTCCCCTCCCCTCCCACCCTTGGTAACCAACAAAGAAAGTTTCCTTCCATATATAAACCTTTCCTTGACTTTTTACAATAATGAATTATATAGAGTATTTGTCCTTCTGTGATTAACTTATTTCATTCAGCATAATATCCTCAAAGTGCACACACATTATGTAGTATTTTGTAGATTCCACATTATTTTTAGTGTTGCATAGTGTTCCATTGTGTGTATGTACCATGATTTGGTTATCCATTCTTCTGCTGATGGCCACATACATTGTTTCCATAATTTTGCTATTGCAAATAGTGCTGTGGTGAACATGGGTGTGCATATATCTGTTCTTGTCCTGGCTCTCACTTCTTTAGGATATATACCTAGTCATGGGATTGCTGGATCAAATGGTATTTCTAATTCCAACTTTTTAAGGAATCACTATACTGCTTTCTACAGTAGTTGTATCATTTTACAGTCCCACCAACAGAGGATGAGAGTCCCAATCTCTCTACATCCTCACCAGCATTTGTTATTTTCTGTCTTATTGAACTTTGCTATTAGTGCTGGGCAAGGTGGTATCTTGTTGTTTTGATTTGCATCTCTCTAATGGCTAATGTTCGTGAACATTTCTTCATGTTGGTTGGCCACCTGAATATCCTCTTTGGTGAAGTGTCTACTCATGTCTTCTACTCATTTTTTAATTGGATTTTTTGTCTTTTTGTTGTTGATATGTTGGAGTTTTCTGTACATTTTAGAGGTAAGTCCCTAGTGAGATATGTTGTTGCCAAATATTTTTTACCAATCTGTAGGTTCTCTTTTGACTCTTTTGGAGAAGTCTTTGGAAGGACATAAGAATTTAATTTTTAGAAGGTCCAATTCATCTAGTTTATCTTCTGCTGTTTGTACATTTTGGATTATGCTTGACAGTCTATTTATACCATCAGTTAGGGCTCCTAAATTTGCCCCCAATCTATCCTTGAGGAACTGTATAGTTTTAGGTTTCGCATTTAAGTCTTTGATCCATTTGGAGTTAGTTTTTATATATGGTTTAAGGTACAGATCTTGTTTCATTTTTCTGCAAATGGATATCCAGTTTTGCCATCACCATTTGTTAAAGAGACCATCTCTTCCCATTTAATGGATTTCAGCCCTGTGTTAAAAATCAGCTGACCATAAGTTGATGGATCTATTTCTAGATTCTCAATTCTGTTCCACTGGTCTATGTGTCTATCATTGTACCAATACCAGTCTCTTTTGACTACTGAAGCTATATAGTAGGTTTTGAGATCCAAGAGTATGAGACTTCCTACTTTGTTCTTCTTCAGTAGTGCTTTGCTTATCCAAGATCTATTTCCTTTCCATTTAAAATTAGTGATTGGTTTTTCCATATCTTTAAAGAATGCTGATGGGATGTGGATTGGGACTGCATTGAATGTATAGATTGCTTTGGGTAGTATAGACATTTTCACAATTTCAATCTTCCTATACACAAGCATGGTATGTTCTTCTTCCATATGCTTTCTTGAAGTAGTGTTCTGTAGTTTTCTTTGCACAGGCATTTTGTGTCCCTAATGAGATTTATTCCCAAGTATTTTATTTATTTATTGGTAGCTATTGTAAGTGATATTGATTTCCTTTACAGCAGTCTCTTTGCTGGTGTAGAAGAATCCAACTGATTTTTGGATATTGATCTTGTATCCTGCCACAATGCTGAATCTCTCAATTTGTTCCAATAGTTTTTTTGCTGAGTCTCTTGGGTTTTCTATGTATGGGATCATATCATCAGCAAATAGGGATAGTTTTACTTCTTCCTTACCAATGTGGATGCCTTTGATTTCCCTTTCTTGCCTTATTGCCCTGCCTAGGACTTCCAATACAGTGATGAATCGAAGTGGCGATAGAGGCCATCCTTGTCTGGTTCCTGTTCACAAGGGAAATGGTTTCAGTCTCTCTTCTTTGAGAATAACATTGGCTGTTGTTTTTGCATATATGTTCTTTATTGTGTTGAGCAATTTCCCTTCTATTCCTATTTTGCTGAGAGTTTTTATCAGGAATGGGTATTGGAGTTTATCAAATGCATTTTCTGCATCAATTGATATGATCATGTGGTTCTTTTCCTTTATTTTATTAATGTGATGTATGATGTTGATTGTTCTTCTAATGTTGAACTGTCCTTGCATACCTGGTATGAACCCCACTTGGTCATAATGTATTATTTTTTTTGATATGTTGTTGGAGTCTATTGGCTAGGATTTTGTTGAAGATTTTTGCATCTATATTCATGAGAGAAATTGGTCTGTAGTTTAGGAGCTCTGGTAGTGTAGTATCTAAGACACTTGACTGCTAACCGGAAGGCTGGCAGTTCAAACCCACCAGCCACTCCTCGGAAGGAAGGTTGGGCAATCTACTTCCATGGTTATACCGCCTCCGAAACCTAAGGAGGGGTCGCTATGAGTCAGGTCTGACTCGACAGCAAACAACAACAACCCATCTAGTAGTGTTCCTTTCTTGATGATGTATTATTTGACTGTAGGCTTCTTCTTCTTCTTTTTTTTTTTTTTTTTTTTTTCCTGCTATTCTTTTTCTAATTGTTGTAGATTTTAGGTTAAGGGGTTGATTTTAGTTTTTTCTCTTTTGATGTGTGAACTTACTGCTCTAAATTGTTCACTGAGCACTGCTTTTGCTGTATCCCAAAAATATTTGTATATTTTATTTTCCTTCTCATTTGATTCAAGGAATTTTTTATTTCTTCTACTACCCATGAGTTTTTAAGCAAGGTGTTTTTTAATTTCCATGTATTTGATTTTTTTTTCCTTTGATCTTCCTGCTATTGATTTCTAATTTTATAGCATGATGATCTGAGAGGATGCTCTGTAGTATTGCAACATCTTTAAATTTTTTGAGGCTTGCTTTGTGGCCTAAAGTATGGTCTATTCTGAAGAATGTTCCATGTGCACAGGAAAAGACAGTATATTCTGCTGTTGCTGGGTGGAGTGTTCTGTATATATCTATGAGATCTAGTTGGTTGATTGTATCTTTGTTGAGTTTTTTTCTAGTTTTCTGTCCTTCATTGAAAGTGGTGTATTAAAGTCCCCTACTATTTTTCTGGAGTTATCTATTTTCAATTTATCTCTTTTCAGTTCGCTTAAACTTTGATTTATGTATTTTGGGACTCTTTTAATGGATATGTATATATTTGTTATGGTTATGCCCCTCATGTTGGATTGACCTTTTAATCATTATATAATGTCCTTCCATGGCTCTTTTGCCATGGCTCTTTTAAGGTTTTTGCCTTAAAGTCTATTTTATCAGAAAGTAATATTGCCACTCATGCTCTTTTTTGGATGCCATTTGCTTGATACATGTTTTTGATTTTTAGCTTATTTTTTTCTTTGTGGGCTAAAATGTGTCTCTTATAAACAGCATATGGATGGGTCATGTTTTCTTATCCATTCTGCTACTCTCTGGCTCTTGGCTGGTGCATTTAATCTATTTACATTCAGTAGAATTATCAGTAGGTATGAATTTCCTGAAATTTTGGTTTTAATCTTCTTTATTTCTATCTATTGACTGTTTTTATATGGTTTCTAATTTTCCATTTATTTCTTCAATATTTTCTTGTGTTTTCTTTTCAGTTCTTCTGGATCTTTGTCTCTGTTTTTCTTGATTTCTGGCTGTGGTTTCCTCAAATCTTCCTTCAATCCTTTGAAGGTATCTACATGAAATTATTTTGAATTTTTTATCAAATAGTTTATTCCTCTGGCATATTTTCTGACCCTGTATTTTTGTCACTTGCTTGAGCCATTTTTTCCTGTTTTTTATAAGTGATTTGAAGTTGCCTGTTGTCTCCAACACATTGTACTGTTATTGTATTGATTTGTTCATTGTATATTGGTTCACTTCAACAGGTTTTTTTTGTTTTTGTTTTTGTTTTTTCTTCTTAAACATATCCAGGCAACAGGGAAAGTGTGCTACTCCAATTACTAGTTTAGCAGCAGTGGAACACTCAATACTTATCTCCAGGTGAACTTCGTAATAAGTGTGAATGTGGGCACAAGCCTATGATCTCTGATTGTGTAGAGCAGCTGAGGGCAGGCTGAGTGGGTGCTAGCCACCATCTGTCATTGATCCAGTAGTACTGGAGTGGATGTTTTTACTCATCCTGTGGATGGGGTGGCAAGTGTGGTAGGTATGGCAGGGTAGGGTTGCTGGCTCCTGACTGCTGGGGCAAAAAGGAGAAGAAAGAGGAATATAAGGTGGGGAAAGAAGAAGAAAAAGAAAAGAAAAGAAAAACAAGGGAGAGAAAGTGGGAAGACCTAGAAGAAAGAAAGAGGAAAGAAAAAGCATCACAGTACTAGCACAAGTGCTAGCCACAAAACACAGCTGTGGTGGGAATGTAGCACTTCAGGAAGGTGCACAGCCAAATGCAGAGATGCAATGGTGGGTGCTATTGAATGCAGAGGTGGCAGGGAGCAGGGCACCTGTTCTACAGGATCAAAAAAAAAAATGGAGGGGTAGATAAAGAAAAGAACAAGGAGGAAGAGGGAAGGACTACAGGAAGAAGAAAGAAAAGATTTTTTTAAAAGAAGAAAGAAAAGAGAAGTGGCACAGTATTGGTGTAAACGTTACCCCAAACCCACTGCCACTAAGTCAATTCCGACTCATAGCAACTCCCATTGGATTTCCAAGGCTGTAAATCTTTCTGGAACTAGATTGTTGTATCTTCCTCCTGTGAGCAACTGGTGGGTTTGAACCACTAACTTTCTGGTTAGCAGCCAATGCCCTACCCACTACACCACCAGAGTTCCTTGGCATAAGCATTAGGCCCACCAAAAACAGCTACAGCAGGAACATGGAGCTCACTATGAAGGAACACACACTATTGTGTATGTCCATGGAGGAGTGAGCATGGGCACTGCTGACCAGAACTAATGGAGGAGTGATACCCACTCTGCCAGATTTAAAAAAAAAAAAAAAAAAAAGTGGGAATAAAGACAAAAGGACAAAACAAGAGGTGTGGGAGAGGGAAGAAATAAGTAGAAAGAAAGAGAGAGAGGGGGGAAAAAAAATAGTTCTGGTGAAAGCACTTGCCTCCCAACACAGCTGTGGCAGGAATGCAGCACTCACGCCACAGGAGCACACACTGCCAGATGGGAAGGGGAAGAAGTGAGTACTGCTGACTACAGAGGCAGTGGGAGGCAGTGTGTCTGTTCCACAAATTCAGATTTTAAAAAAAGAAGAAAAGGAGGAGGAAAAAGGAAGAAAAATAGGGAAGGAGAGGGAAGAACTAAAATGAAAGATAAAACAGGAAAAAAGAAAAAGTGTCACAGCACAGTGGGAGGAGTTGGAGTTGGGTAGGAGTGGGGGAGATCTATGCCTCTGGTCACAGGGAAGTTGTGCAGGGTAAGTGGGGGAGATCACACTTCTCTGGTCACTGCTCTCATCCATGTGGATACTGGTGCAGTCCTGGGCAAGTAGAGCCAGTTATCTGGTTCTTACAGTAATTCCAAATGCCTGTGCTATGCCCATTGGCAGTTCACCACTCCATATGCCTCCTTGTTCGCTATTTTCAGTAAGTCTGTTTCTCTCAATGGTATTTGATCTACTTCTTTCTCTTTCATTTGAAGCTCTGGGCTCCAAGATTAACATTCATATCCATTTCACTTGATTTCTTGAGTCTTTGTGGAAGAGCATCTGGATTGTATATCTGACTAGTCTTCCGTCTTTGATCCTCTGCCCTCAGGAATCACACTCTTAAGGGAGGACTTAGCAATAAAAACTGGTCTTACATATTGCTTCACTAGAAAAATAGCAGAACAACTGCATCATAACTCTTTCACAAGGCAGGGTCCATGAGAAATTCATTTTTTTAAGAAAGGCCAATGAGTAGACTAGTTCAGAGTTGTTGTTGTTGTTGTTATGTGCTGTTGAGTTAGACCAGACTCATAGCAACCCCTCCTTGGGTTTCCAAGGCAGTATCACTATGGAAATAGATTGCCTTATCTTCCTTCTGAGGAGTGGCTGGTGGGTTTGAACCGCCAGCCTTCTGATTAGCAGTCAAGTGCCTTAGGCACTACGCTCAGAGTAGTTCACAATTAAAGAGAGCTAAATCACACATACAAAAGTTAATTACCAAGAGAGAACCAACAGATACCACAGATAGATAAATTAGCACTGCAGAAACTAGAAATGAAAGAGAAGTGGAATAAGCATGTTAAAATGATGCAAAATATTTTCAAAATTAGAAACTATAATGAAAGAACACTATGTAAATAAACAGACAAATTTCATAAAGAACCAAATATAACTTCTAGAAGTGAAAAATAAAAAGCACAAAAATTAAAAACTCAACAGATAGTTTAAACAGATTCAGCACAGCTGAGGAGAGACTTACTGAACTTCAAGACAGAGCTATAGAAATTACCCAGAATGTACCATGGAGGAATGGGGTGGAAACTGTGACTATGAATGAGGAGTCCTCTAATAGGAGTTCTAGATTGAGAGATTGAAAATAACTAGAGAGAAGCAATATTCACAGGGAGAATGATAGAATATTCCAGTAGTGAAGAAAGGCAAGAGTCTTCAGATTGAAAAATCTTTCTAAGTTCTGAACAGGACAAATAAAAATAATAGAATTTTTAAGCATAATTTCAATTTCTTTAAATCATTTAAAAAGAAATCCTTTTTTTCTGGATTTAACTACTTACCTTATCTAAGTGTTTAAATTCATAAAAGAATTAAGTGAAAATATAACTACATATAATAATGAGATATAAAACAAAGGGTGTAGAGAGAAGGAACAACATAGATAAATACTGAAATAAATAAAATAGAAATAAAAAAACAATAGAGATGATGAACAAAACCCAAAATTGCTTTTTTGATATCACTGGTGAGATCTCAGAAACCCAAGGAGAAGTCGCTATGAGTTGGCTCCAACTCGACAGCACAAAACAACAGTGAGATAGATACACCTCTGACAAAAATGATTGAAGTTTTAAATTACCAGTTAATTATTTTCTTTTCCATACCCAAAGATACTATTTATTCAATACTTAGTTAAACTATCCTACCACCCACCTGTCAGTTTGTTATACTGTGGTGGCTTGTGTTTTATGATTCACCAGTGTTTCAGATACCAGCAGTCACCCATGATGGACAGGTTTCAGTAGAACTTCCAGACTAAAGCAGACAAAGAAGAAAGGCCTAGCAATATACTTTTGAAAATTAGCCAATGAAAACCTGATGGATCATAATAGAATATTGTCCAGTATAGCCAAAACCAAAACCAAACTCACTGGCATTGAGTTGATTCTGACTCACAGCAAACCCTCCTTGGGTTTCTGAGGCGGTATCACTATGGAAGTAGATTGCCCAACCTTCTTCCAAGGATTGGCTGGTGAGTTTGAACCGCCAGCCTTCTAGTTAGCCGTCAAATGCCTTAGGCACTACACCACCAGAGATCCCTCCAATATAGCAGTGGTTAAATCACCTAGGTTGGAACGCACTCAAACTGCACAGCAGCTGCAACAAAGGACAGAGCCTACCAACGATTTGAAGATGCCACAGGACTAGGCAATGTTTTGCTCTGTTGAACATAGAGTCATCAGGAGCCAGAGCTGACTTGGTGGGAGCTACCAAGAACAATGGTTAAATTATCATTCAAGACTGAGAAAAAAATATTGAAGACAAATAAGGACTGAATTTACATCTCACAAACCTCTGATGAAGTATGTATTAAAGATTTAATTTAGGAAGAAGAAAATTGACAATTTTTTATAAAAATATTAAGTCACCTAAATATATCATGGTGAAAATTCAGAACATCAATGACAAAGAGTAAAATCTTAAAAAACAACCAGGGAGAAAAGGCAGACTAGCTGCAAAGAAAGGACTAATAGCCTGGTAGCTAAATTCTAATCAGCAAAAATAGATGCAAGAAGAGAATGGGATTACAAAGAGAGTGTGGATACACGATATCAGGGAGTCTTTTTTTTTGTTGTGATTTGGGTGAAATTTACAGAGAAATTTCATTTTCAATTCAATAGTTTATACACATTTTGTTTCATGACATTGATTGCATTCCCCATAATGTAACAGCTCTCTTTCCACTTCCTTCTTGTGGTTACCTCTTCCCTGTGTCCTTTCCTATGAATTCCTGCCCCCTGAGCTATCTCCCTATGCAAATGCTGCCCTTCTGATTTCCTATGGTTGATTCTTCCAAGGAGTGTACCCACCTGGTATAATGTACACCTTATACATCTGTCTGTTGTTTGGCTGGAAGCCTTAGGAGTGAGTATAATTCCAGGCCTGAAGGGTTAGTCACAATAGTCATGGGGGTTTTACCAGTCTCTATCACACTGGTAAGCCTGGCCTATTTTATGATTTTGAATTATGTTCCACATTTTTCTCCCACTCTATCCAGGATCTCTCCCTATTCTGATTGCTTTCCAAATGGTTGACAGTGGTAGCTGGGCACCATCAAGTTCTTCTGAACTCAGGATCATGTAGGCTGAGATTCACATAGTCAACTAGTCCCTTGGACTAATTGTTTCCATGAGTCTTTGATTTTCTTCATTCTTCTTTGCTCCCAATGGAGAGAAACCAATTGTTGCTTCTTACATGAGCACTTGCAAGCTTTTAAGGCCCCAGGCACTACTCACCAAAGTAGGATATAGAACAGTGTTCTTGTGTACTATGTTATGCCAATTGAGCTTAATGTCCCCCATGATCATGGTCCCAAACCTACCAGTCCAGTGACTCACTCCCTCAATGTGTTTGGCTATGGCTAAGAAGTTATCATAATTTTGCCCCTTGTTACCTCTATTAGGAGCTCTAGTGGCATAGTGCCTAAGGCATTTGACTGCTAACCAGAAGGCTGGTGTTCAAACCCACCAGCCACTCCCTGGAAGGACGGTTGGGCAATCTACTTCTGTGGTAATACTACCTCAGAAACCCAAGGAGGGCACTACGAGTTGGATACAACTCAACAGCAGTGAGTTTGGTTTTGGTTTGGTTTTTACCTCTTTATATATATGTTGTTGTTGTTATGTGCTGTCGAGTCGGCCCCGACTCATAGTGACCCCTCCTTGGGTTGCCAAGGCAGTATCACTACAGAAGTAGATTGCCCCATCTTCCTTCCGAGGAGTGGCTGGTGGGTTTGAATGCCAGCCTTCTGGTT
>NW_006921697.1:3436464-3437324 GCF_000298275.1 Orycteropus afer afer
TTCAAACCCACCAGCCACTCCTCGGAAGGAAGATGGGGCAATCTACTTCTGTAGTGATACTGCCTTGGCAACCCAAGGAGGGGTCGCTATAAGTCAGGTCCGATTTGATGGTACGTAACAACAACAACAACAACAACAGTGTCCTCCAAGTCATCCATGTTATGAGGTGTTTCACAGATTCTTCATTATTCTTTAGTGTTGTGTAGTATTCCATTGTGTGTATATACCACAGTTTGGTTTTCCATTCATCAATGGGCACTTAAATTGTTTCCATCACTTTGCTACTGTGGATAGTGCTACAGTACACATGGGTGTGCATGTATCTATTTGTGTCCTGCCTCTCACTTCTTTAGAATACATACCTAGTAATGAGATTGCTGGATGAAATGGTATTTCTGTTTCCAAGTTTTTAATAAAGCTCCATACCGTTTTCCACAGGGGTTGCATCATTTTACAGTCCCACCAGCACTGTATGAGAGTCATAATCTCTCTACATCCTCACCAACATTTATTGTTTTCTGGCTTGTTGAACTTTGCTGTTATAGCCAGGGTGGGATGATAATCTCGTTGTTGGTTTAGTTTCCATCTCTCTAATGGCTAATGATTTCTTCAGGTGTTTGTTGGTCTCCTGAATATCTTCTTTCGCATAGTGTTGTTCATGTCTTCTGTCCATTTTTTAATTGGATTGTATGTTTTTTTAATGTTAGAATGTTGGAGTTTTCCCTAAATATGAAAGATATGTCCCTTGTTGGATAGGTTGTTCCCAAATATATTTTTCCCAATCTGTAGGTTTTCTTTTTACTCTTTTGGAGAAGTCTTTTGATGCATATAAGAATTTAATTTTTAGGTCTTGATGGAGA
>NW_006921697.1:3438179-3457280 GCF_000298275.1 Orycteropus afer afer
AATATTTTAAATTGTGATTTGAGTGAAAGTTTACAGAGCAAATTCATTTTCTGTACAGCAGTTCATACACATTTTGTTTCATGACATTGACTGTAATCCCCATAATGTAACAGCTCTCTTCCCACTTCCTCCCTCTAGTTACCTCTTCCCTGTATCCTTCTTTCCTATGCATTGCTGTTCCCAGAGCTATCTGCCTGTGCAAATACTTCCCTTCTGATTTCCCATGATTGATTGTTCTAAGTAGCATACATACCTGGTATAAGTGTTCACCTTGTATGCCTGTCTATTCTTTGGCTGGAAGCCATGGGAGTGAGTTCAATTCCAAGCCTGAAGGGTGACTTGGGCCCATAGTCTTGGGGGTTTCATCAGTCTCTATCTGACCTGTAAGGCTGGTCTTTTTTATGACTTTGAGTTTTGTTCCACATTTTTCTCCCACTCTATCCAGGATATCTCTTATAGTTTCTTATAGCAGTGTTTTGTAGTTTTGTGTTTGTGTGTGTGTGTGTAGGTCTTTTGTTGTATAGGTCTTTTGTGTCTCTGGTAAGATTTATTACCAAATATTTTCTCTTTTTGGTTGTTATTATTGTTGTTGTTATGTGTTGTCCAGTCCGACCCGACTCATAGTGACCCCTCCTTGGGTTGCCGAGGCAGTATCACTATGGAAGTAGATTGCCCCATTTTCTTCTGAGGAGTGGCTGGTAGGTTTGACCCACCAGCCTTCTGGTTAGCAGTCAAGTGCCTTAGACACTACGCTACCAGAGCTCCCTCTTTTTGGTAGTGTTTGTAAAGGGTATTTTTCCCTTATTTCCTTTTCAGAGATTTCTTTGTTGGCGTGGAGGAATTCAACTGGTTTGTGTATGTTTATCTTTTATCCTGCCACTATGCTAAATCTTTCCATTAGTTTCAGTAGTTTTCTTGCTAAGTCTGGGATTCTCTATGTATAGGATCATGTCATCTGCAAATAGGGATAGTTTTACTTCCTTATCAATTTGGATGCCTTTTCTTTCCCTTTTTTTTCTTATTGCCTTGGGAAGGACTTGCCATACAATGTTGAATACAAGTGGTGATAGAGGGCATCCTTTTTTAGTTCCCATTCACAAGGAGAATGCTTTCAGTCTCCTCCATTGAGAATAATGTTGGCTGTTGGTTTTGTACATATGCCCTTTATTATGCTTAGGAATTTCCCTTCTATTCCTATTTTTCTGAGAGTTTTTTGTTTTTTTTTTTTTTAAAAAAAAAGGAATATGTGTTGGATATTATCAAATGCCTTTTCTTCATTGATTGATATGATCATGTGATTCTTTTCCTTTATTTTACTTATGTGATGGATTATGTTGATTGTTTTTTCTAATGTTGAACCATCCTTACATACATGGTATGAATCCCACTTCATCATGATGTATTATTTTTTTGACATTTTCTTGGATTCTATTGGCTAGGATTTTGTTGAAGATTTTTGCATCTATATTCATGAGGGACATTGGTCTGTAGTTTTCCTTTTGAGTGGTGTCTTTGCCTGGTTCTGGTAACAGGTTTATGCTTGCTTCATAAAATGAGTTCTGGAGAAGTCCATCCTTTTCTATGTTCTGGAATAATTTGAGTAGGATTGGTGTCAGCTCTTCTCTGAATGTTTGGTAGAATTCTCCAGTGAAGCAATCTGGGCCAGGACTTTTTCTGTTGGTGGTGCTTTTTTTATGACCTGTTCGATTTCTTCCTTCTTTTCTTTTCTTCTCCTCCTCCTCCTTCTCCTACTTTCTTCTTCTTTTTAATGGGTCTGTTTAAATTTTCTACTACAGTTTATATTAGTTTAGGTAAGTAGTATGTTTCTAGGAATCTGTCTATTTCTTCTTGGTTTTTAAATTTGTTGGAGCACAATTCTTCATAGTATCCTGATACCCTTTTCATTTCAGTTAGCTCTGTTGTGACATCACCCTTTCATTTATTATTTGTGTTATTTGTATCTTCTCCTTCTTTTCCTCTGTTAAATTTGCCAGTGGTTTGTTGATTTTATTAATCTTTTCTATTTTTTTTTCCTATTGTTTTTCTGTTTTCTCTTTCATTTATTTCTGCTCAAATCATTATTATTTCCTTTCTTCTGTTGATGATAAGCTGTTTTGGCTGCTCTTTTTCTAATTGTTGAAGATGTTGGATTAAGGTGTTGATTTCAGCTCTTGATGTGCATTTTTTGCTATAAATTGCCCTCTGATCCCTGCTTTTGCTGTTTCCCAAAGATCTTGGCATGTTGCATTTACATTCTCATATGATTTATTTCATTTTTTTTGTTTCTGCTATTACCCAGTAGTTTTTAAAGAGGGTGTTATTCAGTTTCTATGTGTTTGCTTTTTTCCCTTGATTTTCCTATTGTTGATTTCTAATTTTATAGTGATGTGTTCTAAGAAGATGCTTTGAAGTATTTCAGTGTTTTTAAATTTATTAAGGCTTGTTTTGTGGCACAACAGATGGTCTATCCTGGAGAATGTTCCATGTGTATTGGAAAAGAATATATATATATTGTGCTGTTGTTGGGTGAAGTGTTCTGATTATGACTATAAGGTCAAGTTGGTTGATTGTATTGTTTCGTTCTTCTGTGTCTTTGTTAAGTTTCTTTCTAATTGTTCTATCTTTCATTGAAAGTGGTATATTAGAGTCTCCTACAATTACTGTGCAGTCATCTGTTTGTGTTTTCAATTCTGTTAAAGTGTAATGTATGTATCTTGGGTCTCTCATTGGGTGTGTAGATATTTATTATGTTGTTTCCTCTTGTTCAATTGATCCTTTAATCATTATATAATGTCATTCCTTGTCTCTTATGATGGTTTTTGTCTTGAAGTCTATTTTATCAGAAATTAATATTGGCACTCCTGCTCTTTTTTGTTGCTATTTGCTTGATATATCTTTTTCCAATCTTTTATTTTTAGTCTCTTTAAAAAAAAAATGCATTTTATTGAAATATAATTTTTGTACAGTGAAATGCACAAAACTAAAGTGACATGGGTCAATGCATTATTTTTTCCAGTGTTCTCTCCCCTTCTCCCACCCCTAGTAACCAACAAAGAAAGTTTCCTTCCATATATAAACCTTTCCTTGACTTTTTACAAGAATGAACTAATACTATATTTATCCTTCTGTGATTGACTTACTTCACTCAGCATAATGTCTTCCAAGTTCATCCATGTTATGCAATGTTTTGCAGATTCTACATTATTCTTTAGTGTTGCATACTATTCCATTGTGTGTATGTACTGTAGTTTTGTTATCTGTTGATGGGCACCCAGGTTGTTTCCATCTTTCGGCTATTGTAAATAGTACTGCGATGAACATGGGTGTGGATATATCTGTTCTTGTCCTGAATCTCACTTCTTTAGAATATATACCTAGTAATGGGATTGCTGGGTCAGATTTGATTTTTAGTCTATTTTTGTCTTGTGTCTAAGGTGAATCTCTTGTAGACAGCATATTGATTGGTCATGTTTTCTTATCCAGTCTGTAACTCTCATCTCTTGGTTGGTGCATTTAATCTGTTTGCATTTGGTGTAATTACCCACAAGTCTGAAATTATTGCTGTCATTTTGTTATGTGTCTTTTCATGGTGTTGCTGATTCTTTAGTTCCATATAATTTTCTCTAATGAGATCATCTTGTTTATGAATTTTTTTGTCATTTCTTTTGTTACTATTGTTTTAATATTTACTAAACACTTATGCCACTCTGCTTTTTTATTTTAATGAGAATTTTAATTAATTTTCATTGAGTTTATCCTATGATTTATTATTTTCTTCCTGAGTTTAGAATAGTCTGTTCTATCTCACAATTGTCTCGACTTCCTCTCCATTTGGAAGTTCTGTACCTACACTATTTATTCCCTCTTTTGGGTTTGTAGTGGTCCTCATTTACCAATTGATGTTTCTGGTTCCCTGTTTACAGTCTTGTAAGCTTGTTTTACTTTGTATACTTCTCTATCTGGCTTGGTTTCTGGGTTATGTCATCATGTGTGTTAATCATCAGTTGTCTGCTGTTGTTTGTTCTCTATCTGAAGGACTCCCTTTAGCATCTCTTGTCAGGTTGGACTGGTTTTAACAAATTTGCTTAATTTCTGTTTGTCTTGAAATGTCCTAATTTCACCATCATATTTGAGGGAAAATTTTGCTGGGTATATCATTCTTCATTGGCAATTTTTTTCTTTCAGGGTTTTATGTTGTTGTTGTTGTTGTTATGTGCCGTCGAGTCAGTCCTGACTCATAGCGACCCCTCCTTGGGTTTCTGAGGCAGTATCACTACGGAAGTAGGATTGCCCAACCTTCCTTCCGAGGAGTGGCTGGTGGGTTTGAACCGCCAGCTGTCTGGTTAGCAGGCAAGTGTCTTAGCCACTATGCTACCAGAGCTCCCCAGGGTTTTATATACATATATATATATAGTTCCACTCCCTTCTCACCTGCATGGTTTTTGCCAAGAAATAAGAGCTTAGTCTTATTGGTTGCCCTTTTGTAGGTAACTTTTTGTTTTCCAGTGCTGCTTTCAGGATTCTTTCTCTTTCTTTGGTTTTGGTGAGTTTGATTATGATATGTCTTGGTAATTTTCTTTTGGGGTTGCTCTGGTTATCTAGTGCCACTCTGACAAAAATATACCACAAATGGGATGGCTTAAACAAACAGGAGTTTATTCTCTTCATTTTGGAGGTTTTAAGTCCAAGTTCAAAGTGCCAAGCTCTAGGGGCTGGGTGAAAGCTCCTCAGCCTTGGACTTCAGCTCTGCCTTTTGCTCCCAGCCCACTAGAGCTAGAGGCTTTTCTTCACTCAGACAGCTGCTGGCTGCTGAGGCTGCCAAGCCCAAGGCTGACAAGTAAAAAGGCACAGTCCCGATGTTACCAAAACACACAGCAGGCCATTAATTTAAGTTCATTGTAAGTCCCCAGGTCAGCAGAGCATGGCAAGCTTCTAAACAATGACACGGCTACATGCAGGGTCCAAGCGTGCCATAAGCTAGAGACCATTCCCAAGGCTTCTCCTTATATAGAGGAAGGAGACCACATCCCAAAGGCAGCTACTCAGCTGCTTGTGGTAGATCCCACCATGGAGTTGATTGCCAGTCTCATCATGGGAAATAACTACCACCAGCTTCCCAGCCACTCAACCAGGCCCAGCCAAGTTGACACACAAACATAACTATCACAGGGGTCTATTTCTCTTTGGGGTTTGTTGAACTTTTTGAATGGATGAATTCTTATCTTTCAGTGTTTTAGGGAAATTCTCTTCCAATAAATCTTCAACAGTTTTCTCTGTGGTTTTATTTGTCTCTTCTGGAATTCTTATGGCACATAAGTTAGTCCTCTTGATTATGTCCTACATAAATCTTGTTGTTGTTGTTGTTGTTGTTGTTGTTGTTGTTAGGTGCCATCAAGTTGCCTCTGACTCATAGCAGCCTTATGTATGACAGAACAAAACACTGCCAAGTCCTGTGCCATCCTCATGATACCTGCTTTTTCTGAGCCCATTGTTTCAGCCTCTGTGTCAATCCATCTCATTAAGGGCTTGGTGACCCTCCACTTTACCAAGCATGACCAGAGAATGGTCCCTTCTGATACCATGACAAAGTAGGTGAGATGAAGTCTGGCCATTCTCACTTCCAAGGAGCATTCCAGCTATGCTTCTTCCAAGGACAGATTTGTTAGTTCCTTTAGCAGTCCATGGTACTCTCACTAGTCTTTGCCAACACCACAACTCAAAAGCATCAACTTTTTTTCAGTCTTCCGAATCTTAGCCTTTCTTCATTTAAATCTTAGGCTTTCTTCATTTTCTTTTTATCTTTTTTTTTTTTTTTTTTTTTTTTTTTTTTTTTTCTGATTGATTCCTTAACAAATAATATTGAGAGATTTGCCTACAGTCTAATTTTATCTTACATTGATTAGATTCTACTCCTTTGCTCTTTTGATGTGCTATCTATTTCTAAAATCTTAGAATTAATCTTCAGAATTTCTATTTGTTGTTTTTGAATGGTTTCTAATTTTTCATTTATTTTGTCAGTTGGTTTTTTTATTGTTTTCCTAAATAGTCCAAGAATTTTGTTTGTGTTTTCCTTAATTTTGTCGTGTTTTCCTTGATCTGTGTCTCAATCCACTGAAGGTACCTAAATATAATTCTTTTGAATTTCTTATCAGGTAGTTCCAATGCTATTTCTTTCTCTGGCTCTGTTTCCTGGTCCCTTGTTTGTACTACTTTATCTTGCTTCTTTGTGTGAACTGGAATGAGCAGTTGTCCCTAAGATGCTGTGATGTCATTGTATTTATACTCAATTGGTGATTATATGTTGATGTGATTCTTGCTTTTTGGTTTTTGTTTATTTGTTTGTTTTGCTTTATTTTGTTTTAATATGTCAAAGTGAGCAGGACTGGTGTGCTACTCTATTCGCTAGTTTAGCAGCACTTAGGCACTCACCATCTGTCTCCTGTTGGGTGTGATAGAAGATAAGCATGTGTGCACAGATCTGTATTAGCTGTTCATGTAGAGCTGTTGAGGGCAAGTTGAGTTGGTATTGGCCACCATCTATCATTGACCAATTGGTGCAGAAGCAAGTGGTGGCCCTTCCCCAATGGGTGGAGCTACAGAAGGTGCAGGTGTGGTTGGGTCATGTGGGCACAGAGGCTTTCTGGTCATCAGACGACAGTCCAGTTTGTCATACAGTCCTCAGCAAGGACAGCCTATTCTGAGGTTGCTACCTGGATCAGAGCACTGCTTGAAAATATTCCAGATATCATGACATCAGGACAGTTGACAGTCCACAGCTCCATTTGTCTCCTTATACACTGTTTTCATTCAAGTTTTTCTACTAGTTAGTATTTAATCCATTTCTTTATCCTTTGCTTCAAAACTGAGGGTGCCAGGATTATCTTCTGTGTCTCTTTCAATTGGTTTCTCATTTCTTTGTTGTACAGTGTCTGTGTACCTTGTCTGCCTATTCTGCTATCTTGCCAGAATCCTTCTAAGGAATCATTTTTGTAAACATGTATATATAACACACATGTGCATATCAATTTCTTTTAATGTCAATATAAAAAAGCAAAGATAATGGTGTATTGTCACTCTCAAAAGATCTAAGACTTCATAGCTACTCTGGCCAAACCTAATACCATATCTCCTTGAATTTGAAAAGCTAGCTTTTGATCTGCTGTTATTTTGAAATCAGTTATTGATACTGGAGTCTGTGTTTTCTACAAACATGCTTTCAGGGATTTCAGGGACAAACAAGCTCCTTTGCCATGTGTAGATCAGAAGTCAACTGCTGGATGATTTTGTTCTCAATATATTGCTGATATGGTCATAAAATCATAATATATTTAAGGGTAAAATACTAGCACAAGGAGGGAACCTATTCAGGAGAGAATGGAAATTTCAGCAAATGCCAAGACCTCCTTCAGAGACCTGGTATGAAGTGAACATAGACTAAGAGTGATACACAGTGGCCAAACCATGGCATCGCACACAGGGGTGATCTCCAGGTGGCTTCGACACCCCCCTGGCTGCTGCTGTGTCCAGGCTGTTTGACTGTTCTCCCTCTGAGCCCAAAATCCACCCCCTGACTGCTTTGGTTCAGGGATGTGTGTAATCTATAGTGTTTCAGGAGCATACAAGGAGCCAGCTTCCTTCTCTTCTCCTTCTAGCTTTTCTGTTTTCTGGTCTCACTTCCCCCTTCCCTACTGAAGGTTTGTGCTCTGGTACGTTGGGTCCCACAAGTGAGGAAGTATAGGCTAATGGATGGTATTATAGAAA
The DNA here is from genome assembly GCF_000298275.1 of Orycteropus afer afer. Taxonomy (NCBI): domain Eukaryota; kingdom Metazoa; phylum Chordata; class Mammalia; order Tubulidentata; family Orycteropodidae; genus Orycteropus; species Orycteropus afer. The sequence continues at coordinate 3,445,941 of NW_006921697.1, forward strand.
TAAGAAGAAAAGCTCATTGTCAGCCACTGCAACACAGGGCATTGTGTTCTTCAGTGTGAGAGCATGTCCCTAAAAATGAATCAGCTAAAATGGGATCATCAGATTAATTTAGTGGTATGAGTTATTGTCAGGGTGGTGGTAAAAGATGTTGGAGTGACAGGATAGCCAATCCATTCCATCACAAAAAGACTCTAATGAAACTACACCTAGTTATGTTTGCCTCTCTTCTGTAAAACAGAGCTGCAGGTATGTTCTAAAACTCTAGCAACTGCCAATTTACAGACTATTCTGTAGAAGTACTGGCTGAGATGTAGATTGTTGTTGTTGTCAGATACCATAAAGTCACTTCTGACTCATAGCAACCCTGTGTACATCAGAACAAAATACTGTCCATTCCTGTGCCAGCCTCACAATTGTTGCTTTGTTTGAGCTCATTGTTGCAGCTACTGTGTCAATCTGTTTCATTGAGGGTCTTCCTCTTTTGCACTGACCTTGTATTTTATCAAGCATGACATCCTTCTCCAGGGACTGGTCCCTCTTGATCACATGTCCAAAGTACAAGAGATGAAGTCTTACCATCCTTGCTTCTAAGAAGCATTCTGGCTGTACTTGTTCCAAGACTGATTTGTTCATTCTTCTAGGAGTCCACGGAATGTTCAATATTCTTTGCCACACCATAATTCAAAGGCGTCAATGGCGTAGTGCCTAAGGCATTTGACTGCTAACCAGGAGGCTGGCAGTTCAAACCCACCAGCCACTCCTCAGACGGAAGATTGTGCAATCTACTTCCATCATGATACCGCCTCGGAAACCCAAGGAGAGGTTGCTGTGAGTCAGATCTGACTCGATGGCAGTGTGTTTGGTTTTGCTTGGTTTATTCATTGTCCAGCTTTTGTTTGCATATGAGGTGTCTGATGCCTATATGCAAATTTTAAAATCTCACACCTCTCCTACCATCCAACTAAAATTTTCTCTCAAATGTCACCAACAATAACTACAACAATAATAATAGCTAATATATACTGATCTCACACACTCTGTGCCAAGCAGTATTCTAAGTGCTTGATTGTATTAGATCATTTTAACTCATGACAATCCTATCAGGCAAGAACTAATATTATCAACATTTTACAGATAAGAAAACTAATATTATCAATATTTTACAGATAAGAGATAAATTAACTTACCTGAAGTCACACAGCTAGTAAGCTAATGGGACCACATGATGACCCCAAAATGCTTTTCAGCCAATCTGTCTCCAAAACTCAGTGAACCTGTAAACTAACTGTCTTCCAATGGCTAATCACAAAGAATGTTCCTCAGTCTGTCTTGCTTTACCTCTCTGAGGTCTTCAGTAATGTTAACCATTCCCCTATGACTTGTTCCTTCCTCTCAACTGGCTGCTCTTTGAAGTGTGTGCATTGTTTGTATGTGTTTATGTTTATGTATATGTATGTTCATGAAGTGTTTGTTCAAATACTTTGCCCATTTTTAATTTGGGCAGCCTTATTTTTATTGAATTATAGAAGTTTTCTATGTAGTCATCTTTTGTCCAATGTGTACTTTTAAAATAATTCCTTCCAGTTTGTAGCTTCCTATTCACTTATTGCATGTTGTCTTTTGATGAGCCAAAGCTTTCCATTTTGATTAAGGTTAACTTGTCGATTTATTCTTTGGTCATTGCTTTCTGTGACCTAAGAAAATGTTATTCTCAAGTCATAAAGATATTCTATTTCTCTTCTAAAACTATTATGGTTTTAGCTTTTACATTTAAGTGTATGGTTTGCCTTTAATATTTTGTATGGTATGAGGAAGGGGTTGAGGTTCATTTTTTTCCCTGTGACATCCAGAAAGTTTTTCTTTCACCCATTAGATTGCTTTAGTGACTTTGTTGAAAATTATACTTTTGTACAAGAGTGGAACCATTTCTAGGCTCTCTATGTTGCTCGACTGATAATTTTAAATCTTTGTGCCAGTACCACAGTGTCTTGACACTGCAGCTTTATAGTAAGACTTGAAATCAAATAGAGTTTAAGTCTCCAAATCTTTCCTGGTTTTTCTGTTTGGATACTCTAAGTGCTTAGGGTTTTGCTTAGGGGTTGACTGAGCTCCTTGAATTTGTACATTTGAAAAAACTTTGATTCCCATTCTCTTTTCCTCCTCTCATGTTGACAATCCAATTACCCGATGCTATACCTTTTGTTATTGTCTCAAATATCCCTGAAGGTCTGGTCATTTTTTAAAAATTATTTTTCCCCTGTTCTTCAGATTGCATCATTTCTATTTACCTATTTTCAAGTTAATTGACTCTTCATCCTGTCATCTCTATTATGCTCATAAGTGATCCCATGATATTTTTAATTAATATAATTTAGTTTTTAGAATAGTTTTAGATTTACAAAAAAAAATTGAGAAAAAGTACAGAGAGTTACCATACACCTATTTCCCCACCCCACCCAACACACACATACACTATTCTTATATTAACAACTTTCATTGGTGGTATATTTGAATCTTATCGTACACTGATGAACCAGTATTACTATGTTATCATTCATTAAAGTCCATAGTTTATATTAGGGTTCATTCTTTGTGTTGCATAGTTCTATGGGTTTTGACAGATGCACTATGTTGTATATCTACCATTATAGTATTATATAGAATAATTTTACTGCCCCCCAAATCCTCTGTGTAGCATATATTCATCTCCTACTCCAAGGCCCTGGCAACCACAATTTTTTGTTTTATGTTGTTTTTTCATTGTCTCCATAGTTTTACCTTTTCCAGAATATCATATGTTGGAATCATACATTATATAGGCTTAGCAGACTGGTTTCTTTCACTCAGCTACAGTCATTTAAAGTTTTTTTGAAGTCTTTTCATGGCTTGATAGCTCATTTCTTTTTATTATTGAATGATATTCCACTGTGTGGCTGTACCACAGTTTGTTTATCCATTTACCTATTGAAGAACATCTGGTTTGATTCCAATTTGGGGCAATTATGAATAAAGCTACTATAAACATTTGTGTGCAGGTTTTCAGGTAGACATAAATTTTCAGCTCATTTGGGTAAATACTTCAGAGTGGAGTTGCTCGATTATATGGTAAGGCTATGTTTAGCTATGTGAAGATGGTGGCAAGATTGGACTGATGCAGCTACAAGTACAGGAACACCAAAGATTGCTGGGAGCTACCAGGAGCTAGGAAGAGTCAAGGAAGAATTCTTTCCTAGAGCCTACAGAGAAAGCATTGCCCTGCCTGACACCTTCATTTCAAACAGCTAACCTGCAGAACTGGGAGCTCTGGTGGTGTAGTGCCTAATTCGACTATTAACCAGAAGGCTGGCCGTTCAAACCCACCAGCCACTCCTTAGAAGGAAAACTAGGTAGTCTACTTCCATAGTGATACCACCTCAGAAACTCAAAGAGGAATCAGATCTGACTTGACCTCAGTGAATTTGGCTTTTGTTTTTGTTTTTGTTTTTGTTTTGGAGCCTGCAGAACAGTGAGAAAATAAATTTCTGTTGTTTTAAACCACCAAGTTTGTAGAAATTTGTTATAACAGTCCTAGGGGAGCTCTGGTAGCATAGTGGCTAAGGCACTTGACTGCTAACCAGAAGGCTGGAGGTTCAAATCCACCAGCCACTCCTCGGAAGGAAGGTTGGACAATCCTACTTCCGTAGTGATACTGCCTCGGAAACCCAAGGAGGGGTCGCTATGAGTCGGGGCCGACTCGACGGCAAATAACAACAACAACAGGTAACTAATAGACGCTCTGGTAGCATAGTGCCTAAGGCACTTGACTGCTAACCAGAAGGCTGGCAGTTCAAACCCACCAGCCACTCCTCAGAAGGAAGGTTGGGCAATCTACTTCTGTAGAAATACCACCTTAGAAACCCTAGGAGGTGATCACTATGAGTTGGCTGACTCGATGGCACATAACAACAACAATAAGTAACTAATACAGAGATAAAAGACTTGAAAATCTTTTTAAATCAGCTTAACTAATTGACAGTTATGTAACATTCTACAAAAAAAAAAAAAAAAAAAACCAGCAGAATGGATATTCCTCTCAGGAGCATATAGAACATTTACTAAAATAGAACATATTATGGGACAAAAACAAATGTCAATAATCTAAGAGAAGAAATTTTAAAACATTGAAATCCTGCAAGATAGGTTCTCTAACCACAAAGGAATTAAGCTATAAATCAACTATCAAAAAAACAAACACACTGTCATCAAGTTGATTCTGATGCACAGCAACCCTATAGGACACAGTACAACTGCCCTCTAGGGTTTTCATAAATCAATAACAGAAATACATTTGGAAAATCACCAAAAAATGCAAATTAAACAAAACACTTCTAAATACCTCAGAAAGAGAAAAATCATACCTCAGACAAGAAAAAATCATAAGGGAAATTAGAAAATATAGATAGTCTCTGGGTTACTAATGTCTGGCTTGTGAACAACTCCTACTTGCTTTTTAATGTTATGTAAATTTGCCCCCACTTTGAAAGGATTGAATCAGCCCCTGCTGGCAACAAATTCGTCATCACAATCAACTTCACTTGCAGCGAGTACATGCTTTTAAATCATTGAAAAGGCTTCCAGCTTTTTCTTGCACTAAAGTAAGACTGAAAAAGAGCTTATGTGCCTCTTCCAACTCACCTACAAATTCCACTTAAACACTTAAAGACACAATTAGGAACGGATCTTGCTGGTAACCCAGGAATTGCCTATAGTTTGAATGCAATGAAATAAAAATATAACATCCCAAAATCTGGGAGACACAGCAAAAGTACTGCTTAAAGGAACGTTATAGCATTAAATGCTTATAATAGAGAAGAAGAAAGGTCTCAATGGTCTAAGCTGCCACCTTAAGAAACAAAAACGAAAAAAAGAAGAGCAAATTAAATTCAAAACAAAGAAAATAATAAAGAACAAAAATAAAACAGAAACTGAACAAAAAATGCAGAGCATTAACAAAACCAAAGAGCTGTTTGTTTAAAATGAACCAGAATAGTGCTAATTAGGGTTCCTTCTAACAGTGTCTCTCTCCCACCTCCTCCTGCATCCTGCCTCCTGGGCACCTGAGGACCAAGGCACACTCAATGCACAGTGCAAACTTTGATATAAGCTGGAATGGGAAGCCTGGGAGGATGGAAGAAGGGATTCCAGTCCAATGACCTGAGAGCTCTTTCATTATGGGGCCTCTGACCAGAGAGCAGTGCTCCTCCCTGCCTTTCTGCAGATTGCTTTATGCCTATCAGGCTGAGTCACATTCCTTGCATTCTAGGATTGAGAAATAGGGTTTGGTTCTTGAGCAGGAGGGGAGGAGGCACCAAGAAGGGGGAGAAGGGCAGAGAGCATCCCAAGAATCAAGGCTGCTGTTCTTCTCTGTCCCTGAATGATTGGCCCACATAGTGACTTCACCTACTAAGCCTGGGAAGGTTATCCCCATCCAGCTGCTCTCTGCAGACACCTCCCTTGTGTATCTGGATGGAGCTGGAGCTGTGGATGCAACATATCACCTCAACCAGCAGCAGTCAAGAAATCAAACAATGTATTACATTGGGCAAATCTGCAAAAGACCTCTTTAAAGTGTTTAAGAGCAAAGATACCACTTTGAAGACTAAGGTGTGCCTAACCCAAGCCATGATATTTTCAGTAGCCTCATATACATGTGAGAGCTAGAAAATGAATAAGGAAGACCTTATGCAGAAGAATTGATGCATGTGAACTGTGATGCTGGCAAAGAATAATGAGTGTACCATGGACTGCTAGAAGAACAGACAGATCTGTCTTGGAGGACGTACAGCCAGAATGCTCCTTAGAAGTGAGAAAGGCCAGACTTCATCTCTCATATTTTGGTCATGTTGTCAGAAGAGGATCAATCCCTGTAGAAAGATACTGTTCTGGTTACCTAGTGCCACTCTGACAGGGAAATACCACAAATGGGATGGCTTGAATAAACAGGAGTTTGTTCTCTTACAGTTTTGGAGGCTAGAAGTCCGAGTTCAAAGTGCAAGGCTCCAGGGGCTGGGTGAAGGACCCTCGACCTTGGGCTTCAAGCTCTGCCTCTTGCTCCCGGCCCACTGAAGCTAGAGACAGCTTTTCACTAAAACAGCTGCTGGCTGCTGAGGCTAACAAACCCAAGATTGACAAATGAAAAAGCACAGTCCTGATAGTACCAAACCACATGGCAGGCCATTGATCCAAGTCTATTAAAGGATCAGCAAAGCATGGCAGGCTGCTGAATGAAGACTCAGCTACATGAGGGTTCAAGCATACAAAAAGCTTCAGACCTTCCTCAAAGTTGCTTCTTAAATACTGGAAGCAGACCACATCCCTAAAGCAGCTACTGAGCTGCTCCAATAGATTCCACCATGGAGTTAATTACCATTCTCACCATGGGGTATAACTACATCCAGCTGCCCAGCCATTCAGCCAGGCTCAGCCAAGCTGACACACAAACTTAACTACCACAGATACCATGCTGGTTAAAGTAGAAGGTCAGTGAAAAAGGGGATGACCCTTAACGAGGTAGACTGACACAGTGGTTGCAATGATGGGCTCATGTATGATACCAATTGTGAGGATGGCACAAACCAAAAAAACCAAACTCCCTGCTGTCGAGTCGATTTAACTTATCGTGACCCCTCCTTGGGTTTCCGAGGCAGTATCTCTACAGAAGTAGATTGCCCAATCTTCCTTCCTAGGAGTGGCTGGTTGGTGCACAGGACCAGTGTTTCATTCTGTTGTGCATAGGGTTGTTATGAGTTGAAACTGACTTGACTGCACCTAACAACAACAATAGGACTCCAGGGCCTTTGTCCTCACCACTCTGTGTTACTGCCCGGTGCTTTGTCAGAAAGTCTGTATCAAGTGTCAGTGGTGATGTCACCTGGCAGCCATCAGAATGTTATCAAGCCACAGGCAGTGGTTTTTCCAACACTTTCCTTTGCAAGGGAGGTGGAACGTTCTCTTGCCAAGGGTCAGCTGAGGAACACAGAAGCTTGAGACAGGAGTGAGGGGAAGGGTGTGCTGTGTACTGGGGCACAGGTCACCAAGCTGCTGGCTCTGGACTCCCCGGGAAAGCTCAGTGCACTTTCCAAAACATCACTTCCCCATTTCTTGGCTCCCACACAAAACTGGGGCCAATGGCAGGCAACCTAAGCCTCACCCTGGAAGACTGGCATTGAAAGTGTCCTTAAATAGTAATGTGCCTACTCCTCTGTAAGGAGGCCTGGTGACACATGGTTAAGTGCTCGGCTCCTAATGAAAAGGAAAAGACCTACAGCCTAGGAAACCCTATGAGGTAATTCTACCTTGTCACATAGGGTTGCTATGAGTCAAAATCAACTCCATCGCACACACAATAACTACTTCTCTACTCCTTGTTCTCTCCAAACCTATTTTAAGGGTGAGGAAACTGATGTCCATAGAGACTGCATCATCAATTCAATACTTTTAAGCAATTTTGTGAAGAAGTCTATATTAGAACTCAAATCTCAAGATTCACAATTCAGTGTGCTTTCTACAAAACACTCAACCTCTAATCAATTTCTGTTTTAAAAGTATGTTTCCTAGTGAGCAGGCTGGGATTGGAGTGAGAGTGTGCCTGTGTTTGCCAAGTACTTGATACAAGCCCAGGACTGACACTCCCTACCACTCCCAGTGAAAGGAATTTCTCCTCAATTCAACTTATCTTGTGGGGAAATACAGGTTTTCAGGCCTTTGACCCAGTGAATGAAACAGGAGGGAGGAGATCTCCATCCAGGAGGTCCACTTCAGGTGTCTTTCCTAGAGAAACATTCGCACCCAGACACCAAGACACATGTGCAAGAATAATAACTGCAGCATCACTTGAAATCATGAAAAATGGAAGGAACTTAAGGGCCAATCCAAACAAAACCAAACTCACTGCCATCAAGTCGACTCCAACTCATACCGACCTCCATTAGATTTCTGAGGTGGTAAATCTTTATGGAAGTAGATTGCCCCATCTTCCTTCTGCAGAGCTGCTGGTGGGTTTGGACCACTAACCTTTTGGTTAGCAGTCAAATGCCTTAACCACTATGTACCACCAGAGCTCCTTGCCCATCAGTATACTAACTCACTGCCATTGAGTCAGATCTGACTCATAGCGACCTGTCCTTGGGTTTCTGAGGCGGTATCACTACTGAAGTAGATTGCCCAGTCTTCCTTCTGAGGACTAGCTGAAGGGTTTGAACCACCAGCCTTCTGGTTATCAGTCAAATGCCTTAGGCACTATGCCGCTAGAGTGTCTGCCCATCAGTATAGGAAGGGTCAAATAATGGTGGTATATTTATACAGCAGTTAATGAGAATGAAGTAGGTCTGGATATAGAGTCTAGGGAAGATCTTTAAGATGTAGTTTTTAAGCAAAAAGAAAAGAAACCTGCAGCACAGTACATACGGTGTGAGCCCATTGATGTAAAAAAAAAAAAAAATCCAACTCTGTGTGTGTGTATGTGTGTGTGTGTAGAAAGAGGAACCCATCAATCTAATGATGAAGATTCATTTGTTCATTCACAAATGAATGTGTGTTGAGCACCCCCTATGTGCCCTCTGTGCTTGGTGCCAGGAATCCTGCAGCGAACAGGACAAACACCCTAGCCTCCTGGTGAGGGAGTGGGGATAGGGTGGGGTAAGGGAAAAAGGACATTATCCTCTTTTTTAAAATCATTTCTGCATTATCTGAAGCTTTTACAATAATAATTTATTATGATTGTGTTGCTATAAATATGTAAATAAATAAAAGAAGAATATGGGGGAAGAAGACAGGAAGAAGGAGAATTTCATATATAAGTGCAGTATATCAAAAGTGCTCATGAAGGGAGACTGAGTTATCTTCTAGGCTGTTACGTCACAGGAGGCCAACATCAGTTCCCAATCCCAAGCATCATGTCCATAATGGAAGGAAAAGGAAGAAATTCATGTAATATTGTATTTTCTGAAGTAGGCATATTTTAGTAATGGGAGATTTTACAATTCCCATAGTTTTCCCATGCTTCCAGAGAGCACTGCCTATAGCCAGTTACAGATCAAGGAGGGGCTCTAGGGGCCAATCTCATGAAACTGGCTGCACTGTCTTCCATGAGTGTAATCACCCTGCTGGTTCCACTGTCCTCTCCATGGTCACAGATCTCCTTCTGGCCCATACCCACTGTAGACCTCACTGCTGTCGAGTCAATTCAACTCATAGAGACCCCTCCTTAGGTTTCTGAGGTGATATCTCTACAGAAGTAGATTGCCCAGTCTTCCTTCTGAGGAGTGGCTGGTGGGTTTAAACCACCAACTCTCTGGTTAGCAGTCAAATGCCTTTGGCACTGTGCCACCAGAGCTCCCTACCCACTGTAGAGAGCCGGTTAATTAGGGAGCCACTCCCCCCACCTCCATTCACACTAGCACCTCAGGTAATAGGAAAGAGAGCCCTTCCCTTCCTGAAGGTGCACTCTGCTACCCACACAGAATAATCACTAGTAGATTACAGAGAGTAACACATACTACCCAAAGGGACACACCCTTCCAACCTGATCCCCCCCCCCAGTTCCTTGAATTTGTCTTCTGATTTGCACAGAAGAACTGACAAGTTGTCAATGTTGTTGTTATTGTTGTTATGTGCTGTTGAGTCGGACCTGACTCATAGTGACCCCTCCTTGGGTTTCTGAGGCAGTATTACTACAGAAGTAGATTGACCAAATAGGGTACCAAAAATCTTGTCCCCAATTCAATGTGCTCTTCCTTTTAAAAATAAATTGAATTATTAGATTTTGAGTCAACAGTATTCAACTCAAATCTTGTCTCTGTCAGTGTCAAGCTATTTTCTCTTAGGCATATTTAACCAAAAAAACAAAACTCACTGTCACTGAGTCAATTCCAACTCATAGTGACTCCTATTTGGTTTCAGAGGCAGCAAAACTTTATGAAAGTAGATCGCCCAGTCTTCCTTCCAGGGAGGGGCTGGTGGGTGTGAACTGCCAACCTTCTGGTTAGCAGTCAAATGCCTTAGGCATTACACCACCAGGGGTCCTTTAGGCATATTTACTATCTCCATGTAATAAGATTTTGTTGTTGTTGTTATTTTTACATAGGAGTAAATATGCCTTTTTTTTTTTTTAACATAGACATATTTACTCTTAAGTAAAAAAAAAAAAAAAAAACTTATTACATGAGATAGTAAAAAAGCTTACCTCACATAAGCTGTGAGGTTTAAAAGAGGTACTTACAGATTTGTTTATTGTTTGTTTTCACTTATACAAAGATTGCACACATATGTGTGTGTGCATATGTGTATATGTATATGGACATGCACATGTGTGTCCTGATCTCGATTCTGTGGATTTTAGCCTCTGTTGCCACATTTGGAAATTGCAGGACTGTATGGAGAAAAAGGCGTCCAGATTAGTAGAATGTGCCTGGCAGAGATAGTAGAAATAAAATCTCAGTTCCAGTCAGAAAGGTTATAAGGAAATACATCCAAGTCAAACAACATCCTCTTGACCTCTGAGTAATCAGAAAGATTCTTTTCCTTTTCCTCAGACCAAGGACAATCTAGCTGCATTTCTTTTCCTGCTCCTGAACTGGCCAGCACTTCCAATAGATTTGAGTTTTGAAAGCTTTCTACTTAAGAAACCAAACCAAACTCATTGCCATTGAGTTGATTTCAACACATAGCAACCTGTAGGACAGAGTTGAACTGCCTTAGAATGTTTCCAAAGCTGTAAATCCTTATGGAAGCAGACTGCCTCATTCGGCCTCAGAGTTGCTGGTGAGTTTGAACTGCTGGCCTTTTGGTTAGCAGCCCAATGCTTTAACCACGGTGCCACCAGAGGTCCTTTACTTAGGAACAAAAAATAAAGTTATATGCAAATATTTTCATAAATATATTTGGCTTCATATTCTAATGAAACTATTTTAATGATAAGGAAAAATATATATCTGTTTGTTTTTCTGGGTGTTTTCATTGATAAATTTCAGTGAGTGAAATTGGGCATTTCAGTGAGTGGAGTTGGGCATATCAAACTCTTCCTCCTCAGTCCATTCCCCTCTTCCTTACATGATGTAGCTGTGAGTCCACACACCATTCAGGTCTTGAAGACTTTGGCCAAGTTCACCTGGAAGTGATGTGCCAGACTTAAGTCCTCTAGCCCAGGGATATCACGTCTAATACACAGCCTGGAGATGCTGGCCTCTTCTTTCTCTTTTCACTTGTTGTTGTTGTTGTTGTTAAGTGCCGTCGAGTCGTTTCCGACTCATAGCGACCCCATGCACAGCAGAACGAAACACTGCCCGATCCCGCACCAGCCCC
>NW_006921697.1:3459330-3481302 GCF_000298275.1 Orycteropus afer afer
CTATGCTACCAGAGCTCCCCTGTTCTATTCAAATCTGTCCTGGAAGAAGTGCTGCCAGAATGCTCCTTGGAAATATGAATGGCCAGACTTCATCTCATCTACTTTGGTCATGTTGTCAAAAGGGACCAGTCCCTGGAGGATAGCATGCTTGGTAAAGTAGAGGGGGGGGGAAAAAAAGAAGAAGAAGAAGAAGAAAGGAAAAGGTTGAAGACCCTCAATGAGATGGATTGACACAGTGGCTGCAACAATGGGTTCAAGCATAGCAAGGACTGTGAGGATGGCATAGTGCTGGGCAGTGTTTCATTCTATTGAATGAACTTCTATGTTCATACTTCTATGATTGTAGCCCACATTGATACCAGCCTGTAACTCAGGAGATGGTGCAAGAGCCACATGTGGTAGTTAAGTTTGTGTGTCAGCTTGGCTGGGCCTGGTTGAGTGGCTGGGCAGCTGGATGTAGTATTCAATCAACTCCTTGGTGAAATCTACTGTGAGCAGCCTTAGTGATGTGGTCTGCTTCCTGTATATAAGGAGAAGCCTTGGGGAACGGTCTCTAGCTTATGACATGCTTGAACCCTGCATGTAGCTGTATCACTGTTCAGCAACCTGCCATGTTCTGCCAACGCTGGGACTTTCAATGGACTTGAATCAATGACCTGCCATGTAGTTTGGTAACATCGGACTGTGACATTTTATTTGTAGACCTTGGGCTTGTTAGCCTCAGCAGCCAGTAGCTGCCTGAGTGAAAAGATGCCTCTAGCTCCAGTGGGCTGGGAGCAGGAGGCAGAGCTGAAGCCCAAGGTCAAGGGGCTTTCACATAGCCCCTAGAGCCTGGCACTTTGAACTCGGACTTCTAGCCTCCCAAACTGTAAGAGAATAAACTCCTGTTTGTTTAAGCCATCCCATTTGTGGTATATTTCTGTCAGAGTGGCACTAGGTAACCAGAACACCACACTTTAAGAAACATGCCATGGACCAATGCTTCTGATATCTGACTGCACTTCAGACTCACTTGGACATATTTATCAAAATGCAGTTCCTAGACCTTCTCCAAACATGCTGAATCAGAAACTCTGAGTTTCTGGAAATTTTAATAAATGCTAGCTATGTGATTCTGGTTTTGGCAGATACTACTGCAGGCATTGTTTTACAAGGATTAGGAACAAGATAAGGTACAGAATTCAGACATCTAAGTGCCCAGGTTTCCTTTCTTAATCTTCTGATCCACACCAACAGTAATTTAAAACATTACCAGCAGGGGGCAGCACATGCAGAACATTTAAGGGGCAGAGCAAAACCAAACCAAACCAAACTCACTGCTGTGGTATCTCTAAGGAAGTAGATTGCCCAGTCTTCCGAGGAGTGGTTGGTGGGTTTGAACCACCAGCCTTCTGATTAGTAGTCAACTGCCTTAGGCACTAAGCCACCAGAGCTATTTGAGCTGCAGAGACTGCTCAAATGGTGACCCCTTTGATTGCTCACAGGTATAGCATCACAGATAACAATCTATAATTGTGAAAGTTCCCTATTGGTGAACTGTTGATGAAGTTGTTGTCTTGTTACAACCTTATATCATGGCTGTGAAGTAGATGTTGGTCCCGCCTTTTTGTAAGTGAGGAACATGGTCTCAGAGAAGTCAGATGACTTCTCCAAAGTTTTATTGTATTTGTCAGATAGGTTTTTCCTCACATTCCAGAGAGAGGGGGAAGGAAAGGTGAGAAGTCACATACAGTAGCTTAAAACTGGCAGGAGAACATGAACCACAACACACATACACACACCCCACAGCACAACCTTCACCCCCAAACCTCACCTCTACCTTCGGCAATATTTGCCAAATAATAAACTCCAGGAAAGGAGCCCTGGAGAAGTAATCATTAAGCACTCACTTGGTAACCAAAAAGGTAAGGGGTTCAAACCCACTAGCCACTCAGTGGGAGAAAAGACCTGGCAACCTGCTCTATAAAGATTTAACCCCCTGCCATCTAATTGACTCCAACTCATAGAGACCCCCATAGGGTTTCTAAGGCTATAAATTTTTATGGAAGGAGATTGCCTCATCTTCCTCCAGCTGGTAGGTTTGAACCATCGACTTCATGATTAGCAGCCAAATGTCTTCCTAGGAAACCCTAAGGGGCAGTTCTACTCTGTTCTACAAGTCAGAATCGACTAAACGACACACAACAATAAAGTCCAGGATGCTTTTATCCTACACAGAACAACATTTGTATAGAGGTTAAGAAAACAAATGAAATAAACATATCATCCACACACTGAACTTAAAATGTTCCAATAATACATGCACAGTCAGCAAAAATGAGAGTGAGAGCGAATGAACCATTTAAATACCATACACCAGTTCTTCTCAGTTCCCAAAGTACGTTATAATACCACAGACTACTAGTTCTCAAACCTTAAAGGGCAAACGGTCACCTGACAGTCGTATTTAAATGGAGATTCCAATAGTCTGAGGTGGGGTCTAAGTTTCTGCATTTTCTAACAAGCTCCCAGGAGATGTAATGTCAACTGGTCCATGGACAACACTTGGAGTAGTAAGGCACAGCCAAGTCACCCACTGTCATTCTTCTCAATGGATGGAGGCCCCAAGTTGGCATGAGAAGGGAGCAATGGAGCTGCCAAGCCCTTAGTTTCTTGCCTTTTACTGTGTGAGCTTCTCTCTTCATTGAGAATAACTCTAGTGTTTATAGAAACACACTGTTGATAGCCCATAAATCAAGCCCATCACTCAACCTCATACTCAGCTGAAGAAACTAATCATTCCAAAGCTGGAGAGAAAACTAGAGTGTCAGTCTTCTAAGTCCTTCCAGAGATTATTTTAACTGAATGAGGATTCGGCTGCTAACCAAAAGTTTGGTGGTTCAAACCCACCAGTCATTCCTTGAGAGAAAGATGTGGTAGTATGCTTCCATAAATATATACAGCCTTGGAAACCCTGTGGGGTAGTTCTGATGGATTTGGGTGTTAGTTTTTACTGGTAACCTCCAATATGATATTGAGTCCCTTGGATGCAACATTATCCTTGGCTTGGAGCAAAAGAAGGTTTCTTGTGAGTGTTTTCATTTTCATTTTCATTACAGTGACACAGAGTCACTGTACCAAAAAGAACTGGTCAATGTTCATCCATTTCAGGAGGTGGCATATTTTCAAGAACCAATGGTATTGAAGGAAGAAGTCGAAGCTGCACTGAAGGAATTTGCAAAGAACAAGGGTCCGGGAATTGATGGAATACCCATTGAGATGTTTCAACAAACAGACGCCCCACTGGAGGCACTCACCTGGTTATGCCAAGAGATTTGGAAGACAGCTACCTGGCCAACTGACTGGAAGAGATCCATATTTGTGCTCATTCCAAAGAAAGGTGATCCCACAGAATGTGGAAATTATCAAAAAAATATCATTAATATCACACACAAGTAAAATCTTACTGGACATAATTTTAAAAAATGGTTGCAGCAGTATATTGACAGAGAACTTCCAGAGGTGCAGGCTGGGTTCAGAAGAGGATGTGGAACAAGGGGTATCATTGCTGAAGTCAGGTAGATCTTGCCTCAAAGCAAAGGATACCAGAAAGATGTTTGCTGATGTTTTATTGACTATGCAAAAGCATTTGGTTGTGTGGGTCATAACAAATTGTGGATAACATTGAGAAGAATGAGAATTCCAGAACACTTAATTGTACTCATGAGGAACCTGTGCATAGACCAGGAGGCTGTCATTCAAACAGAAAAAGGGAACACTGCATGGTTTAAAATCAAGAAGGGAGTGTGTCGGGGCTGTATCCTTTCACCATACTTATCCTTTCATCTATATGCTGAACAAATAATCCAAGAAGCTGGACTATATAAAGAAGAATGTGGCATCAGGATTGGAGGAAGAATCATTAACAACCTGCAATACACTGATGACACAACTTTGCTTGCTGAAAGTGAGAATGACTTGAAGCACTTACTGATGAAGATTGAAGAATACAGTCTGCAGTGTGGATTACATCTCAATATAAAGAAAACAAAAATTTTCACAATTGGACCTGTAAGCAGCATCACGATGAATGGAGAAAAGACTGAAGTTGTCAAAGACTTCACATTGCTTAGTTCTACAATCAATGCCAATGGAGGCAGCAGTCAGGACATCAGATGACATTATGTTGTTGTTGTTGTTATGTGCCGTCAAGTCGGACTCGACTCATAGCGACCCCTCCTTGGGTTTCCGAGGCAGTATCACTAAGGAAGTAGATTGCCCTGTCTTCCTTCCGAGGAGTGGCTGGTGGATAGCACTGGGCAAATTGACTACAAAAGACCTCTTTCAAGTGCTGAGGAGCAAAGATGTCTCCTTGAGGACTAAGGTGCACCTGACACAAGCCATGATATTTTCAGTTGCCTCATATGCATGTGAGAGCTGGACAGTGAATAAAGAAGACCAAAGAATTGATGCTTTTGAGTTGTGGTGCTGGAAAAGAATGCTGAAAGTACCATGGACTATTAAAAGAACTAACAAATCTATCCTTGAAGTGCAGCCGTAATTCTCCTTGGAAGCGAGAATGGCCAGACTTCATCTCACCTACTTTGGTCATGTTATCAGAAGGGACCATTCTCTGGAGAAGGATGTCATGCTTGGTAAGGTGGAGGGCCAACAAAGGAGGGAAAGCCCTCAATAAAATGGCTTCACACAGTGGCTGCCGCAATGGGCTCAAGTGTAGCAGGGATCACAGAGCTGGTGCAGGACCAGGTGGTATTTCATTCTGCTGTGCATAGGGTCACTATGAGTTGGAGACAGCTCGACAGCACCTAACAGCAACAACAACATTCCAATGGTTCTTATCCAGGAATAATTTTTTTCTCCCAGGAAACACTTGGCAATATCTGGAGACATTTTTGTTGCACCAACTGGGGTGTGTCTGTGTGCACTACTGGCATCCAGTGAAAACAGGCCATAGATGCTGCCAAACATCCTACAATGCACAGGAGAGCCCCTCATACCAAACAATCATCTAGCCCAAAATGCTGATGGTGCCAAGGTTGAGAAGTCTTGCTCTAGTCTATCCACTCATATTGAGTGATAATCTTTGGTAACTGGTTGTATGGCCATTTGAATATTTCCACAGATCAGAAGTAAAAAAAAAAAAAAAAAAAAAGATTACAGACAGCCACTCAAAATGGAAACCAAAGAGTTCTTCCTTTCCATTAGACAGGAAAAGTTAGTGGCTAAGGAATCCAATGGTAGGGTTTCAATGGCAGTTCTGTTGCTCACAGGCTGGATGAAACTGAATAGGCTACTCTAAACCTCTAACTTCCTCAGACCTAAAATGACTATTAGTACCATGAGGGCAGGAACTGTTTCTAGGGAGGCAGTAAAGTCCCCACACTGAGAAGCAGGATATGGTAGTAGGAAAGAACGTAGCCTCCAGCATCAGAAAGCCCAGGTTTAAATCTTGGCTCCATCACTATAAGAGTTTAGATATTTGATTTAGCCTCTTTGCACCTCATTTTCTTCATTTTAAAAACATGGAGTTAATAGCCATTCCTACTTCACAGGGCTCTTGGAAGAATTTAAATTAAATGAGATAAAGCATACAAAGCCCTTAGCATGCAGCAAGCTCTCAGTAAAAGGAGGCTTTATTATGGTTTTGGCATCCAGCCCCTAAATTGAGGACACTTGATCAGTTACCTCTCTTAAGAGAGGCAGAGACACAGCACTGAAATCAGACCCAAGCCCCAGAGACTAAGCTGCCCTAGCACCTTACTGCTGGGTGGACATCAGGAGCTCACCTTCCTACTCAGCCCCATGTGCCTGAAAGAAGCATTTTGGAACAGATTTCTGTACTCTTCTGCATGCCCACGTAGTTGTAATCAGAGTATGGCCCTCTTGACTAGACACACAGCATCTTCATTTTGCTATAAGGCCAAAGGACTTAGGTGTCAAAGCTAAGACAGCTAAGAAACAAGTGAGGAGAGAAAACTGCAGCCTTTGATGAATGGATTTTGCACAAAGGGCTCCCATATTACAGTACATCAAAGACAATATGTCACATACCTTGCATTCCACTCTTTATGATAAAAATGGAGGAAAAATCCAAACTGATACTAAGAAATTATTTAAGAAAGTAAGTTCAAGTATATATATTTAATGATGCAGGAAACATCAAAAGAAGATGGAAGGAATACACAGAGTCACTATACCAAAAAGAATTGGTTGATGTTCATCTATTTCAGGAGGTGGTGTGTGATCAAGAACCAATGGTACTGAAGGAAAAAGTCCAGGCTGCACTGAAGGAATTGATGGAGACAAGGCTCCAGGAATTGATGAAATACCCATTGAGATGTTTCAACAAATGGATGCCCTACTGGAGCCACTCACACAGTTATGCCAAGAGATTTGGAAGACAGCTACCTGGTCAACTGACTGGAAGAGATCCATATTTGTACCCAAAGAAAGGTGATCCCACAGAATGTGGAAATTATCAAACAATATCATTAATGTCACATGCAAGTAAAATCTTACTGAAGATAATTCAAATATGGTTGCTGGAGTATATTGACAGAGAGCTTCCAGAAATGCAAGCTGGATTCAGAAGAGGATGTGGAATGAGGGATATCATTGCTGATGTCAGATGGATCTTAGCTGAAAGCAAAGAATACCAGAAAGATGTTTACTTATGTGTTATTGACTATGCAAAAGCATTCGATTGTGTGGATCATAACAAATTATGGATAACATTGAGAAGAATGGGAATTCCAGAACATTTGATTGTACTCATGGGGAATCTGTACATAGATCAGGAAGGAGGTTGTTCTTTGAATGGAAGAAAGGGACTGCATGGCTCAAAATCAAGAAGGGAGTGTGTCAAGGTTGCATCCTTTCACCACACTTGTTCAACTTGTATGTATGCTGAGCAAATAATCTGAGAAGCTGTATTATATGAAGAAAAACATGGCATCAGGATTGGAAGAAGACTAATTAACAACCTGTGATATGCAGATGACACAACTTTGCTTGCTGAAAGTGAGGATGACTGGAAGCACTTACCGATGTAGATTAAACACTACAGTCTGCAATATGGATTACACCTCAAAATAAAGGAAACAAAAATCCTCACAAAACTGGTCCAATAAACAGCTTCATGGTGGATGGAGAAAAGATTGAAGTTGTCAAAGATTTCATATTACTTGGTTCTACAATCAACACCAATGAAGCAGCAGTCAAGACATCAGACGACATATTCCACTGAGCAAATCTGCTGCAAAAGACCCCTACATAAGAGATAGACAATAGATGCTAATACCAACCAATGTGTGTACAATACTGCATTGCCATTAACACCAAACACCAGGCTACAGATAAACACATAAACACCTGAGATGATCAGATGGGGGGAGGTCAGTGAACAGAAGTATACTCTAGACCAAGGATAGATTCAGCTGAGGCTAATCTTGCACAGACACCAGTGATACAAAATACCTGCCATCCTTACAGAAACGATAGAAGACAGACACAGAGTAATCCCTCACAGACAACCAGACACTATGGGAGAGAGATCCAATAGATCTGCGCTCTCAGGATCATAGTACTGGGAGACACCGGACTCAATTGGCACAACAAAATACATAAAAGCCTTGCTCCATATCCTATATTGGTGAATAGTGACTGGGGTCTTAAAAGCTTTCAAGTGGCCATCTAAGATGCAGCTAACGGTCTCCTAGTGTCGAAAGCGAAGAAGAATGAAAAAAAAAAAAGGACACGATGGCCCTCAAGACCAGAAGAACTGGATGGTGCCTGGCTACCAATGCCAATCACTCAGGAAAAGATCAAATCTGGAGATCCTGAATAGAGTGGGAGGGAAAACGTGCAACAAAATCCAAAAACTCAATAATGACCAGAATTACTGGTCAGATGAAATCTGGTGACACCTTCAATACTATGGCCCTGGAATACATTCTGTGCCTGGAATAAAACTCACCCCCAAGGATGGGCTCTCAGCCCAATAGTTAACAAGACATACATGTAGACCACTCAATCCCAGGATGACGCACCCACATACTCTATGGTAATACATCCCTTAGAGCAATAGACCACGGGACACCAGAGGACCAACATTCAAATTGAGGAGATGCAGAAGAAACAGGAGTGCATAAATATGAGGGGCACAGGGGAAGAGTTACAGGGTAGGGAAGAGAGGAGACTGGGTTAGGGTCAGACATGGTCAATAGGGAATGAAACTAAATGTACACAATGTTGAATGTAAAACAAGCTCTTAAAAAAATTAAAAAACCTAAATGACAGAGTGTGACTGTTCCAATAAAACTTTATTTATGGGGGTGGGGGAGACAAATGCTGAAGAGCAAAGAAGTCTTCTTGAAGACTAAGGTGCACCTAACCCAAGCCATGGTATTTTTGATCACCTCTTATGTATGTGAGAGCTGCACAATGAATAAGGAAGACTGAAGAAGAGTTGATGCTTTTGAGTTGTGGTGTTGGAGAAGAATGCTAAGAGTACCATGGTCTGCTAAAAGGACTAACAAATCTGTCCTGGAAGAAGTGCAGCCAGAATGCTCTTTGGAAGTGAGAATGGCCAGATTCTTCTCATCTACTTTGATCATGGTGTCAGAAGGGACCATTCCCTGGAGAAGAATATCATGCTTGGTAAAGTGGAGGGTCAATGAAATAGGGGAAGGCCTTCAATGAGATGGATTGATCCAGTGGCTGTAACAATGGGCTCAGGTATAGCAAGGATCATGAGGCTAGCACAGGACAAGGCAGTGTTTCATTCTGCTGTGCAGAGGGTCATTATGAGTTGGAGACAACTCAACAGCACCTAACAACAACTTCAGATATGATGGCAGTGGTAGAATTCTTGCTTTCCATGTGGAAAACCTAGGTTCAATTCCCAGCCAGTGTACATCATTCACAGCCACTACCAATTTAGGCTTGCATGTTGCTATGATGCTGATTAGGTTTCAGTAGAATTTCTGAACTGCAATAGACTAGGAATAAAGGCCTGGCAATCCACTTGCAAATATCAGCCAATGAGTCACAATGGTCAAAGGTCACTCTATGGGTCACATGGTCCAATCCACAACCAATCATAGGAACTACTTCAAACAGTGTTACACGCTCTAAGGAAAATAAAATAGTGTGTTGTGACACAGAGACTAGAGGGAAAGGATGATGTGGAAGACCTTTCTGAGAGGGCAACATTCACTGGAGATGAGACTTGAACAAGAGAATGAACCAGTCACATGAAATTCAGAAGAAAGAGCATCAGGGAAGAGGGGAATGACATCTGTGGCCTAAAGCAAAGAAAACAAGGGGAGACTGCTAGGAAAGGAGATCAGAATGGTGGGCAGGGGTAGAGGCTGGAGAGACTTGCCCAAGGTCCTCTGAAAGTGGAAATAGTTGAGATTAGAAGTGGAGTTTCCAGGCTCACAGATTTGATGGTTCCTTGTCAACTGTGTTGTACAGGCCCTTCCATAATGGTGACCTTATTTGTGTCAGAAGGTCAGGTACAGGAGGTGCCTCACTGGACTCTTCCACATTGTACTCACGTTCTGGACCTGGCAGAAGCCTTGGCTCCAAAAGTCGTGGGAGCCCCCAGAAACAAGGTGACTGGACAGCACTGATATGGAGAGTGGACCCTCCCTTCCCTTTAGTCACTGTGACTCATTCAAGGTTAGTCATGAGCCAACCAAGGCAGCCAAAGTAAGGATTGAATAGAAGCTTAGGCCTCTTTTTTTTTTTTTTTTAAATCATTATCATTCATTTTTAGTTGTACACTTGAACTCACAAATATATTGTACTTTTAAAAATGCAATGAAATAAAACATGATCCCTAAGGCTAATGTCCCCTTAGGCCCCACTCCTCCAATCCTGCCTGGTCCCACCCCATCACGTCTAGACCCCACCCATGTTAAATACTATTATTATCAGTTAAACAGATCCCTCCAGACATTTTTTATGCCTTAAAGTGTATATATGTGTATCTCTAGAAAATATAGTGTAATTTTTATGTAGTTGTTTTCCTAAACTGTAGCATAGTGTATGTAATGGCAATGCAACTTGTGCTTGCCCCCACTAGACAGCAGGCCTTGACTATCTGTCCAGGTTATTGTATAAGCACCCAATCATGTTGTTAATTGTTCTGTAATACTCCTTAGCATGATAGGCCACAGTTTATATCCCTATGAATTAAAATTTAGGCTGTTTCCAATTTTTTTTAATACTATAAACAATGCTTCAGTGAAGTTTCCTCTTTGTATGTTTCTGTGAGTGTTCCTCTGAGTTAGCTAAAGGACTGTACTCTCAGAAACAATGCCCAAATGGAGGCAGAATCTATTACAGGAATTTCTAATCACCTGTGATTGTATAGACTCAGAGAACCCGCCCTTACTCATTACTGTCCTCATCATTAATTCACTGGATGATGTTAGCCAATTCCCAACACCTTTGGGGCCCTGAAGGGAGCTCTGGTGGCACAGCAGTTAAAGCATCTAGCTGCTAAACAAAAGATTGGCAGTTCAAACCCACCAGCTGCTCCACGGGATAAAGATGAGGCAGTCTGCTTCCAATAAGATTTACAGTTTTGGAAACCCTTTGAGGCAGTTCTACTCTTCGTAAAGGGTCGCTGTGAGTTGGAATTGACTCGATGGCAGTTGGTTGGGTTTTTGGTCTGGGGGATCTACAGAAAGAGGAACTGAGTTCTGGTGAACTCTATGATTCCTACAACTCTATGATTCAGATATTAAACCTGTCGGCTTCTCTCATAATAGAGGTTTGATTGAAAGGGTTCAGAAGTCATAGGGCACTTACAGGAGGCCTTGTGGATTGCATCATCTCAAGATAACAATGTGTCATTAAAGCAGTGCATGCACTTTCATGGTATTCCTGGGGAAATGACTACAACACATGTAGCCACTGACTTCTTGTCCTTTTCCATGCCCTTCCTGGATATCAGGGGATATGATGTCACCTTATGCAAACCCTAGGTAAATGCCTGAGCTGCAGTCTGTTAATTTATAATGAGATAAGAGAAAAGACATCACCACCACCTATTTTGCATAGACTTTAGTTTACAAAGTGCAGAATTTCTCACTTTACTCCTGGAATAACTCTAAGATGTACAAAAGAAAAGAACAACAATGGTAAACATTATAACGATGAGCAATGAACACAGTTGTTCATTACAGTTGAGTAAATTGAGACAAAAAGACATTCTCTGGTTGCCCAAGGTCACATAGTAGGAAGTGAAGGCAAACCTGGAATCTAGGTCTCCTGAGTCCTAATCCTTTTTTCTTGCACAAGGCAACACTGGACTTCTAAGCTGTCTGGTTATGAAGATCCAATGTAAACTTTAATAACTAAAAGAGGCTTGAATCTTTAGCAGACTGTATAGGATTGAGTGGAAGGCCTCATTCAGAGATAGAATTTAGGTCTTAAAAGAGCGAAGTGAATAAAAAGGGGAGAGAGCCAAGCTTGGGAATAGGGTATGGGAATTAACTTGCTAACTGAACTCTAAGAAGTGATTAATAAGTTCATGTTGCCTCTTATCTACCAATTAATTAACAACACTGTCCAGGATACTTTAGCTATACTGGTCATGGAAGGCCTCTCTAGGGAGGTGGAGGTGGCATTTAAGCTGAGAACTAGAGAATGAAGATGTGTCAGCCTTGTAAAGAAACAGGATGAGCAAGCCAAGTGCAGGGACCAGCAAATGCAAAGACCGTGTATCAGTCAGCGTTCTCCAAAGAAATAGAACCAGTAGGGGTGTGTGTGTGTGTGCACATGTGAGCATGTGAGCATGCGTATGCAGGAGGTTTATTTCAAGGACTTGGCTTCCATGATTCTGAAGCTGGCAAGTCCACAATCCACAGGGCAGGCCACAGGTTGGAAACTCTTGGGCAGAACTGAAGCTGCAGTTTGAGGCACAATTTCTTCCTCCTTGGAGAAACTTCAGTTTTGCTTTTAAGGCCTTTTAACTGATTGGATATAGGCCCACTCAGATGATCAAAGATAATCTCCTTTTAATTAAAGTCAACTGATTATAGATGATAGCCACAACTGCAAATATATTCACAGCAGCCCCTAGATTGTTTAATTGAATAACAGGGTACTATAGCCTAGCTAGGGAGCTCTGGTAGCATAGTGCCTAAGGCACTTGACTGCTAACCAGAAGGCTGGTGGTTCAAAGCCATCAGCCACTCCTCAGAAGGAAGGTTGGGCAATCTACTTCTGTAGTGACTGCCTCAGAAACCCAAAGAGGGGTCGCTATGAGTCAGATCTGACTCGACAGCACATAGCCTAGCTAAGGAACCTTGGTACCCCAGTGGTTAAAGCACTTGGCTGCTAACTGATATGTCATCGATTTGAACACACCAGCCCCTCTGTGGGAGAAAGATGTGGTAGTCTGCTTCCATAAAAAGCTACAGCCTTGGAAACCCTATGGGGCAGTTCTACTCTATCTTGTAGGGTGGCTAAGAGTCAGAATTGACTCAATGACAATGAGTTCGGTTTCTTTTCTTTTCTTTTTTTTTTCAATGTAGGCTAGCCAGGCACCTCTAGGTGGCACAAATGGTTATGCACTTGGCTGCTAACTGAAAGGCTGGCCATTGTAATCCAGCCAGAGGTACCTTGGAAGAATGGCCTGGCAACTTGCTGCCAAAATGTCACAGCCTTGGAAATCCAATGGAGCAGTCCTACTCTGCACACATGTGGTCACCATGAGTCAGAATTGATTCAATGGCAACTAACAACAACATAGGAGCTCTGGTGGTGTACTGCCTAAGGTGCTTGACTGCTAACCAGAAGGCTGGCAGTTCAAACCCACCAGCCATTCCTTGGAAGGAAGATTGGGCAATCTATTTCCATAGGAAATCCAAGGAGGGGTTGCTGTAAGACGGATCTTACTCAATGGCAGTGAGTTTGACTTTTTTGGTTTTTAACAACAACATAGCCTAGCCAGGTACCCCTGGGTGACACAAAAGGTTTAGTGTTTGGCTTGTAACCAAAAGGTTGGTAGTTCAGATCCACCCAGAGGAACCTTGTGGGAATAGCCTCATGATCTGCTTCTAAAAGATACAATCATGAAAACACTATGGAGTGCAATTCTAGTCTGAAATCTATGAGGCTGCCAGGAGTTGGAAATGACTCCAAGGCAACTGGTTGGTTTTTCTTTTAAACCAAACACTGCAAGTCCCAAAATGCACACATTCACTGGAAGGCAAGTTTATCTACCTGTGCAGAGAGCAAAGGGGGCATGAGACAAGGCAGGAACCTTTAATGAGAGACCTGGAGGAGCTCAGAGGTCGGCTTCAAGGAGAAGACAGGACTTAAGGGAAACTTGAGAAACCAGCTTTATTCAAGTGAAGCACAGCAGAACAGCAGGCAGAGAAGTTATTGGGGAATAATAAGCTAGACTCAGTCTCTTAATCTGTGAAATGAGGGAATAGGATAAAATGCTGACTGACCTCCCTTTCAGGATGGTTTTCACCAATGAGAAAACTAAGCCCAGAGAGAGTTGGTCAGTGGACCTGCAAGGTTGAGTCTGGCTATCCCAAATTCCTATCCAGAACTGGCCCCACCCCAGCTCCTTCCTTCTGCTGAAAGGGTGACTGGTGTGTCACAGGTCAGGAAGGAGCCTTGGGGCTGTGGCCGGACATGAGTGTGAGACCAGAGCAGAACCCTGGGGTGGGACTGTCTGCTTGGAGCTCCCCTGCAGCCAGTGCCTGCAGCCCCCAACACTCTGATCTCAAAGCCAGCTTCTTTGTTCTCTCAACAGAAGCTTCCCAAACACCTCAGGAGCCACTTTGATTTTTTTCTGTATTTCTACACCAAACAATTCTAGGAACAAGAGGAAAAGAATGGCCCCATAACAAAGCAATTTCAGCCAGAAAAATAGGCTTGCACCCTGCCAATTCTACCAATGTTTCAGGGACTCCCATAGGGAGGAAGAGAGGAATGGTTGGAGCCCATGCACCCTGGACACAGCACCATCTCCTGATGGGAAGACCTGTCTCTGCCCAGGGCCTGGACCTCAGTACAAACCAGTGGAGCTCTTGAGGGAACAAAGGCCCCAGCGCCAGCCTAGACAGTGGTCAGATCTTCAGCCAAACTCCACCCACAGAGACATTTAAGAGGCTTAGAATCAAGAACATTTAACTAAAGGAACCTCAGGAATCGTCGAATCTGATCTTTTCTTTATAAATGTGAAAACTCAGGCCCAAAGATAGTCATCTAAAAAGTTAGTAGTTGTTCCAAGGCAAATAATAGCTAATGTGTATTGAGAGCTTTCATCACCCATCTGTCAGTTTATCGTAATCTGGTGGCTTGCATGTTGCTGTGATGCTGGAAGCTATACCACCAGCATTTCAAATGCCAGTAGGCCATGGTGGAAAGATTTCAGCAGAGCTTCTAGACTAGACACAACTATGAAGAAAGGCCTGGTGACCTACTTCTGAGAATTCATCAGGGAAAACCCTGTGGATCACAACAGAATATTGGCCAATATAGTTTTGGGAAATGAGCCTGCTAGGTTGAAAGGCACTTGAAACACACAGTGGCTATGTGACTTAAGCATATCAATGATTGTGAAGATGGTGCTGGACTGGGCAACATTTGTTATCATAGGGTCACTATGAGTTGGACAGAAACTAACAGCAATAATGAACATAGATCGTTTATGAGACCTTGATACTGTGCTAAGCCCTGTACAGCCATTTTCAGTGGGGATCCTCACAGTGAGGTATGTACTATTATTACTTACATTTTACATAGGAACCTATGGCTTAGAGAGGTTAGGTCACTTTCCTAAGATCATACTGCTGTAAACAGTAGAGTAAGGACTTTAATCCAGACCATTTAATACCACTGCCTTGGGCTTAACTACTTTTTATTCTGCCAGTTCAGGACTACAACCAAATCTCTGCCTTCCCAGCCTGTTAATTCTGAGAATATGGTTTTCATGTGCACCCCACAGAGCATTAGACCCATCACTGGTGCCCAGTCCTACCTCCTCCCGTGGACCTGTGATTCTTTCCTTAGTTCACCTGGCTGTGCACCCTCTCCTTCCCCTCCTTTCCTCCCTACCAGCTCTGGGAATGGCAGTCTCCTGCTCCTTCTTCAGTCTGTGCTCAAATGTCACCTGTTCACAGCAAAACTCCACTTTTAGTGCCTATGGCTGCCCCCTGTTCACTTACTTTACAGGTTATAATCATAAGTATCTGTTCATTTATGTATTATTTCCTCCTCCATGTTTTAGACATGCAACTGGAAGTTACTGAGTAAATGAACGAATGAATGAACTATAAAATGAAGGAATTGCTTAGCTCTTCTTCAAATAAATGTCTGATAAAAATCTCTCATATCTGGAACTTGTACAATTGATTTTATTAGGCTTACATAATTCAAACACTTACCTTGATCCAAGGACTTGGTAATTTGGAGTATATCCTTCCAGATCTTTTACCATGCACTATGTTGTTATTCTTAGGTGCCGTCAAGCCAAAATTTGACTCATGTTGTTGTTGTTGTTATGTGCCATCGAGTCGGACCAACTCATAATAACCCCTCCTTGGGTTTCTGAGGGAGTATCACTATGGAAGTAGATTGCCCAACCTTCCTTCCGAGGAGTGGCTGGTGGGTTTGAACTGCCAGCCTTCTGGTTAGCAGTCAAGGGCCTTAGGCACTACGCTATCAGAGCTCCCATTTGATTCACAGAGGCCTCAAGTGACACAATATAACTCTCTTCATAGAGTTTTCTAGTCTCTAATCTTTATAGGAGTGTATTACCAGGACTTTTTTCCTACGGAACAGCTGGGTAGGTTCAACCTGACAAGACCAATGACTTGTTCATTGGAAATACCTTTTTTTCAACAACATAAACACTGACTACATGTGGAACTCACCACATGAAAAATACAGTAAGCAATTAGACTGTTACTGTTATTAGGTGCCCTTGGGTCCATTTCCACTCATAGCAACCCTATGTACAAGAAGTCCTGCACCATCCTCACAATCACTTCTGTGTTTGAGCTCACGGTTGCATCCACTGTGTCAATCTGTATCATTGAATGGTTTCCTCTTTTTCGATGACCCTCTACTGAACTAAGCATGAGTCCTTCTCCAGAGACTGGTCCCTCTGTACACATTGTTCAGATAACATGTCCAAAGTAAATGAGACAAAGACTCACCATTCATATTTCTAAGGAGTATTCTGGCTGTATATCTTCCAAATGGGATTTATTCCTTCTTCTGGTAATCCCTTGTTATTGTTGCTGTTGTTAGGTGCCATCGAGTCAGTTCCAACTCACAGAAACCCTACGTACAACAGAATGAAACAGTGCCCGGTCCTGTGCCATCCTCACAATCCTTGCTGTGCTTGAGCCCATCATTGCAGCCACTGTGTCAATCCATCTTGTTAAGGATCTTCCCCTTCTTCACTGACCCTCTACTTTACCAAACATGATACCCTTCTCCAGTGAACAGTCCTTTCTGACATGACCAAAGTAAGTGAGAGGAAGTCTGGTTTCCAAGGAGCATTATGGCTGCACTTCTTCCAGGACAGACTTATTCATTCTTCTGGCAGTCCATGGTATTTTCAGTATTCTTCACCAACACTGCAATTCAAAGGTATCAACACTTCTGTCTTCTTTATTCATTGCCCAGCTTTCACATGCATATGAGGTGATTGAAAATATCATGGCTTGGGTTAGGCACACTTTAGTGTTCAAAGTGACATCTTTGCTTCTTAACACTTTAAAAAGGTCTTTTGCGGCAAATTTTTCCAGTGCAATAATACAACATCTGATTTCCTGACTGCTGCTTCCATGGATTTTGACTGTGGATCCAAGTAAAATGAAATCTCTGACAATGTCAATCTTTTGTCCATTTATCATGATGCTGCTATTAGCCCATTTGTGAGCATTTTTGTTTTATGTTGAGAAGTAATCCATACTGAAGGCTGTACTCATTAATCTTTATTAGTAAGTGCTTCAAGTCCTCTTTGCTTTCAGCAAGCAAGGTCATTTGCATATCACAGGTCGTTAATGAGCCTTCCTGAAATCCTAATATCTTCTTCATATAGTCCAGCTTCTCAGATTATATGCTCATCATACAGATAGAATAAGTATGGTAAAAAGATACAACCCTGACGTGTACCTTTCTTGATTTTAAACCCCCTTGTTCTGTTCAAACAACCGCCTCTAGGTCTATGTACAGATTCCTCACGGGCATGATTAAGTGGTCTGGAATTCTCTACAATATTATCCATAATTTGTTATGATCCACACAGTCCAATACCTTTGCACAGCCAATAAAACACAAGTAACACCTTTCTGATATTCCCTGCTCAGCCAAGAGCCATCTGACATCAGCAATGATATCCCTCATTCCATGTCCTCTTCTGAGTCTGGCTTGAATTTTTGATAGTTCTCTTTCAACGTACTGCTGCAACCATTTTAAAATTTTCTTCAGCAAAATAACTTTCTTATCTACCGTGGGTTACCTCTGTTATTTCAAATACTGGTGGTATAGCTTACAGCAACACATAAGGCACCACAGGATGACAAACTGACAGATATATGGTGGTGAAACAGACTACATCTGAAGAAGGAGAGGATGGAGATGCTCAATATTATCAGTCAGAACAAGGCTAGGAGATGATTGCAAAACAGACCATCAATTGTTCATATGCAAGTTTAAGTTTCAAAAAAATTAAATTAAGTCCACAACAGCCAATGTACAACCTTGAGCATATCCCACCTGAACTTAGAGACCATCTCAAGAATAGATTTGATGAATTGAAAGTAATGACAGAAGACTGGATGAGTTGTGGGATGACATCAAGGACATTATACATGAAGAAAGCAAAAGGTCATTAAATTGAGAGGAATGAAACAAGAGACAAAAATGGATATCAGAAGAGACTCTGAAACTTAATCTTGAACACAGTGCAAAAACCAAACAAAACTCACTGCCATCAAGTTGATTCTGACTAATAGTGACCTCCATTGGGTTTCTGAGGTAATAAATCTTTATGGAAGTAGATTGCCCAGTCTTCCTTCTGCAGAGTGGCTGGTGAGTTTGAACCACCAACCTTCTGGTTATCAGCCAAATTCCTTAGGCACTACGCTACCAAAGCTCCTTGAATGTAGAGCAGCAAAAGTGAATTGAACAAATGATGAAGTAAAAGAGCTGAACAGAAAATTTCAAAGGGCAAATCAAGGAGACAAAGTAAAGCATAATAATGAAATGTGCAAAGACTTAGAAAATCAGAAGGAAAGAACATTTTCAGCATTTCTCAAGCTGAAACAACTGAAGAAAAAATACAATGCTTGAGTTGCAATACTGAAGGATTCTATGAGAAAAATAGTGAACAATGCAAGGAGAATCAAATTAAAAAAAAAAAAAAGATGGAAGCAAGGCCAATTGGCATAACATAGTCCAAAAGATAATGTACCACATCCTATTGTGGTGAGTAGTAGGTCCTAAACCACCACTCATCTGTAGGTTTGTCATACTATGGTGGCTTGCATATTGCTGAGAGGCTGGAGGCTATACCACCGGTACTCAACAACCAGCAGGGTCACCTATGGTGGACAGGTTTCAGCAGAGCTTCCAGACTAAGACAGACTGGGAAGAAAGAAGGGGCTATCCACTTCTCAAAGAATTGGCCAGTGAAAACCTTATGAATAGCCCTGAAACATTGTTTGATATAGTGCCAGATGATGAGCCCCTCAGGTTGGAAGGCACTCAAAATACAACTGGGGAAGAGCTGCCTCCTCAAAGTAGAGTCAACATTGATGATGTGGATAGAATAAAGCTTCTGGGACCACCATTTGCTAGTGGAGCATGACTCAAAATGGGAAGAAACAGCTGCAAACAGCCATTAATAATCAGAATATGAGATGTACAAAGAATGAATCTAGGAAAATTGAAAGTTGTCAGAAATGAAATGGAACACATAAAGATTGATGTCCTAGACATTAGTGAGCTGAAATGGACTGGTTCTGGCCATTTTGAATCAGACAATCATATGACCTAGTATTCCAGGAATGAAAAATTGAAGAGGAATACCATGGCATTCATTGTCACAAAGAATGTTTCAAGATCTATCCTGAAGTACAATGCTCCCAGTAATAGGATAATATCTATACACCTACAAGGAAGACCAGTCAATATTACTAATATTCAAATTTATGCACCAACCACCAAAGCTAAAGATGAGGAAATTGAAGATTTTTACCATCTTCTGTGGTCTGAAATTGACCAAACATGCAATCAAGATGTATTGATTATTACTCATGATTGGAATGAAAAAGTTAGTAACAAAGAAGAATCACTGGTAGTTGGAAAATATGGCCTTGGTGATAGAAATAATGCTGGAAATCACATGATAGAATTTTGCAAGACCAATAACTTATTGATTGCAAATATCTTTTTTTCAACAACACAAACGATGGCTATATACATGGACTTTGCCAGATGGAATAAACAGGAATCAGATCGACTACATCTGTGGGAAGATACAATGGAGAAGCTCAATACCTTCAGCCAAAACAAGGCCAGTAGCTGATTGTGGAACAGACCATCAATTGCTCATATGCAAGTTCAAGTTGGAGATGAAGAGAATTAAAATAAGTCCAAAATATGACCTTCATTATATCCCACCTGAATTTAGAGACTATCTGAAGAATAGGTTTGAAGCTTTGAACATCAATGACCAAATGCCAGATGAATTGTGGGATGACATCAAGAACATCATACATAAAAAAAGCAAAAGGTCATTTTAAAGACAGGAAAGGAAGAAAAGACCAAAATGGATGACAGAAAACCAAACCAAACCAAACCTACTGCCATTGAGTCGATTCTGACTCATAACAACCCCTCCTTGGGTTTCCAAGGCAGTATCACTACGGAAGTAGATTGCCAACCTTCCTTCTGAGGACGATGACAGAAGAGACTCTGAAATTTGCTCTGGAATGGAGAGTAGCTAGAGCAACTGCAAGAAATGACAAGATAAAAGAGCTGAACAGAAGATTTCAAAGGACAGCTCAAGAAGACAAAGTCAATTATTACAATGAAATGTGCAAAGACCTGGAATTAGGAAACCAAAAGGGAAAAGCACACTCAGCATTTCTCAACTGAAAGAACTGAAGAAAAAATTCAAACCTTGAGTTACAATATTGAAAGATTCTATGGATAAAATATTGAATGCTACAGGAAGCATTAAAAAAAAAGATGGAAGGAATACATATGGTCACTGTACAAAAAAAGAATTAGTTGATTTTCTTCTATTTCAGAAAGTGGAATATGGTCAAGAACCAATGGTATTGAAGGAAGAAGTCAAAGCTATACTGAAGGAACTGGCAAAAAAATAAGGGTCCAGGAATTGACAGAATATCCATTGAGATGTTTCAACAAATGGATGACATGATGGAGGCACTTATTTGTCTATGCCAAAAAAAACTTGGAAGGCAACTACCTGGCCAACTGACTGGAAGTGATCCATACTTATACCCATTCCAAAAAAAGTGATTCAATAGAATGTAGGAATTATCAAATAAAGTTATTATATCACACACAAGTAAAATTTTGGTGAAGATAATTCAAAAATGGTTGCAGCAGTATATTGACAGGGAACTTCCATAAATGCAAGCTGGATTCAGAAGAGGATGTAGAACAAGGGATATCATTGCTGCTGTCAGATGGATCTTGGTTAAAAGCAAAGAATACCATAAAGATGTTTACTTTTGTCTTATTGACTATGCAAAAGTATTCAACTGTATGGATCATAACAAATTATGGATAACATTGAGAAGAATGGGAATTCTAAAACACTTCATTGTGCTCATGAGGAACCTGTACATAGATACATAGACAAGAGGCTGTCATTCAAACAGAACAAGGGGATACTGCATGGTTTAAAATCAGGAAGGGAGTGTGTCAGGGCTGTATACTTTCACCATACTTATTCTATCTGTGCACTGATCAAATAATCCAAGAAGCTGGACTATATGAAGAATGTCACATCACGATTGAGGGAAGACTCATTAACAACCTGTGATACGCAAACAACACAATCTTGCTTTAGAAGTGAAGAAGACTTGAAGCAGTTACTGATAAAGATTAAAAAGTATGGATTACACCTCAACATAAAGAAAATTAAAATCCTCACAACTGGATCAATATAGCATCACAATAAATGGAGAAAAAACTGAAATTGTCAAAGATTTCATATTACTTAGATCCACAATCAACGCCAATGAGGCAGCAGTCAAGAAATCAGATGACATATTGTACTAGACAAATCAGCTTCAAAAGACCTTTTTAAAGTGCTGAAGAGTGAGGAGTTCCAGTAAGATGGTGGACTAGGCAGAAAGAGTGTATAGACCCTCTTCAACAAAGAAAAGGGAAACCAATTAACACAGACACAGAAGATAATCCTGGACCCCTGAGCCTTGAAGGGAAGGATATAGAAGTGGACTAAACCCCAACTAGCAGAAGAATTTGCGTGAAAACACCAAAAAAGGAGACATACGGAGCTGCAGTCTGGCAGCAATCCTGAGCGATACTGACAGCACAAACAGCTTGGAGATTCCCGAGTGCTGGTAGGACCTAAGAATTAACCTAAAAATCAGCCCTGCTAGCCAAGGACTCCATGAAGGACTGCTCTGGTGGCTGGGGAATAAACGGAGAAGGTGAAGAGAAAGTTGGGCTGGGCTGTGGACTTTTGCTGGTCCAGAGGGTGCCGCCATTTTGAAGGTTTAAAAGCAGCTTGCTATTTTGGATATTTAAAGAGATAGCACTCTTGCAGATTGCTGGGGCTTAAGAACACATTCTGCTTTCCAGCAACAGTGAGGACACTTGGGAACTGCAAGACTGAAAAGGTACGACATTCCTCTTGTTACTCTTATACCCCACACCTGCTTGGTGAATGGAGGTGCAGCCATCCCCCACTCCCACCTA
>NW_006921697.1:3482372-3504210 GCF_000298275.1 Orycteropus afer afer
AACACATTGGAAGGGCAAAGGAGTAGAATTGATGCAATGGAAGACAGAATTAATGAGATTGAAGACAAATACCTGAATACTTCTTTGGAAAGGAATCGATCAGGAATAAATAAATAAATAAATAAAGTGCTGAAGAACAAAGATGTCTCTTTGAAGACTAAAGTAAGCTTAGCCCAAGCCATGGTATTTTCAACAGCTTCATGTGCATGTGAAAACTGGACAAAGAATAAGGAAAACCAAGGAAGAGTTAATGCTTTTGAGTCGGCATGTTGGCAAAGAATACTGAAATTCCATGCACTGCCAGAAGAATGAACAAATCTGTCATAGAAGTGCAGTCCGAATGCTCCTTGGAAGTGAGAATGGCCAGACTTTGTCTCATCTACTTTGGTCATGTTGTCAGAAGGGATCATTCCCTGGAGAAGAATATCATGCTTGGTAAAGTAGGAAAAAAAAAAAAAAAACCTCACTGCCATCCTGTCAGTTCCAACTCATAGCAATCTTTCCTTGGGTTTCCCAGGTGCTATCTCTCTGGAAGTAGATTGCCCCATCTTCCTTCTGAGGAGTGGCTGGTGGGTTTGAACCACCAGCCTCTGGTTAGTAGCCAAATGCCTTAGGCACTACACAAGTGGAAGGTCACTGAAAAAGGGGAAGAGCCTCAACAAGATGGATTGACATAGTGGCTGCAATGATGGGCTCAGGCATAGAAGGATTGTGGGGCTGGCACAGGACTGGGCAGTGTTTCATTCTGTTGTACATAGGGTTGCTATGAATCAGAGCCATCTCAATGGCACCTAGCAACAAGAACAACAAAACAAAACAAAAACCAAACTCACTTCCATCAAGTTAGATCCTACTCATAGCAACCCCTCCTTGGGTTTCCAAGGTGGTATCACTATGGAAGTAGATTGCCCCGTCTTCCTTCTGAGGAGTAGCTGGTGGGTTTGAACATCTAGCCTTCTGGTTCACAGTCAAACATAGGTCTTAAAAAAGTACTGGTGTTGTAAAAGCTTGAAGATGACCATCTAAAGTGCAACTATTGGTCACTCCTCATCCAGAGAACAGAAGAGTGAAGAAAATCAAAGATATAAGGAAACAATTAGTCTGAAGCACTAGTGTTCCATGTCAACCTCAGCCTCCTTGACCCTGAGATAAGAAACAGCTACATGGTGCCTGGCTACCACTGCTGACCTCTCTGAGAGAGATCACAACAGCAGGTTCTAGATAGAGTGGGGGAAAATGTGGAATAAAACTCAAAATCATGAAAAAGACCAGGCTTATTGGTCTAATGAAGACTGGTGGAATCCACAAGACTATGGCCCTTATATACCCTTCAAGCTTGGAACTTAACCCCTGTTACTCAACTTTTAGCCAAATGATAGACCTATAAGGTGAACATTAATAGCAGGAGAATATGCACTCTTTAGAACAATCAAGCACATGAGATAAAGTGGACAGCATTTGCCCAGGGATAGAGCTAGGAAGGCAGAAGGGGATGAGAAGGAAGAACAAAGGGAAGAGGTGGGCTCAGGGAGGAAGTGGGAAGAATGCTATTGCACTATAGGGATTACAGTAAATGTCACAAAACAGAATGTGTATGGATTGTTGAGTGGAGAACCAATTTGCTCTGTAACCCTTCAGCCAAATCACAATTTAAAAAATTCAAAAATTAATTTAAAAAAAAAAGATGGAGGAATACACAGAGTCACTGTACCAAAAAGAGTTGATTGATGTTCAATAATTTCAGGAGGTATTATATGATCAAAAACCAATGTTACTGAAGGAAGAAGTTCAAGCTGCACAGAAGACACTGGCGAAAAAGAAGGCTCCAGGAATTGACACAATACCATTTGAGATGTTTCAACAAATGTATGCAATGTTGGAAGTGCTCATTCATCTATGCCAAGAAAGTTGGAATACAGCTATCTGGCCAACTAAGTGGAAAAGATCCATATATGTGCCCATTCTAAAGAAAGGCGATCCAACAAAATATGGAAATTATCAAGCAATATCATTAAGATAACAAACACAAGTAAAATTATGCTGAAGGTAATTTAAAAATTGTTACAGCAATACATTGACAGGGAACTTTCAGAAATTCAATTCAGACATGGAACGAGGGATATCATTGCTGATGTCAGATGGACCTTGGCTGAGCAGGGAATATCAGGAAGGTGTTTACTTGTGTTTTACTGACTATGCAAAGGCATGGGACTCTGTGGATCATAACAAATGGAGAACATCATGAAGAATAGGAATTCCAAAGCACTTAATTGTGCTCACACAGAACCTGTATATAGACTATTGTTCAAACAGAACAAGGGAATACTGCATGGTTAAAAATCAGGAAAAACATGTGTCAGGGTTGTACCCTTTCACCATATTTATTCAATCCGTATGGTGACTAAATAATCTAGGAAGCCAGACTATATGAAGAAAAATACAGCACCAGAACACTAAATAATGTAGAATCGGAAAAACACCGCATAACATGGATGAACTTGGAGGACATTATGCTGAGTGAAATAAGTCAAGCACAGAAGGACAAATATTCTAATAGTCCATTACTGTAAAAAGTCAAGAAAAGGTTTATATATGGAAGGAAGTATTCTTTGTTGTTTACCAGGGGTGGGAGGGGAGGGGAGGGGACACTGTTAGATAGAGATAAATATTGATTTGGGTGAAGAGAAGGGCAAGGTACCAAATGTGAGTGATCAACACAGTGGCATTGAAGAAGAAGAAGACATAGAGAGGTGCATGGGAAGCACAGACAACAAAGATGAACCCTTTTGCACATACAGTACCGAGTTGTCAGTGAAGGCAAACATTGGGTGGATAGATGGGTAGACAGACTGAACTATTAGGTATGTCTATGCAAGAGGGGAGTGTGCCAAGGACCATGTATAGGGTTGACAGACAATGTTTCTACAAGTGTATTTGTATGTTCTGTAAGAATTTCTGGGTATATAGTAGACCTGACAAGGGACAAGATTGTAGTCACTTCTTGGCCACAGCTAGCTACCCAGAGGGTGCAAATAGTTGGACCTGTGGACTCAGGACCATAGTTGCAGAGGACATCAAACTCAACTGGCATAACATACTACACAAGAACATTGTTCCACATCCTACTTTGGCGAGTAGTGACTGAGATTAGAAAAAAAAAGCTTGGAAGCAGCCATCTAGATGCAATGATGGGTCTCTCCTCATCCAAAGCAAAGAAGAATGAAGAAAACCAGAGATGCATGAAAACAAATAGTCCAAGTGACTGGTATACCATGTGATCCTTAGCCTATATGACTATGAGACCAGAAGAACCAGATGGCATCCAGCTACCACTGTCAACCACTGAGGGGGGTGGGGGTGGGATCTATGTAGGAGATCCTGGACAGAGTGGGAAAACAATGTGGAACAACTTAAAATCATCTAAAAAAAAAAAAAAAAAAAAAGGACCAGGTTTGCTGATCTGATAGAGCCTGATGGAACCACTGAGACTATGGCCCCTAGCTGCCCTTCAGGTCTGGAATTGAACCCACTCCCATGGCTTCCAGACAAACAAAAGACAGGCATATGAGCTGAACATTTATATTAGGTAGATACACTTCTTGGAGAGATCAATCATGGGAGAATAGAAGGGCTGTGTATGCACAGGGAGACAGCTCTGGGGGCAGGAATGCATGGGAGGGAAGACACAGAGAGGAGTTAACTATGGGGAGGAAGTGGGAGGGGAGCTGTTGCATTGAGGGAAATCGTGGTCAACATCATGAGACAAAGGGTATGTGAGCTGCTAAATGCAAAGTGTATTTGCTCTGCAAACTTTCACCCAAATCACAATAAAAATTAAAAAAAGAAGAAGAAGAAGAAGAAGAATGCAGCACCAGGATTGGAGGAAGATTCATTAACAAGCTGTGATATGTGAATGACACAACCTTGCTTGCTGAAAGCGAAGAGGAAGACCCTCAATGAGATGAATTGACACAGTGACTGCAATAATAGGCTCAAACATAGCAATGATTGTAAGACAGCACAAGACTGTACAGTGTTTCGTTCTGTTGTACATAGGGTCTCTATGAGTCAGAATTGACTCAGTGGTATCTAACATCACCACTTCTAACAAGATATAGATATAGATATGTATGTGTGTGTGTATATATATATATGTATATACATACACACGGGAGCTCTGGTAGCATAGTGCCTCAGGCACTTGACTGCTAACCAGAAGGCTGGTGGTTCAAACCCACCACCCACTCCTCGGAAGGAAGATGGGGCAATCTACTTCCATAGTGATACTGCCTGGGAAACCCAAGGAGGGGTCGCTATGAGTTGGGTCCGACTCAATGGCATATAACAACATATATGTATATGTATATGTATGTATGCATGTATGTATGGGTGGTCTGGTGGTGTAGTGCCTAAGGCGTTTGACTAATAACCAGAAGGTTGACAGTTCAAACCCACCAGCCACTCTTCAGAAGGAAGACTGGGCAATCTACTTCTGTAGAGATACTGCCTTGGAAAGGGGGTCACTATGAGTTGGAATCAACTTGATGGCAGTGAGGCTTTTTTATTATTTTATTTTGGTGATGTATGCTAACCAGAAGGCTGGTGGTTCAAACTCACCAGCCACTCCTCAGAAGGAAGGTTGGGCAATCTACTTCTGTAGTGATGCTGCTTCAGAAACCCAAGGAGAGGTCACTATGAGTCGGATCCAACTCGATGGCAGTAAGTTTTTTGAGTTGGTATGTATATATACATACATACATATGTATACATACATATAATATATATTATCCTCTTATAGGAGTCCCTGAGTGGTTCAAATGGTTAAGTGCTCAACTACTAGCTTAAGGGTTAGTGCTTCAAACTCACCAGAGTTTCCTCTGAAAGAAAGGCCTGATGCTCTACTTCCAAAAGGTCACAGCCTTGAAAATCCTATTGATTTTCATTCTACTCTGCACATATGGGGCTGACATGAATCAAAATGGACTCAACAGCTATGAGTTTTATGTTATCCTAAAGAGATACATATTATATATTTTTTCTGAAATTTTCTTTTCTTATTTAACCATTAAATATTTAACCAAAAAATATTATATTTTTTTTCTGAAATTTTCTACTCTTTAGAATGGAAATCCAACTCAACTATCATTTGTAGATCTGTCTCATGTTGTTAACAACTACATATTATTTTTCAAAAATAAATACAAAAGTACTTACTTACTCTTGATGAGATATTCAAATAGTATAAGGATGGCAAGTAGAAACTATCAGGTCACAATCACTGCTCTCACTATTCCCACATCTTACAGGCTAGAAGAATAAAGATAAAGTTGAGTGAGAATTTTTGCACAGATGAACAGGAACATCACAGGAGTGGGGATGAGGAGAGGGATGGGCTGGTGTGCCAAAAGGAAGTAGGATGGAGCTGGGTGGGAATGAAAGAAAGGTAACTGGAAAGAAAAGTTGCGGACCTAGGGCTGAGTCAGTCAATAATAACAACGAAAGGGATGGTAAGTAGAGAAGAGAGCTAGAGATGGACAGCCTCAGTTAGTGACAGGAAGTCAGGAAAGATAGGAGCTCTTTATGAAGAAGAAAGAGAACTATAATGAGGGTGACCCAGGCAGCAGTCTGTCAGAGGTGAGGTAATGCCACCTGTAAGGGATGAGGTGACTGCCATTGGTGGAGCTGGAAGAAAGCTTTCCCCATTCCCCTTGCAAAGGTGGAAAAACTCTCAATGCTCTTGCCGTATGGTATTCTAATACCCAGGAGCATTTGCCTATGTCTGGGTGGTACTTGTTTATTTCCATTTTGGAGTTTTAAGATTCAAAACAAACTTCTAAACAAAGGGATCCTCTGTTTTATGGCTCCCTACTCTGTTCTCTTGCAAGGAAAGAGCCAAGATTCTGCTCTCCTGATGACTTTCACAGCTGATTCCACAGAGAAACCTACCCCCAGCTTCCTCCTGCGTCTTTCCTGGTGCACCAATTGTTGTGGACATCCTCATGGGTATAGCTTTTCAGCTTCTTTTTAACCTTTTTCTTCCTATCCTTATAACTATGCAGGAAAAATAAGATTGTTTCCCCAACAGAAGTTATTTGCGGCTTTTAGATTGCTCCAAGATTCAATGGTCTCTCCTAAGAGCTGAATTCTTCAACATCCAGCTGGACCTATTAAAAATAACCCTAGACAAGAAAAACTAGTCAAATAAGTTCCCTGTAGTTCACAGCAGCCAACAACAACAACAGTTGGAAAATTATAAGGCATATTCTCTGGCCACCACTCTCCAGAAAGGCCCAACAGGTCTACATTAAGTAGAAAATGACAAGCTTGTCACTGAAGGCAAGTATCAATGAGGGATGACAATAATAATTAATATACATCAAGCCTTCACAATCCATGCATTTACACTAAGTATTTTAATAAACACAACAATCCATGAGAAAGAGACTGTTTTTATAACCATTTTACAGATGAGGAATTTGAGACTCAGAGAGTTGAATACCTTGCCCATGGTCACAGAGCTGGTAAGTGATGGAGCTGGGATAGAAAAATGCAATGAAAAGTAGTGGAGCTGGGGTCCAAAGCCTGGGCTCTTAACCAGGGCACCATTGAGTTTACCTACTTCATGCTTTAGTTAATTATCGTCCTTGACCCATCTCAAATAGGATTTATGCCCTATGAGGTCCTTGTTTGTCTTGGTCACCTCTGAATCCCCAGCAGCCAGCACAGTGCCTGTCACAAATGGATACTCAATAAATAGTTGTTAGGTGAATGCATTAATGAATGAATATCATGCTTTTATTTGATCATCTACTGTAATCTGTTTTTTTGTTTTTGTTTTTAACATTGAGTGCTTGGGTGATAACAAAAACTAAATATACTCACTGAAAAGTTCTGTTAATTGTTATGTATTAAATTTACTTGAACTTTCTTCCAGAAAAAAAAAAAAGTCTTTCCCCAGGTGTTAGAACCCAGCCAATTACCTGCAATTTGAAGGTTGAATAAGGAATTTCAATTTGAAGATGTAGTGGGTCTCTAATGAGATCTGTTGAAATAATTTAAGTGTTTATAGATCTTCTATGTCATTCTACATCTTTGCTTTTTTCAGTAGCAAAGAGTGGTCTGAGAATCACCTGGATTCTTGTTTCAAATGCAGTGCAAGGAAATCAGGAGCCTGGGAATATGAATTTTTACAGGCATCTCAGGTAGTTATTATACAAACAAAACTTCAAGAGCCACTGTGAAGAACCACCATTTTACAAAACCCCCCATTGGAAAAAATCCTAATAAGCTATCAAAATCTGTTTCAAATTCACTGAGCATTTGATTTGTCTAAAGATCATTATTAATTGCTGCTACATCTTGGCATCATGAGTCATATAATTTATTTCATATAATTTACGATAGAAACATTGCATCTAAAAGGTGTGCTATCCTCACTTTTAAGAGGGTGACTACCCTCTTAAAGGCTACCCTTCTTATTCTGACATCACAGACTCTAGGGCACTGAGTCACTCTCACAGGGGCCCAAGCTAGAAGTGAGGAGAAATGATCTAGTTCTTTCTCAAGATGCTGTGTGTCCTAGGGTGAGAAGTTCAGCTTCTCTTATCTCCTGTCTGCTTGTCTATAAATTCAGGGTATGAGTGCTCACAGCTGTTTTATTCTAACACATAGTAGCCAGAGTCATTCTATAGACAAGGATCATGTCTTGGTTTTCAACACTCAAAAGTCATGTTTCTGTGGTCATGAATTAGGTTCAGAAGGTGACAGAGGAAGTAGAGAAATGAAGAAAACCCCACCCCATGGGATCAATCATGACTAAAAACACTCAGGATATGGATTATATAATGCACATTTTAAGCACTAATTACAAAGAAAAATTCTTTTGGACAAGAGTTAGTTGACCACACGGAAACCGGGGTGGATTTGTTATGCTGAGTCATGAAGCCACATACCTGCTGTTTTCCTCATACAGGGAAGTGTTTCAGGGTGGGGGTTCCTAGATGTTCCACTTTGAGGACTGTGTATTATTAGAACCGGAAAAGACCTTGGTCATTCTATCAACAAATCTTTATTGCGCCAACATATGCCAGGCACTTTTTGTGGGTGTTAGCAAACCACAGTGACAAGATTTGTTCTTTCATAGAGCTAAGATTCTAGTGAGGGAAAGGGATGATAAACAATTATTATACATGAATTAGTGATAAATGGAGTAAAGAGAGCAATGTGGTGCTGTGGGGGCTCTAGGTTCAAGGAACCCCTAAGATCTTGTCCAGTCGCCACAATCTGCAATTGGAGAAGATGAGGCAGAGACAGCCATGACCTGCTCAAGCTGGTTAACTTTTTAGCAGGGCTGGAAGTGGAACTCTCTTTCCGCAAAGCCAATCCTCTCTTTACAGCCCCTCTCAATATTACTTTATTGCTCTATCATCATCTAGCCTTTAGACTCCAGTGCCCAGGGAGGGAAGACACGCTCTCCAGCCCTCCTTCAATGCCCCCAGAACCCAAGAACCCCATCCATACCCATCTCACTCCAGGGCCTAGTGAGCAGCCCCGGGAAGGGCGGGGCCTCAGA
The DNA here is from genome assembly GCF_000298275.1 of Orycteropus afer afer. Classification (NCBI taxonomy): domain Eukaryota; kingdom Metazoa; phylum Chordata; class Mammalia; order Tubulidentata; family Orycteropodidae; genus Orycteropus; species Orycteropus afer. Next base: position 3,490,945 of record NW_006921697.1, read on the forward strand.
GACGCGCCAGAGCGTCCGGCAGGTGGCAGTACCGAGCGGCCGCGCCCCCCGGGCTGCCACCCCGCGAGCCCGCATCATGGATGTCGAGCTCTCCTATTTCGCTTTGCTCGCCTTGGAATCCGAGACCCCAGACGAGGACCAGGATTCATGAACCGGTCGCAGAGGCCCGAGCAGGGGCCTCTGGCTCCCTACTCCGGCCGAGAGGTGAGTCTCGGGGCGGGTGCTGCTCTCCAGGCGGGGCGGGGACGCCTGCCCAGCAGAGCTGGTGCCGACACTGCCCCCGCCCTGCTCCCTGCGGTCCACACCCCCTTCGGGCTCCTGAGCGCCTGGGCTGCAAAAGCCGGCGCGCGTGAGCAGGGCTTCCAGCCTGCCTCTGCCCGGGGGACTAGGGTCCGAGCAGCAAAAGAACCACGGCGCCTGGGTCCTCCCGCCTGCTCCTCCTCCTCCTTCCTGCTCTCACCTGCGCCTTCCTAGTACACTTGCCTTCAAGGCCAGTGGCGACTACCCAGCCTGGAGAGGACAGCAGAGGGAGAGCGAGCACCTGAGGATACCGAGCCGGCACCGACTGCCTTTTCACCTCCAGGTGATATGTGAGGTCCGAAGAACAGAAGATTTAAAAGGCAACCGGGGCCTGCGTATTGAATGAAAGACCCATTGCAAAGGCATCACGATGAACACGAGCAGTAAGTGGATCCCTTCTCTCCTTTGCCATGGGAACAAGGGTGGGGGCGGAGGTGCAGGAGCCTATGCCGGTGCTGCCTGGCAGGCAGGCAGGAAGCCTGGCATCTACAAGGACACATGGCCCCCAGACTCCTTCTTGGTGCTTTTTGTGCTCCTGGGAAGAGGGACATCAGTCTAGTTTCCCGTGGTAATTTTACTAATATTTCATTGGCAGCGACCGTTGCCTCTGGTGGGGAGGCTGCATTTCTCCTTCTGGCAGTGCTTGGGAAGGCCTAGGAAGCAGGAGTGCTGGCCATTGTCTGACTGTGGGGGGCCCTGAAGAGACCTCCCTGCGTATGTCTGGAAAAACACCTCTGGAGGCCCCTGCTTGTCCCAGAGATGGGAGACAGGGAGGCAGGCTTTGGGTGGGTGGGTGTGGGTAGGCAGTGGACGGGAAAGAGCAGTTTGATAAACAAATCATTACGGATCTACTTTTGAGTCTGGAGATTGTGAAATACCCAGCTCTATGCACCTCCAACACTGTGGGCCAGGGAGTGTTTTCGCCACACAACTACAGGCTATTTAGCCATCCTGGACAATGAGAGAAAGAGGACAAGCCCTTTGGCCAATGGTTCTGTCATGCCAGAGGTAACAACTGCTTTGCAGAGCCCAGATCAGACATCTTGCTGCCCGTTGGGCCTCAGCTGCTAAAAAATGCAGTCAGGACTACAAGGGAGGCACTATTTGTTTCTCTTCAGTATAGTCTGAGCATGGACATCAGCCGGGGCACAGTGGCCTGGGTAGTGCCAGAGAAAGAGAGATCTTAGTTCACGCTCCTCTGGATCATTCCAGCATCCGGTGGGGTTGTTGAACCAAAGACCCCTATGAATGTCACTCCCCTGGGGGTCTGTGATCTTTGCTGTCAGTCCTCAATCTGGATCTCAGATTGCTCATCTGTAAAATGAAAGGGGTTGAGTTAGTGACATTGCTGGGGGCCTTTCTAATCTAGGAATCTATAAGTTTCTTTTGGGAAAAAAAAAAAAAAAAAGCTAGGGCTGAGCAGTGAGTGTGGAAAAATCAGTACTTTATAAGACAAAACTCATTTTCTCACTCTCCCCTCATTTCCAGGCCGTTGGCATAGAGAGAAGGGAAACAAAGCTCAAGCCACTGAAATGGAAATGAAATATATTTATTTACTATGTATTTGTATGACTCATCTCTCGGCTGTCTTCCTTTGTGTATTACATATCTATGCTAAGCAAGCCAGTGTGGCTGGCCTCTGCCTCTTACAGCCAAAGAATTCTGCCTCTTGAGTTTGACAGTGTGGAATGGTGTTTTGGCTTCATACCAGGCTCAGAGAAAGAGCAAATTTCTGTATACCCTGGGCTACATGTTTGCATCTGTGTGCTTTTAGAGAAATAAAGAGGTACACTGGCTGTCACTTCTTTATATCTCTAGGGGAAAAAAATTACTTATGGGAGTCCTTTCACTAAATGACAGAAGAGAACGATGGCTCATCTGTTTTTCAAGGTTCTAAGAAATGAGGTAGCAGACTACTGATTCTGCCCCTGTCTCCCCCTGGAATCCTGAGGAACTCTTATCTGAGTGTTCCTGAATGAAGGAAACAGAATTTTCACCTTAAAAAAAAAAAAAATCATAAATAAAGACATGGTGGCCAACAGAGTTGAATACAGTGGAAGGTGAGGAGTAAGGAAAATGCTCTTCTAGCCTCAAGTCCTTTTCTAAGTAGGCAGAGTGTGTCAGTCTTCCAGGGGCTGTGGGAAATAAGAGAGTAGAGTGGGATGGGAGACCCTGAGTTCCCCACCAGGGAAGTGTTTCCCTAAAGGCTATCCCGGAACACTGTAGAGGAGATCCAAGCTCAGGACTCAGCAGCTGGGCTCCATGTTCATCAACAAGGCTCCTCCTAGCTCTGTGCAGAGAAGAAAAATCAGACTTCACACATGTGAAGGACTGACAGGGTCATAAGGTAATGAGGACAGGGCATTGGCAGAAAGTCTTTGGAGTAACCTGACTTAAGCAAAAATATTTCCTCTTTGAAACGTGAAGTTCTTGACTTAATTCTCATGCCTGAAATTGTACCTAAGAGGAACTCTTACTTAGGTTTCCCTTAACTTCCATTTGTTAGGTCCTTACTTGCCACCAGCCACTGTGCTAATAAGCACTTCATCTCCATGATCTCCATGAACACTGACACCTAGCCTGTGAGATGCGCATTATTACTCCCATTTTATAGGTGGAACTTTGTAGTTAATGCTCAGTTACTTGCCCAAGGTCCAGCAGTTAATTATTGGCTTATATAAGGCACTTGGACTTGTAACATATTTGACAGTGCATGCAGTGCCTAATTGCTTCATCTGGAGAAGGGGGGCACAGAACTGTGGTCCAACCCAGTCGATAGAGCTCAGGCTCTGGAATCAGATAGCCCTGTGTTCCAGCCCTCTTTCTCTTACTTATTGGCTGTGGGTCTGCAGCATAGTTGTCTCATCTGCAAAATGTGACTACTTCAGCTTGGAATGGAGACTATATGTGATGTTTTGTATAAACAGAGGGTGGTGCCTCGGGCAGAGCTGGCACCATTTCTGCAATGGTAGTGGTCAGTACTGTCATTATCATGGTGGTGGTCATTGCTGTGGCTATTGTCATTGTTGACTTTTGCCCTTGGACAGGTCAAACCGCAACTTCTTGGACACGATGCCTTTGTCACAAGTTGTGAAGAATACCTCCAGTGTGGTTTTGAGGAATAAATGAGAAAATATTTTGTAAACATATGTCGGTTACTCGCATTAATGAGAAACACATTTCTTACATGACAAAAGCAGGAGAATGGTCAGTCAGTCACTCTTCGGTGTGAAGTTTCATTTCACCTGAATCCTTTCCTCTGAAGTCTAGCTGAGAATCATCACACCAAAAAATAGGTTCTTGAGAGAAAGGGGCAATCTTGGAAAGACTGGAGTGGAAGAGTGGTATACAACTGGGTAGAATATAACAAGTAGGATATGACCCTCAGAGCCACTGAAGGTGGGCTAACAGGGCTCCTTGAGGAGACACAAAACGCCGAAAGCCTGAACAGAATAGCCAAGGCTTACTTAGTCCTTAATTAACATATTTTGTCCAGGGAAGATCTGAATGCCCAAGTATCCTGCTAAGAAAACTGGATCCTCTCAGGAAAGCCTGGGCTAATACTGAGACAGTCCACTCCCTTGGGTGAAGGACTTCAGAGGAGAAGAAGGGAAACTAGGGCAATCATGTTCATGTTGGCTTCTGAGGGTGGGTCCACAAGAGAACTGCATGCTCTGAGCCTAATTCCAAGGATCCACCATGTGGCTCCTGACCTACTAAGGCAGCCCCTCATCTACTCCCTTCATCTCCCTTTATCTACTCCAGCCCCCTCCAGTCATCCTCCACCCATCAAACCCCTGCATCATGCTCTGCTTCAAACACGGATTCCTATCACTCTTAAGATGAGAGAGGAGACTCTTCAGGAAGGCTTGCAGGGTCCCTTGTGGCCAGTCTTTGCTTGTCCACACAGCACCATTCTCCATATTCCACCTCCCTCCATGACCTCTAAGGGCCTTGCTTCTGCTCACATGTTGTCTGCCTGGAAAGCCTTCATCTCCCCAGCACCAGCCCCTATCCCCACCCCACATATCACTCAGGCCGGTCTCTGTACCCTCAAGAATTGTAAAAGCCCTCCTGGCCCTCTAGTCAGCTAATGTCCCCTCATACATCCTCTTGGGGCTGTTCCTCCTTAGCTTTGTCTCTGTCATTGCACACCCTCCCTTTGATCACTGGTTGAAGCCCACATCCCACTGGTCAGTAAACCTCATGAGAACTATGCTGTATAGCCCCTATACACTTTCTGTGGCATTTCTTGATTCTAGTTTATACACTAGCCATTTTCCTGAACACAAACAGCAAGGAAGGAGCTAATCCCAGACCCCTTGCTCCCACATGGTCACCAGAGCCATGATGGCACCATCAACCTAATGTGCATGTCCTTAGTCAAAGATCAGTCTTTGATTATTCCTTGACAGTGTCTCCAGCTCCCATGTTGGTCCCAGGAGTTCTCAAGCCCCTGAATCTAAAGCCAGAGGAGACTGGGTTGATCCCAGTGTCCCAAAGGCCCTGGGAGCCAGTCAACTCTGTGTCCCATCAAGAGCCATGTTCCTCACATGAGTCAGAACCCTAGGAGCTCCCAACATCCTTAAGGTTGGGTAAGTGTGTAAATGTGCCATTCTTCTTCATTTTATAGGCTTCCTCCTGCCCTCTGGTCTTTAATGTGGATTTATATGCTAACAAAATTACTTGTTTAGACTAGACTTTGTATTGTTGAAGAGAGTATTGATGGGGTCATATAATCCCCTCAAAGGTGTCATAGGATAAGTAGACACCATATGAAGAGCTTGGGCTTTGGGATATTGATTCTCGAATTCAAATCATTATCTATCATATACTCTCTGTGATCTTGGCTACAATAGATAACCTCTCTGAGCCTAAATTTCATCATGTGCAGAATGGGAGCAATAATGTTGGTGTGCAAGGTTCATATAATAGGCTCTCAGGGAATGGAATTGAATCTAAAGTTGAGTTGGCCATTGGGTAGAACAAAGTGCTGGCACGATGGTATCTTGGAATGAAACCCTCTGATTGAAATGAGCTTGTTTTGCTATTATTGCAGCCAGTGCTGAATTTTGTACATAGGAAAGTCATAGCTTTCAGGAAGCCTTCAGAAAAATTATTAACTTGCCATTGTATATGGTTTGGGTGGAAAAGGACAAGACAGAAAGTGGAGTTCCAGATGAGAAACAATTGCTCTAGTTCAGAAAAGGTATGGAGGCTAGGATTTTGGTAGTTGTAACAATAGAAATATGGGGAAACATGCAAAATCTTTCAGGAAATAAAATTTACATGATCTAGCACCCGATTGGGTATAGGGTGAAGAAGTGGAGGATTCTAGTGGCTGAGGTCCTGGCAGGGAAAAGATGGCAATTTGAGGGGAGTTAAATAAAAAGACTCTTCACAAGTATATGGGAAACGAAACCAAATCAAATTCACTGCCATCGAGGTGATTCTGACTCACAGTGACCCCCATTGGTTTTTGTAAGGCTATACATCTTTACAGAAGTAGATTTCCCCATCTTCCTTCTACAGAGTGGCTGGTAGGTTTAAACCACTGACTTTCTGGTTAGCAGCCAAATGCCTTATCCACTATGCCACCAGAGCTCCTTTGAAGTATATGGGAAGGTATATAAACAATGTTGACTCAGTATAGGAGGCTAATACAAGTGTCCCATTATCCACACCATCACCAATGCCTCCAAGCCTGAAGAGCTGAAAAAGGAAGCCAGAGACACAGTGGGCCATGGGGGTGAGGGCTGCCTGTCAGTACCTGTGACCTCTGTTCCTTACAGGCAGCCAGACAAAGGCAACACCCCATGGAAAAGCCAGGAAAATAAATATCCTGACCTCTTGCTCCTCCTTCCCTCTGCTCTCCTCTTAGTAAATCAAAACCAAACTCACTGCCATCAAGTCGGATCTGACTCATAGTGACCCCTCCTTGGGTTTCCGAGGCAGTATCACCATGGAAGTAGATCGCCCAACTGTCCTTCCAAGGAGTGGCTGGTGTGTTTGAACCACCAACCTTCTGGTTAGCAGTCAAACGCCTTAGGCACTATGCCACCAGAGCTTATTAACTGAATCCAACCAGAAGCCAGAGGGCATGAGAGGCACTTGATGGGGCCCATCGTGGTCAGCCACCTGGGGCATAGTGCAGGATAGAGAAGGGAGCAGTTGTGCCCGGAGGGGTAAAGGAAGAGACAATTGAAGACACCCAACCCAGGGAGCATGATGACTTTCCTTGATAATTTCATAGCCCAGGCCAAAAACTCAAAGAATTCCATAAGGAAGAACCTTTACAAACGAAACAATAGGCTGCCCTCTGAAGAGATTCTAAGTTTGCAAAACAGATAAAATAGAGATTATTTACTTTACAACTATAGAGATTTTCTTTCTTTCTTTCTTCTTTTTTTTTTTAAAGCAGTGCTTCCCAAAGGAATGAAACATTTACTGACAAATGATTACTTGAGCCTAAGGGGGATTGAAGGAGTAGTAAGGAACAATTTTAAAATATCAGAAATGAATGTAACACATCTCTGAAAATCACAATGTGATTTGAAGAGGTCTTGTATTGCATAAAGGAAATGCTATCAATTCTGAACTCCAACTTTCCTATCTGGCCAAAAGCTTTAAATATCTACAGATGTTATCTGTTGCAATGAATGGTCAACAATTGGCTAATATTCAACATTAGCCAGGTACTATTGTAAAAGTTTATAAAACAACCACAGAGATGTGTAAGCACCTTGGACTTTTGGGGTGCTTGCCCAATTAAATGAATTTTGGAGTATTTTGCCAGTTAAATTGTTCTCATGTAGTTTCTAAGGGCACCAACTAGAGCCAGATTGTTGGGGTTCACATTCCAGCCCTGCACTTCCCTAGCTGTGTGTCTTTGGACAAGTCACTTACCTTCTCTGTGCCACAGTTCAACTCTGATGATAAAAACATGGGGGTAATAATAGGTCTTCTCTCATAGAGTTTTATAAAGAGTAAGTGAGTTGATAGTTGTGACTTGCTTAAAACATTGCCTCGCATGTATATCAAACCAAGCCAAACCATTGCCATCAAGTTAACTCCGACTCACAGCAATCGCATGTTATAATGGAGTAATACTCTATAAGGTTTTGTTGTCTTTAACAGAAACAGATTGCCAAGCTGCCAGTGAGCCACTCCAAAAACCAAACGACTGCCACTGAGTCAATTCTGATTCCTAGCAGCCCTATAGGACAGAGTAGAACTGCTCCTATAGGGTTCTCAAGGTAAATCTTGACAGAAGCAGACTGCCACATCTTTCTCCCACAGAGCAGCACAGCTGGTAGATTTGAACCACCAACTTTTCAATTAGCAACCAAGCTCTTAAAGCACTGCACCACCAGGACTCCTTCCCTGACCCAGCAGGTGAGTTCAAACCACCAACCTTTAGTTAGTAAATGAGTACGAACCATTTGTGCCACCCAAGGACCACCGAGGGTTTATAAAATGAAATAAAAAATAGTGTTTGTTAAATAAATGACTCTTCGAAGAGAAGACTTTCTTGTGGTTTGGTTTCCCCTGAATATCAGTCACTTCCTGTGGTTAATGTAAGATACTGATAGTTGATTATTAATCATGAGTGTCACAAAGTTTATCTCTCTGCTCCTGATGCTTAAACTTCAATTTTACCATCCCTAACCAACAAAAGGAGTTCTGGTGGCACAGTGTCTAAGGCATTTGGTTGCTACCCAGAAGGTCAGGGGTTCAAACCCACCAGCTGCTCCACAGGAGGAAGATGAGGCAATCTATTTTCGTAGAGATTTACCACTTTGGAAACCCAAAGGGGATTGTTACAAGTCAGAATCAGCTTGATGGCCATGAGTTTTTGTGGTTTTTTTTAAATCAGCAAAATTGTAGCCTCTTCCTAAGAACCTGAAAATTAAATGTTCGCACATAGTGATGACCCAGATGGGCAAACTGCAGATAACTTAGTATGCACACAGTCAGCCTGCTTGCACAAAACATACACCCCCTATGCATCTTTACTAGTGACTGTAACATTTCAGTAAGGAGCTCTGGTTAGGATTCTGGTGGATCCTAACCAGAAGGTCAGCGGTTCAAACCCACCAGCTGCTCTTTGGGAAGAAGATGAGGCAATCTACTTCCATAAAGATTTACAGCCTTGGAAACCCAATGGGGGTCACTGTGAGTCAGAACTGACTCGATGGCAGTGGGTTTTTGGTTTTGGTAGCATTTCAATAGTGTCACCCAAAGTTTGAGTCATGGTATGGTCTTCAATGTACCTAGTTCCTGGGAATGTCCAACATGGGGAATAAGAATTGGATTGTTCATTTGTCCACACAGCAGATACTTAATCAACACTACCTCTGCACCAGGCATGATACTGATGACCTAGCAGTAAATGTAACAGACATAGTCCCTGCCTTTATGAATCATACAAATGGGGCAAAATACATGATCTGGTAGCCAGTATCGAGGGACATGTTTTATTTACCCTACTGTGCATTTTCAGTGAATTTGAATTATTTGCCAGTATTGGCAAATTGGGAAATCAAAGTTGAAAATTTTAGCTTCTTTATAAAAAACAAAAACTGAGGATTTTAAAAGACTGGCTCAGGTTTCTCTGTGATAGTAGGTTTGCCTGTTTTGGGTGGAAATACAATAGTTTCCAATTTGCCACAGTTCCCATCATTCTATATTACATTACACAAGGATGGCTTAGTATTTTTACATTACATTACTACTGTATGCATTTGAGTTTTTAAACCCCAGTCTAGCAGACAATGCATGTAACAGCAAACATGGAGAAGGGTATCTTCACACAGCAAGGCAGATACTGCAGCCTCTCTGTTAATTATTATGGGAGAAAGTCCTGTCTGGCATTTGCAATTGATTAACATTGCCATACTATTAAAGTTCTCTGGAAGTTAGCAGAACCCTGCTGCGTGTCTTTACTTCCCCAGATGACCATTCCCAAAGGGTGGTGTCAGTCACATCCTGTTGGATACCATTGGGCAAATTCTGGGGCATCCAATATCCTGCCTCCATGTCCTGAAAGTCAGTTCTGTTTCCAGGGAATCTAGTAGTAGTGGGTAGAGCACAGACCAAAGGATAGTAATTCTACATACCTGATCCTATCTCTGGGTACCTTTTCCAGCCCAGAGAAGGCTACCTTGAGAAGATGGCCTATTCCAGAGGTTGTTGTGACATATGGGGCATGCCTGGCTCATTTTAGGACATCTGGTCAATGGCATGAGCTCCATGTCAGTCAGGTCGGTTTTGATACCCACTCAGCTGAAGAGTGATTGCTGAAAGGCCATGTCAGCGACCCCATATGGCTACTCAAGACCTTTCATCTGTCATTATGAGGTTCTTCTCCTTGAGAAAGAATGGTGACAAAGTGGATAATCTCAACATAATTTCTTTCCTTCTGTTGAGAGTAGACTCTTCCTTATCACTCTGGAAGAAAACAGGTGAAGCAAATCATAGAAAGCAAAGCACAGTGCCTGGGACATAGTTGTTACTGTTATGTGCCCTCAAGTTGGACCTGACTCATAGCAACCCCTCCTTGGGTTTCCGAGGCATTATCACTATGGAAATAGATTACCCAACCTTCCTTCCGAAGAGTGACTGGTAGGTTTGAACCACCAGCCTTCTGGTTAACAGTCAAGTGCTTAAAATGTATTTAATGATTAGCTCATTAATAGAAGCCCTCTCCTTATTTGCTATAGAGATCTCTCTACTAAGCTCTAGATTAATTCACTAGAAATGCCCTAGGTGCTTCAGACTCAACATAAAATGTAATAAAATTATTCTCTTTAAAAAATAAAAATAAAAAACTGCATCATCTCTTATGGAACCAGTTGATTGATAGAACATCCATCTACCCAGTCACCCATTAGTAATAAAAGCATACTATAGTCCTCTTTAAGGAGCTCTGGTGGCATAGTGGATAAGGCATTTGGCTTAACCAGAAGGTCAGTGGTTCAAACCCACTAGCTCCTCTGCAGAAGGAAGATGGGGCAATCTACTTCTGTAAAGATTTACAGCGTGGGAAACCCAATGGGAGTTACTAGAAGTCAGAATCGATTCCATGGCAGTGAGTTTTTTGTTTTGTTTTTTTTGGTTTTAATAGACCTCTTTGGTATTTCTCTTTCTTTCACTCTCCCATCTTTGGTCCACCACCACATCTGGTCATTTCACCTCCCAAACTTTTTTCCTTCTCAGCTGTAATTACTTCCCAATGTCCACAATTGGCAGCCATTGGACTAAAAGGGTGGGGCAGGGTGATGGTGGTTATTTGGCCACAAGTTCAGTAGGAGGCAATTTAGCAACAGGGCTGCCAGAAAATGTGATTCAGTCTGCATGGACAGGAGGAGATAATAGAGCCACTCTGTGTGACGCTGGTTAGGCTGTGTCTGAAGCATTGTGTTCAGGGAGGATAGTGACAAACTGGAGACCACCAGAATAGTGGAAGGACTTGAAGAGGACATTGAAGGAGCAGTTAGTGGGAAGACACCAGGAGTTCCTGGGTGACACAAATGGATTAGCACTTGACTACTAGCTGAAAGGCTGGTGGTTCAAGCCCACACAGAGGCACCTGGAAAGACAGGCCTGGCTCTCTGTTTCTGAAAAGTCACAGCCTTGAAAACCTATGGAGCAATTCTACTCTGCACACATGGGGTCACCATGAATAGTGCCTAAGGCACTTGACTGCTAACCAGAAGGCTGGAGGTTCAAACCCACCAGCCACTCCTCAGAAGGAAGGTTGGGCAATCTACTTCCATAGTGATACTGCCTTGGAAACCCAAGGAGGGATCACTATGAGTCAGGTCCAACTTGACAGCACATAACAACAACAACAAGATGACAACTAACAACGAGAAAACACCAGACAGTTCCACATCGGTTACATGTCCATCCTGAGAGTACAGATGATCTCTGGACAATTTCAGAAAATGCCACTGGGCTGTGCCCTGCTCCCCAAAAGTCTCCAGGCCTCTTTCTAAGCCAAACCAGCCACACTGGTGTTATGTGGGCTCTGTTTTGCCACTCCTGTTACTTAGTGCTTTAGCATGTCTGATTGTGTGCTTGGGAAACAGCCCCACCCCCCCTGGTAGAGTTCCACTCTCCACTGCCTGTATCATTTGCAAAGCTGCTTCCTCGCATCTGCTTAATTTTGTGCAAAGCACAGGTCTTTCTCCATGGGCTGTTATCTCTTGCCCTCGCCAGCACCAGCAGGACCAATGAAACGCAGGCTTTGCAATCATCTAATGACACAGTTGATCTATTTTAAGCACCTGAAGCACACTCCACCAAGTGCCAATCTTCCTGTGGCAAGCTGCTCTCAGCATGCAGGAGTAGGGGCAGCCCGAGGTCTGTTCCTGGTTCCGAGATCTGGGGAAATTACTCAGGGATCCAGGCCCTGACTGTCTTAGGAAGGTCTAAGGCAACCGTAAAATTAGATATTTCCACAGTGGATAAGCCAGCACATCTGAGAGTCAGCATGAGTTATTCTGAAAGGAGAACTGCCTGTGATGCCAGAATTATAACGTGCAGGAACCTCAGGTGACCATAAATCCCTCTTTCAAAGGGCAGAGACAGAGGAAGAGGTCTGGGAGGCAGCATTTTGAAAACAAAGAGAAGCCCAAATCCCATTGGGTTTAGCCTCAGACCAATTTTTCCCCTTCTTCCTAATCAAGGGAAATTGTTTTCTAACTATAGCCTATGTGAATACAAACGTTTTCCATATATTACTTTATTTAATCCGGTAGCAATCCTACCTAGGCCTTCCCTGAATCCTGCATCTCAAGAAGGTCCTCCATATTATATCGAATCATCATCCTTCATGAAACTTACCACAATTGGCAGTTATTTTATTCATTAGTTTGTTTGCTTCATTCTATTTCTCTTCTCCTATTGAGTGTAAGGAGCTCTGGTAGCATAGTGCCTAAGGCATTACTGCTAACCAGAAGGCTGGAGGTTCAAACCCACCAGCCACGCCTCAGAAGGAAGGTTGGGCAATCTACTTCTGTAGTGATACCACCTTGGAAACCCAAGGAGGGGTCGCTATGAGTTGGATTCGACTCAATGGCAATGAGTTTGGTTTTGGTATTGAGTGTACGAAGCTCTGGTGGTACAGTGCATAAGGTATACGACTGCTAACCAAAAGGTTGGCAGTTCAAACCACCAGCTGCTCCGCAGAAGGCATATGGGGTGATCTACTTCTGTAAATATTTACCACCTTGGAAACCCAAAGGGGGTTGTTATGAGTCAGAACTGACTTGATGGCAGTGAGTTTGGTTTGTGTTTTTACTGAGTGTAAGAAGGAGCTGTGGTGGTGCAGTGGTTGAGGCATTTGGCTGCTAACCAAAAGGTTGATGGTTTGAACCCACCAGCTGCTCCATGGGAAAAACAAGAGACAGTCTGCTTCCATAAAGACTTACAGCCTTGGAAACCCTATGGGGGTTGCTATAAGTCAGAATAGACTCAATGGCAGGGAGTTTGGTTTTCTGGTTTATTGAGTATAAGCCACCAGATGGCTCTGCCATAGGTCCTTTCTGTTTTGTTCATCACAGTGCTTATGCAGAGTGATGATAGCTAAGGTCTCAGTTTCCTAGTGCTGTCATAACAAAAATACCACAAGGTTTTAAAGAACAGAAATTTTTTATCTCACACTTTGGAGGCCAAAATTCAAATTAGGGACTCAGCTGTGCCAATGCCTTCTGTGAACTTCTCTCCTATATTCTGATGACTTCTGACAGTCCTTGACATCCCTTTGCTGGTGGACAGGTCCGCATGTGGCATCTCTCTTCCCCATCTATCTGTGACTATATGTCTATATGTCATCTGTCATTTTGTTGTACTGTGGTGGCTTGGGAGCTCTGGTGGCGTAGTGCCTAAGACATTTGACTACTAACTAGAAGGGTGGCAGTTCAAACCCACCAGCCACTCCTCAGAAACCCAAGGAGGGGT
>NW_006921697.1:3504319-3542945 GCF_000298275.1 Orycteropus afer afer
TTTTGGTTTTTGTGGTAGCTTACCTGTTGCTGTGAGGCTAGAGGTTATCCCACTAGTATTTCAGATACCAACAAGGTCACCATAGTGGACAGGTTTCAGTGGAGCTTCCAGACTAAGACAGACTGGGAAGAAGGCAGGGGCCATTTACTTCTCAAAGAATTGCCAGTGAGAACCAAAAAAAAGAAAAAAGAGCGAGAGAGAGAAGAGGTAGTTAACCCCAAATCTGAAATTTAGTAAGTGATGGAGAATTGAATGAATATAAAATGAAGAATTTAATAAGACATATGTTAATATCCCAATTTATATAAAACCAAAATAAGGTTCAAGTGTAGAGTGACCTGACCAAGGTTACATGAGCTACAAAGTGGTGGAGCAAGTGTTTGAAATCATGGTGATCTAAGTCTGAGACCTCCTTTCACTCCTTAATGCTTCAGCTTTTTCACCAACTTCCCTGTTTTCACTGTGATGGAGATCACCAGGGAGAACATGTGGATTGGGATGGCTGCCCTTGCAGCCCCCACTGGATGTCCCCACAGTATTCACCCATTCACTCAGCATTGAAATGAATCTTTGCTCTATGTGGTGAGATCAGAGAGGCCCAGAACAGAGACTCTGACCTCATATTGATTCCAGTATCACCAGAAGGGAATTATGAATGCACATGACTGTAATACAGGGGAAACAATGATGGGTATTGAGAGAGAAGGAAAGCGGTAAAGAGGGTCTTAAGGAAGATAGGAGAAGGTCTGCTTTGTGGAGAGGTTAGTATTTAACCTAGAGAGATCAATAAAATTGTGCTAGAATGGAAGGAAAGGAAGGAACTTTGCAAGTGGATTTATTCCCTCATTCTCTCAGTCAAGCATTCTACAAACCTTATTATGCAACTCCTGAGTCCTGGGCCCTGCGGCTAGGAACTGGGGTTGGAGGGCAAAATAAAATGACACAAAGCATTTCAGGACATGTCAGGAAATCCGTTTGTCTGTACTCTATATGTGAACGATGAAGAAATGGCTGGGGAATTGGTGAGGTGAGATCATTGAGAGTTGTAAATAAATGCCAGGCTAGAGAATATTCATTACAGTCTGTGGCCAGTGGCGAACCATGAGAGGTTTGGAGCCAAGTAGTGACCTGACTAGAGGTGTACATTATTTAGAGAGATCTTCCAGTCAACATATACCTGGTGAAGGGAGAACCCAGAGGCAGTGAGAGGTAGGTGGGAGTGGATGAGGGGGAACGAGTATAGATGTGGAAGGTAGAAGCTAGCATGGCTCTGCTGTCAGCATTACTGTCCCTATGCCTATGGACAGAACTGTTACCTAATTCTGATTTCTGGAGCTGTGTGAGCTGATACTTTGCAAACTAGGTTACAGACCAAATCAAGAAGCCTCGATAGTGTATTTGATAAGAGCTCGAGCTGTGGAATCTCACTGCCTAGGTTCAAATTCCAGCTCAGCCATGTACTGTCTGTGTGGCCTTCAGGGAGTCACTTTATCCCTTTAAGCTTCAGTTTCCTCTCCAGATGGTAATACTAAGTGAGCCCTGAGTGAGAGAATGGATGTAAGATGCTTAGCACAGTGTCTGTCATGTGGAAAGCATGCACTAATTATTAATAGTGATAAACTAGTGAAATACCTTTGAATGTGTTGGGAAAAAACCCTTTTAAATATATAAATTAATTAGCACATGGTATTGTTATGATATAGTCACTTCTTGATCACTTCCATTAGGAAAAGGAAAATGAGGTGTATATATATATATATATATATATATATATATATATATATATATATATAAATATAATATAAGCCCACCAGCCACTCCTCAGAAGGAAGGTTGGGCAATCTACTTCCATAGTGATACTGCCTCGGAAACCCAAGGAGGGGTCGCTATGAGTCAGGTCTGACTTGACGGCACATAACAACAACGACAATATAATATAATATAATATAGCCTAGTCCTGCATCATATCAAAGGTTATTAATAACTCTTCCTTCAATCCTGATGCAGTATTCTTCTTCAGATAATCCAGCTTCTCACATTATTTGCTCAGCATACAGATTGAATAAGTATGGGGAAAGAATACAACCTTGATGCACACCTTTCTTGATTTTAAATCATGCAGTATCCCCCTCTTCTGTTTGAATGACTGCCTCGAAGGCCAGCCATCTATGTGCAGGTTCCTCATAAGCATTGAATGAAATTCCCACTTTTCCCAATGTTACCTACAGTTTGTTATGATCCACACAGTTGAACGCCTTTGCAGAGTCAATAAAACACAGGTAAGCATTTTTCTGGTATTCTCTGCTTTCAGCCAAAATCCATCTCTGCAAAAACAGCAAGGAGGCCACATGTTCTGACCTCCTCTAATCCCACAAGAGGAAGACAGAGTCATCATCAATAACGCAAGGCCTATTCCTGCCTCCCTCCAGCCCTTTCTCAAACTGTTCCTCTCAAAGCACCCACCACTTCTCTCCTGGGTTCAATAATTCGCTGCAGTGGCCACACAGAACTCACGGATTACGGGGTTTATTAGGGAAGCACCAGGCTACAACTCAAGTTCAGGAAGAACGCTCAGTCTCTCTCCCAGCCCACCATCCCTCAGCCAACAGTCTCTCACAGTCTCTCTCCCAGCAGTGTGTGTCCCTTAGTGTCTCACTCAGCAATGCACATCTCTTGCGTCTCTTTCCCAGCAGCGCATGTCTCTTTCAGGAGCGCGTGTCTCTTTCAGCAGCAC
This sequence comes from Orycteropus afer afer, assembly GCF_000298275.1. Lineage (NCBI taxonomy): Eukaryota > Metazoa > Chordata > Mammalia > Tubulidentata > Orycteropodidae > Orycteropus > Orycteropus afer. The sequence goes on from NW_006921697.1 coordinate 3,507,054, forward strand.
GTCTTCCTCAACCAGCAGTCAGAGAGAGTTCTGCCTCTAGGAGGCCTCCTTTTGAAACCGGCAGGGTGGTCAAACTAGCCAATCATAGCATCAGAACTCTAAGCACCTGAGAGAGAGTGGGCACCTCCCAGAATATTGTTTTGTGCCACTCCCAACAGAAATACTTCAGGTGGACAACTTCAGCAATCAGGAGCTCCTCAGTCGCTCATGGAAAATCCCACCTTGGAGTTTACAAAGACTTATGGGTAGAAAAGCCACACTAAGTAATTTACTACACCGCAATCTCACATCAGCAGTGATAACCCTCATTCCACGTCCTCTTCTGAATAAGGCTTGAATTTCTGGCAGTTTCCTATCAATGTACTGCTGAAACCACTTTTTAATTATCTTCAGAAAATTTTACTTGTGATGACATTAATGATGTTGTTCTATAATTTCCACATTCAGTTGGATCACTTTTCTTTAGAATGGGTGGAAATATAGATCTCTTCCAGTTGGTTGGCCAGGTAGTTGTCTTCCAAATGTCTTGACATAGATAAGTGAGCACTTCCAGTGTTGCATCCATTTGTTGAACTATCTCAATTGGCATTCCATCAGTTCCTGGAGGCTTGTTTTTCACCAATGCCTTCATTGTAGCTTGGGCTTCTTCCTTCACTACCATCAGTTCCCGATCTCACATACTAAAGCCTGAAATGGCTGATTATCAACCAATTCTTTTTGATACAGTGATTCTGTGTATTCTTTACATCTTCTTTTGATACTTTCTTCATTGTTCGATATTTTTCTCATAGACTCCTTCAGTATTGCAACTCAAGTCTTAAATTTTCTCTTCAATTCTTTCAGTTTAAGAAATGCTGAGCATGTTCTTCCCTTATGGCTTTCTAACTCCATGTCTTTGCCCATTTCATTATAATACTTTACTTCATCTTCTTGAGCTACCCTTTGAAATCTTCTGTTCAACTCTTTTACTTCATCATTTCTTGTTTTCACTGTAACTATACTACGCTCAAGAGCAAGTTTCAGAGTTTTTCTGATATTACTTTTGTCTTTTCTTTCTTTCCTCTTTTTAATGACCTTTTGCTTTCTTCATGGATGATGTCCTTGATGTCAGCCTACAATTCATCTTGTCTTCAGTCCTTAGTGTTCAGTGAGCCACATCTTTTCTTGAGATGGTCTCTAAATTCAGGTGGGATATACTCAAGGTTAAGGAGCTCTGGTGGCATAGTGGATAAGGGATTTGGCTGCTAACCAATAGGTCAGCAGTCCAAACCCACCAGCTGCTCCACAGAAGGAAGATGGGGCAATCTACTTCAATAAAGATTTACAGCCTCAGAAACCCAATAGGGGCACTATGAGTCAAAATCGACTTAGTGAGTTTGATTTTATATTCAAAGTTGTACTTTGGCTCTTGTAGATTTTTTTTTTTTTTTTCATTTTCTTCAGCTTCAACTTGAATTTGCATATGAGCAGTTGATGGTCTGTTTGCAGTTGGCTCCTGGCCTTTTTCTGACTGATGATACTGAGTTTCCCCATCATCTCTGTAGTCTATTTGATTCCTGTGTATTCCATCTGGCAAGGCTCATGTGTATAGGCACCATTTATGTTGTTGAAAAAGGTATTTTTAGTGCATAACTCATTGGTCTTGATCAATTCTATCATGTGAGCTCCACTTCGTTTCTATCACCAACACTATATTTCCAACTACTCATCCGTCTTTGTTTCCAACTTTCACATTCCAAACACCAGTAATTATCATTGCATCTTGATTGCATTTTAATTTCTTCATCATTGGCATTAGTGATGGGTGCATAAGTTTGATTAATAGTTGTATTAACTGGTCTTCCTTGTATGCGTATGGATATTATCCTATCACTAATAGCACTGTACTTCAGGATAGACCTTGAAATGTTCTTTTTCATGATGAATGCAAAGCCATTCCTTGTCAATTTGTAATTCCCAGAATAGTAGACCATATTATTGTGTGATTCAAAATGGCCAATACCAGTCCCTTTCAGCTCACATATGCCTAAGATATCAGTCTTCAAGACTTTCATTTCATTTTTGACAACTTCCAATTTTCCTGTATTCATAATTTGTACATTTCACATTTTGATTATTAATGGGTTTGCAGCTGTTTCTTCTTGTTTTGAGTTATGCCACATCAGCAAATGAAACTTCCAAAGCTTTGCTCCATCCATGTCATTAAGGTTGACTCTGCTTTGAGGGGGCAGCTCTTCCCCAGTTGCATTTTGAGTGCTAACTTGGAGGACCATTCTTCCAGTATTTTACCAGACAGTGTTGTATTTCTATTCATGAGGTTTTCTCTAGCCAATTTTTTCTTTTTCTTTTCCCCAAAGTAGATTACCAGGTCCCTCTTGCTAGTTTGTCTTAGTTTGGAAGCTCTGCTGAAACCTGTCCTCCATGGTGACGCTACTGGTGTTTGAAATACTGGTGGAATAGCTTCCAGTATCACAGCAACATGCAAGCCACCAAAGTATAGCCAAAAAAAAAAAAAAAAAGACTTCTTGGAACACAAAAAGCAATGAAAGTAGGCAAAAATTCTAACAGATACTTCACAAAAGAAGATATACAAATGGTCAATATGCACATAAAAAGTGTTCAACATCATTAGTCATCAGGAAAATGAAAATTAAAAGCACCTCTTTACACCCACCAAAATGGCTAAAATTTCTCATACATTGCTATTGTGAATGTAAAATGTTACAATGACTTTGGAAAATTTTGTGGTAGTTTCTTAAAAGGTAAACATACACGTACCCTATGACTCAGCAATTCCATTCCTAGATATTTTACCCATGAGAGATGAAAATCCATATCTGCAAAAAAGGTCTTGTGTGAGAATGTTCCTGGCAGTTTAATTCATAATAGTCCAAAGCTGGAAACAATTCAGATATTCACCGATAGGCAAATGAGTAAATTAATTGTGCTACAACGGCACAGTGGATTACTCCAAACCAAACTCACTGCTGTCCAGTCAGACCTGACTCATAGCGACCCTTCCTTGGGTTTCCAAGGCAGTATCACTATGGAAGTAGATTGTCCAACCTGCCTTCCATACTACTCAGCAACAAAAAGGAACAATCTATTGAAACATGCTACAACATGGGTGAATCTCAAAGACATTACATTGCATAAAGAAGCTAGACACAAAGGACTGCATACTGTGTGATTCCATTTATAGCAAGTTCAAGAATAGACAAAAATAATCTATGTGGAGAAAAATCATAACAGTGATTGCCTCTGCTTGGGGATGGGAGATCATTGATTGCAAAAGGTTGCAGCAGATTATCTGGGGTGATAGAAATGTACCTCGATGAGGATACTGGTTATATGCAGTTTATATATTTGTAAAACCTCACTGTACAGTATACTTAAGATATACATTTCATTGTTTGCAAATTATACACTCATTTAAAAATTACTAAAAGGAAAAGTTCTTTGAAAGAGTATTAGGCTTTGAAGTAAAAGAACTGACTCTGGATGTCAGCTGTTGTACTAACTCTGTGGCTGCTGATCATCATGAATTCAATGGGTTCATCTTATCTGCCTTGCTTAATCTCAAAAGGCTGTTTTATCTCTAACACCTATGAAAATGTTTGGTAAACTTTTTATGTTGTTTTTAAAAGCTTTTATTTTTAAATAATTTTAGGTTTATAGAAGAATTGCAAAGATAATACAAAGAATGTCCATAACCCCTTCATTCAGCTTCCCCTGATGTTAATATTTCACATAACCATGGTGCATTTATTGAAACTAAGAAACCAACATTTATTGAAACTAAGAAACCAACATTGGTACAGACTTAATTCACATTTCACCAGTTTTTCCACTAATATGATAAATTGAGAAAAGATTGAAGTTGGCAAAGATTTCATATTACTTGCTTCCACAATCAACACCAAAGGAAGCAGCAGGCAAGAAATCAGGTGATCTATCGCACTGGGCAAATCTTCTGCAAAAGACCTCTTAAAAGTACTAAAGAGCAAAGATGTCTCTCTGAAGACTAAGGTGTGCCTGACCCAAGCCTTAGTATTTTCAATCACATATATATGTGAAAGCTGGACAATTAATAAGGAAGATTGAAGCTTTTAAGTTGAGGTGTTGGATAAGAATACTGAAAGTACCATGGACTGCCAGAAGAAAGAACAAATCTGTCCTGGAAGAAGTGCAGCAGGAATGCTCCTTGAAAGTGAGAATGGCCAAATTCGTCTCACCTACTTTGGTCATGTTGTCAGAAGGGACCATTCCTTGGAGAAGGATATCATGCTTGGTAAAGTGGAGGGTTAGTGAAAAAGGGGAAGACCCTCAATGTGATGGATTGACATAGTGGCTGCAGCAATGGAGTCAGCTATAGCGAGGATTGTGAGGCTGGCACAGGACCAGATAGTGTTTCGTTCTGTTGTACATAGGGTCATATGAGTCAGAACTGACTCAACGGCACCTAACAACAACATCCTTTTTCTGTTCCAGAACATTGATTTAATCCTTGTGTCTTCTTAGTTTCTTCCAATCTATGATGGTTTCTTAGTCTTCTCTTATATTTCATAACCTTGGCCTTTTTAGAGAGTGTTGCTCAGGTATTTTGCAGGAAGTATATCAATTTGGATTTGTCTGATTATTTCTCATGGTTAAACTGGGGTTATGTGGTTTTGCAGAAGAATACCACAGAAGTAAGGAGCCCTAGGGACCCAAGGGTTAAACACTCAGCTGCTAACAGAAAAGCTGGAAGTTTGAACCCACCCAGTGGCTCTGTGGAAGGAAGAAAGACCTGGCAATCTGCTTCCTTAAAGATTGTAGCCAAGAAGGCCCTGTGGGGCAAGTCTCCTTTGTCACTTGGGGTCATCATGAGTCAGAATTGACTGGACAGCAAATAACAACAACAATCACAGAAGTGATGTACTCTCAGCACATCGTATTAGGGATTAGAAGTATCACCAAGCCTGGAATGTGTGGTAAACTTCTAAGCATTGTACATTTCTAGAACCTCCTCTTTAATTTTACTTGTGCTGGTATCTGCCTGGCCCTGATGGATCAGCTACACTCACCTCCTTTAATTTGTCTTGTGCTCAGGGCCCTTCTACATGTTGTTCCTCCACCGGTGTTGTTCTTTCTCCTGTTCTTAGTGGCTAACTTCCTCTTACCCTTCCCATCTCAGGTGAGGTGGTTTATCTTCAGATTGCCTGTCCCAACCCTTATATATTTCCTTAATTCTATTTGTGACACTTTGTAATTAGCTATTTATTTGTACTTATTGTACATCTTTCCCACTGAATTGTAGACTCCCAAAGAATAGGAAATATGCCTCACTCACAAGTGTATTACCAGTGCTTACCACATAGAAATCATTCAGTAAATATTGGTGAGTAAATAACTGTGAATATGAATATGAGTTCTAGTGTATGAACTTTATAATCTATTTGTGCTGACTTGGGACTTTCTGCCTGGAGCCAGGTCTTCCCTGGGGGTTGGTGGGTGCCAGAAGAGTGACCCCAGGATACTTGCTGTCACACGCTCACTCAGTTTCAAGGGACTCAGGGAAACCATTGGACATCTTGCCCTTCAGAAAAACCAAACTCACTGCTGTCGAGTCGATTCCAACTCATAGCAACCTCTACTGGGTTTCCAAGGCTGTAAATCTTTACAGAAGCAAACTGCCTCCTCTTTATTCCATGAAGTGACTGGTGGGATGAAACCACTGACCTTTTGGTTAGCAGCCAAATGCCTTAACCACTGTATCACCAGAGCTCCTTATCTTGTCATTTGTTGTTGTTGTTATGTGCCGTTGAGTCAGCCCCAACTCATAGCGACCCCTCCTTGGGTTTCTGAGGCAGTATCACTACGGAAGTAGATTGCCCAACCTTCCTTCCAAGGAGTAACTGATAGGTTTGAACCACCAGCCTTCTGGTTAGCAGTCAAGTGCATTAGGCACTGTGTTACCAGAGTCTGTCCTTAGGAAGACTAAAATAATTTCTGTGTGTGGCTGTGTTTTATTGTCCCTCTGTTGGGCTGTGTCTTAAGGTTCTCTAGAGAAACAGAACAGATATATAGCTATAGCTAGATGATAGATAGATAGATAGATAGATAGATAGATAGATAGATAGATAGATAGATAATTGAAATTTACTTCAAGGGGTTGGCTCACACAATTGTGGGGGCTGGCAAGTCCAAAATCTGTAGGACAAGTAACAGGCTGGAGACTTCTACAGGCTTGAGTCTCAAGATCTATAGGTCAGGCAAGTGCAGAGTCAAGAAAGAGTGCAAATTTTGCCAAAATGATGATTCATCTGAAGGCAGATCACACCTTAAGCAATTCACCTTTCAACTGAGTAATTGATTACATTACATTAGATTACATTATGGAAGGTGATTACATTACATTGCATTAGATTACATTATGAACAGCAACTACTCTAGCATTTAGCAAAACCACTGAGAACCATAGCTTAGCCAAGTTGCTACATAAGATTAACCATCACAGGCTGTGAGCCGGGAGGTCTACATATATATCCAGGTAGAGAAGAATCTGAAGCCTAAACAGGCTGATGGTCTAACACGCAAGACCTGTCCTCCATCTTTGTAACCCTTCCAATCCCACATGGCCCTCCTCATCACATGCCTAGCATGGATCCTGACAGCAAGTGAAAGGATGCCTGCTTCTATATCTATTTTATTCAGTGCCTTTCAGATCTTGAGGCCAGTCACGTGGACTCCTCTCCCTTCTCCCTAATAATTAGTCGTTCTCATTTCTTGATTTTCTGAGTCTGAATGCTGCTGCCCTCATGAGGCTATTTCTCTCGTTCTCCAAGTTGGGCCCAGAACCAGAGGCTACCCTTGAGCCTAGGGCAACTGAACTTCACCTGGAGACAAATCAGCCCATGGGACTTCTATGGACACTTCTGTTTTACAACTGGAATGTGGTTGCTGACCCAGATTACTTTGGCTCTGTGGCATCAGCTCTGTAGCCAGTATCAAAGTCCACTTAAGGGTGGGAACATAGACAATGCTCTGGTGAAAATCTAAGGGGCTTTGAAATAGGTTAGAAGTGCAACTCCCCTCTCCCACTGACTTCCTCCATAGCCAAAATTCCACTGTCTCTGCTTTGCTGTCTCCCTTTTCAACAGATAATGTCAATAAGCCCTTTATGTGAGTGGGATTCCGGGCTTCTCTGTTTCTCATCTGAGAATCTGTCTTGTGCCAATGAGTTTGGGCCTCTGGCCCACATGTTAATTATTGGACCAGGATTCCTGGAGTCAACTGGGGACAGAATGCCTCTGACTAGAAGAGAGGTACTCTGGTAGGATCTTTCTTTCTTTTTTTTTTTTTTTTTTCCCCTCTTTTTCTCCTTTTTGAGGCATTAATTTAGCATAGACTGGCTGAATGAGTGAAAGTGCTTGTGTGTGTCAGTGGTGTTTGCTCCTGGTTTGAACTCAGCTGGAGATGGGAATCAAATGCTAATGAATCCCTTGAGGTTTACTGAATATTGGTAATAATTTATTTTTCTTGCTGCCATTAATGTCAAAAAAAAATCAACACGTTTGTGTGTGTGTGTGTGTGTGTGTGTGTCTAGAGAAAAGAAAGCTCTATGAACTAGGAGTCACAAGGCCTGTGTTGGAATTTGGTCAGCTCTCCTCACTTCTTCAAGCCTCAGTTTACTCATCTCTAAAATGGCATAGTGATGCTTGCCTCATCTGCCTCCCATAGTTGATGACAATCAAATGAGGCAGAGTAAGAAAGCCTTTGTTTTTGTTTGTTTGTTTGTTTGTTTGTTTTAATTTTTTATTTTAAGAGTTTGTTTTACATTCAACATTACGTGTATGTTTAGTTTCACTCCCCATTTACCATGCCCAACCCTAACCCCGTCTCCTCCCCTCCCTGCCCAGTAACCCTCCTGCCCCCCTCCCCATGCCCCTCATAGTTACGAACTCCTCTTTGTCCTGCATTTCCTCCGTGTGAACGTTGCCGCTCTGGTGCCCCGTGGTCAATTACTCCAAGGGATGCATTTTCATACAGTATGTGTGTGTATCATCCTGGGTTGAATAGTCTGCATGTACATCTTGTTTACTATTGGGCTGAGAGCCAGCCCCTGGGAGTGAGCTTTATTCCAGGCTGAAAATGTATCCTAGGACCATAGTATTGGGGGTCTCACCAGATTCCATCCAACAAGTAATTCTGGTCATTCTTGGGTTTTTGGATTTTGTTCCATGTTTTTCTTCCCATTCTGTCCAGGATCCAGATTTGATCCTTTCCTGAGTGATGGCATTGGTAGCCAGGCACCATCTAGTTCTTCTGGTCTCAAGGGCCATCGTGTCCTAGGGCTGATTGGTTCCAAATGCCCTTGGTTTTTTGAACTCTTCTTCACTTCTGACAATAGGAGACCATTAGCTGCATCTTAGATAGCTGCTTGAAAGCTTTTAAGATCCCGGTCGCTACTCACCAATGTAGGATGAGGAACAAGACTTTTATGTATTTTGATGTGCCAATTGAGTCTGATGTCCCCCAGTACTATGGTCCTGAGATGGTAGATCCATTGGATATCTGGGTGTCTGTGAGGGATTATTCTGTGTCTGTCTTCTGTTGTTTCTGTAAGGATTGCAGGTGTTTTGTATCACTGGTATCTATGCAAGATTAGCCTCTGCTGAATCTATCCTTGGTCTAGAGTATACTCCTGTTCACTGACCCCCATCTGATCCTCTCAGGTGTTTATGTGTTTATCTGTGGCCTGGTGTTTGGTGTTAATGGTAATGCAGTATTGTGGGCACACTGGTTAGTGTTAGCATCTGTCATCTATCTCCTGTGCGCACAATTCGGTGTCCTCCCTTTTCCTCACAGACTCTTTCCATACATCCCTCCCCTTACCCATGTCAGTGTGCGGGCCCCAACTAGCCCAAAATTAATCCCTCCCCTTCCCTTTCCACCCTGGTAACCTACAAAGTGGGTTCCCTTTCCCAAGCAAACCCTTCTTTGTCTTTTTACAGTAATGCGCTCATACAGTACTTGTCTTTCTATGATTGACTTATTTCACTAAGCATAATGTCCTCCAGGTTCATCCATGTTGTGAGATGATTTGCGTATCCCTCATTGTTCTTTAATGTAGTATAGTATTCCATTGTGTGCATGTACCATAATTTGGTTATCCAGTCATCCATTGATGGGCTTTTAGGTTGTTTCCATTTCTTTGCTATAGTGAATTGTGCTGCAGTGAACATAAGAGAGCCTTTGGTCTATTGTAATGGACTTCTCTGATCTAGACTTAGCCTCTGTTTTGCTAGTAGATATCTCCATATCAACTATGAGTCAGAATCAACTCAATGGCAGTCAGTGTTTTTAGTTTAAGTCGATGTCTTTTTCCCTTTGCTGTTCTTTGAGAGAGAAGCTAGCAAAGATCTCAATTGATTTTTTTTTTAATTATTACTTTTGGTTGCTGGGTATATTTCTTTAATCATTAAAATTTAATATAACTCTGCACAGAGATTGAACACAAGGCAAATTGGTCTTGATTTAGATTATAGTAAATGAAGCAAGGTAAAAAGAGTCAATTCATTGTGAATATAGTGCCCTTATTTACAACAGTCCTGGTTTCACACCTTTCTTTCCATTATTAGCCGTGCATATGACTGTGCACCAGTATCTGGTTCAGAAAGCATGGTCTCTTTAACTGTTGTTGTTGGGTGTCATTGAGTCTGCTCTGACTCATAGTGACCCTATGTAGAACAGAACAAAACACTGCCTGGTCCTGTGCCAGCCTCACAATCTCATTAACTAAATGATGATATAAGGAGACACAGGGTAGTATCCATAGGATAGAGGTTTTGCTTCTTCTCTTTGCGTCTGTTAGGGTAGTGGGAAACTCAGACCAGAAACCTTTCATCATGTCCATCAGAGCAAGTGACTCGTTTTGGCCAAGAGACCCAGAATTTCTTCTGTCTCTAGTTCCTTTTATAACTTCCAGATGAATGGTGCTCTCTGGGATTTGTCTGTGTCCAGATTCAGTAGAACCTCCTATATGCCTCTCAGTGGACCTCACTTTTTAGTACTCCCCTAGCTTGATGCTCTCGGTACTTCATTTGCTCTTTAGTTTCCACTGTCGTCCAACCTGACAAAGACAGCGGAACATGAGCAGTCAGGACCTTTTCCTAGAGAATGCCATCTGCCTTGAGATGCATGTTCCAGAATGTGTAACACATCTGAATGTGGAAGGGTCCCTGACAGGTCTGCTTCAGAGTAGGAATCTCCCTGGGTCAAGAGGGAGCAGGATACGTTTGAGGGAAAGGAAAGTCCCATGTGGCTGTCCCTCATTGCCTGAGGGTAGCAGGTTATGAGAAGAGACAGAGGAAGCAGGCAGGGGCCAGCACATGCAGAACTTTGTAGACCATGGGAAGGAGGCTGACTTGATCCCAAGAGCAAGATGAAACCATTGAATGGTTTTAACTGCAGCTGGGGTGGTGGGAGTTTGGGAGTCAGGATTAAGCGTCATCAGATGTGCATTTTGGAAGCATATCTCTGGCTACTGTGTGCAGAATGAGTTGGGGCAAGAAAGCCACTTAGGCACCTGTTGTGATCCTCCAGGCAGAAAATGATGATGCATGAACTAGGCAGGGAGATGGGGCAGGGCCACCTTCTACACCAGGGGCGTTGTGTGAGCTTGATTCCCTGGAAGCTTTTATGCCATCTGTATTATTTAAAATAACAACTTGGAGTCCCTTCTCAAATTGTCTCTTGCCTCAGTTTCGAGTTAGTGCTTATCTGTAGCATTCTGGTGGTGCCTCTGCTTCTTTATTGTAGCTTTAGTAGAAAGTGACCCTTCCCCAGGTGAGCCCTTCTTGCTTTGACAGACTAGTTGATCTTTTTAATTGACAAACTATTTTTTTCTTGGATTCCCTATTACAAGGATTTAGATAACCTATTATTGTCTACACCCACACTGCCAATAACCACACTATTGTTGTTGTCATTGTTAGCTGCCTTGAGTCAGTTCTGACTCATGGTGGCCCCATGTGTGCAGAGTAGAACTTCTCCATAGGGTTGTGAAGGCTGTGACCTTTTGGAACCAGATGGCTAGACCTCTCTTCTGACATGCCCCTGGGTTTGTTCCAACCACCAACTTTTCAGCTAGTAGTCAAATATTTAACTGTCTGTGCCACCCAGGGACTCCTGTAACCACATTATGTATAGTAAAAATTGCATAACTATGTGATGGATTTCATTTGGGTTTTGGTTTTCCAACAGAATAGTGAACTTGACCATGTTGGGATTTCTATTACAGTGTGGTTTAAACCATATAAATATACTGTACTGATTACTGGTTACTTCTTGGAAATGATCTGTGCATTTGCCTTGCTTGTGGGCTCTAGAAATACCTGTTGTAGGAAACAGCTGTCTAGTTCATCCTGACCAAAAACTTAACTCCTTATCTCATTCCAAGAGTGCATCCAAATGTTTGCTGAGTGCCCACAAGAAGACTCCAAGGTACATAGGCATGAGTAGCAATCCCCCTCGATAATTTACAGTATGACAGGGAAATAAAGCAAGCACAAAAATAACTATGTTACAGAGTACACTATGCTTTAGGTCAGTGGTTCTGTAAATGTGATCCCAGATCAGAAGCATCAGCAGATGCTGTCAAAATTTGTTAGAAATGCAGATTCTTGGTCCCCATTGGGAACCTACAGAATCAGAAACTCTGGGAGTGGGGCCCAGCAATCTGTGTATCTGTGTTATACAAATCCTGCAGTGCTTGTGATGCTCACTGAATTTTGAGAACCACTCCTTTGTTATAAAAAGTACATGTCATGTGGTTTTAAAATAATAGAGCCCAAATTTGGAGGGGGAGAGTACGAAATATTTCTAGAAGTATTCTAAAAGTTACATATGAGATGGCTCTTGGAGAGTGGGTTGGGCTTTGATATTTATATGGAGATGATAGTATTTACTACAGTTGCCATCTGCATGTTTATGTATTTCTTTTACAAAAGTAATTAACAGCCTGGACTCTCACTTGAAAGATCTGCTAGCTGTCCCTTTCTTGCATTTTAACTGGCTCACTATGAATTGAGGCTTCCGCCAACATATGTTCAGTTATGGAACTGGTAATTATGGTTGGAAGCATTTTGTTGGAGGACACTTTCCATTCCAAACATAGCTTACAACTACTGCTTAAATTGGAGGTGGAAATTCTACCCCTATATCCTTGAGACCCACCACATGTCTGTCAGTTTGTCACACTGTAGTGGTTTGTATGTTGCCCTGATTCTGGAAGCTATGCTGCTAGTGTTTCAAATACCATCTGAGTTACTCATGGTGAACAGGTTTCAGTAGAACTTCCAGACTAAGACAGATTAGAAAGAAAGGCCTGGTGATCTACTTCCAAAAATTGGTCAACAAAAACCCTATGGACCACAGCAGAATACTGTCCTACTCACTTGCTTTGGACATATTGCCAAGAAGGATCAATCACTAGAGGAGGACATCTGTGGAAGGCCAACGAGGGTGTGGGAGAGCCTTAGCGAGATGGTTTGGCACAGTTTCTACAATGATGGACTTGAACATTCGGTGATTATGAGGATGACTTAGGATTGGGCAATATTGTATAAGGGGTCACCATGAGTTGGAATGAATTCAACAGCAGCTAACAACAACAATCCTTGAGACAAACCAGACCAAGCATCCTTGAGTCTCATGGTAGGAAAGGACCTTCATGGTAGTCTAGTCTAATAACCCAGCCAAAATTTTAATCCCTTCTAAAGACTTTGTGTTAGAAGACCTCTTAGATTGTAACCCAGTTCAAACTAGTTCAAGTTATGGGTAATTTATTGGTGCCCAATCACTCCTCAGAAAGAAGACTGAGCAATCTACTTCCATAGAGACACTGCCCCAGAAACCCAAGGAGAGATCACTATGAGTCGGAATCAATATGACAGCAGTGAGTTTGGTTTGGTTTTGGTACCTTTGAAGGAAAGGTCTGGCTGGAGTAGCTGTCTGAATAAGATCCTCACATTGGTTCCAAATGGACCATCTTCTCCATGTAAGTTGCTCTAGACATGTCTATCATACTTCCTGCTACTGCTAAATCTCCCTGGTTCACTAAGTCTGGTTAACCCTTCTGCCTTTACTGCCCATCTCCATCCATTCACATCAGCCCACTCTGCTAAGTTCAGATCTTTCTTCTGGATGGCATCCTGCAGTCCTAAGATGGATACTAGACCTGGAGTCAGAAGTCGTGGGGTCCAATCCTGGCTCTGCTGCTGAATAGCAAAAATAGGAGATAAGACATCAAGAATAACTAATAATCATCATCATTATTATTATTAATTATTGTTGTTGTTTTTATGTGCTGTCAAGTCGGCCCCAACTCATAGCGACCCCTCCTTGGGTTTCCGAGGCAGTATTACTACAGAAGTAGGATTGCCCAACCTTCCTTCCGAGGAGTGGCTGGTGGGTTTGAACCACCAGCCTTCTGGTTAGCAGTCAAATTCCTTAGGCACTATGCCATAATGCTCAGGGCAGACATTTTGTACTAGTTAAGTCAAACTATTGTTCAGTTTTAAGATGACTTTGTTGTTGTTGTTGTTGTTATGTGCTGTCGAGTCAGCCCTGACTCATAGCGACCCCTCCTTGGGTTTCCAAGGCAGTATCACTACGGAAGTAGGATTGCCCAACCTTCCTTCCGAGGAGTGGCTGGTGGGTTTGAACCGCCAGCCTTCTGGTTAGCAGTCAAGTGCCTTAGCCACTATGCTACCAGAGCTCCCAGATGACTTTAGGGGTTATGTTTTAATATTTAAGCCAAGGTATGAAAAGTAGGAGATTTTATATAAAAATCCAGATTTCTGGTTTCATATGAGCCCATGTTTCCACAGGGCAGAAATCAGGTACACCTGAGTAGTGGCCATGCCTGGAAGAAGGGGCCACACTCTGTTTGGCCACAATCCCTCACTCCTTTTGTCTTACCCCAGCCAATGTCCCTCATTTCCATGACCTGCCTTCCTACTTTAGCACTGAGTTTGTGCTCCCTGTTCTAGTAACTTTACCAATCTGATTCCCAAAGCTCTTCTACTCTTCTGAGCCTAGAGATCACACAGCCTTGGGCAGAAAATGTCCACATGCAGGAAACTCACTATCTAGAGAGGCAGTCCACTGCATCTTTGGGAAGTTCTGACTTTTGGGAATGCTTTTCTTCTCTTTTCCATCCTCCTGATTATCCTAAAAGAGGTAAGTGACTTGTCTCTGCATTTCCAGAATGTTAGTGAGTTAGAAGCCAAAGGTCTCACTATGGCTTGCCAAGGTGATATTCTTTCCCATCTTTCTTCCCCACTCACTAATACCCCCAGTCTGATTTAAGGATGTGGGAGGGTGTTTTAAAAAAGTCATTCAATATAAAGCTTCTTTTTGATAGAAATATTGAGCTTTATAAAAATACTAAAGGACAAGCACTAGCAAACGTTTTCTATAAAGGACAGATATTAAATATTTTAGGTTTTGTGGGACATGTGATCTCTATTGAAACTACCAACTTTGCTATTATTATAATGCAAAAGCAGCCATACCAAAAAAAAAAAAAAAAAAAAAACTCACTGCCCTCAAGCTGATTCGACTCATAGCAACCCCTCCTTGGGTTTCCAAGGCAACCTCTATGGAAGTAGATTGCGCAGTCTTCCTTTCAGTGAGTGGCTGGTGGGTTTGAATCACCAGCCTTCTGATTAGCAGTCAAATGCCTTAGGCACCACCAAAGCTCCCTAGACGATACATAAATGAATGGGGATAGCTGTGTTCCAATAAAACTTTATTTACAAAGACAAGAGGGGCCATATTTGACTTGCTGTCTGCAGTTTGCCCATTTTTGCTATAGAACTATGCAGTGAATGAGCAGAAGAGATGGGTGTCCATGCTGGATGTCCAGATGCTACCCATCTTTCAAGGGCCAGGTCAGCTGTGATATTTCTAACTAGCCTTTTCCTCTGCAGGAAAGTACATATAATACAGCACTACGGCATCAAGTACATATAATACAGCAGTTGTCAAAGTATAGTTCAGGGACACAAGAGAGTCCCTGAGACCCTTTTGGGACTCTGCAAGGTCAACATTGTTTTTCTGATAATACTAAGAAGTTATTTGCCTTTTCATTCTTCTTCCCTCACAAGTGTAGAGTGGACTTTCCTAAAGGCTATATGGTATGTGATAACATCATCACTCTGACGCCTGATGGAGTATATTATATATTGTTGTATTTTGGAGATTTCTTAGTTTTTATTTCTAATATGGCAATTATCCATAGATACACCCTACCTAAACAAAAGGTCTTTGGGGTTCACCATAATTTTTAAATGTGCAAAGGAGTCCTGAGTCCAAAAAGTTGAAAATTGCTGCCATTGTAGTATTCTGACTGACTTTTTTATGGCAATAAACACTTTTCATTTTGTAATATAGGTTTTTCATACAGTTATTATAAGAAAATAATTTTCTCATAGACAGGAACTCTGCTAATCAATGTGTTTCCCACAGTGTCTTTCACAAAGTTGGTTCATTTATTTAAAAAAATATTTATTGTGAACCTATGTGTCGGGTACTGTGCTTGGCATCAGGACCAGATTGGGAAGCTCAACAGACATCATTCCTCTCCTTATTGGGCTTGGAATTTTATCTATCAACATTTACCATATTAGAAATCAAAACATAGTCTAAGCAAATAGTCACCAATACTAAAAAATGCAGTAAATTGGTTTTGAGTCAGAAGGGACCATTCTCCAGAGAAGGATATCATGCTGGGTAAAGTGGAGGGTCAGCAAAGAAGGCAAAGGCCCTCAACAAAATGGATTGACACAGTGGCCACATCCATGGGCTTAGTATGGCAAGGATTGTGGGGCTGGCGCAAGACCAGGCAGTGTTTCATTCTGTTGTACACAGGGTCGCTATGAGTAGGAGCCAACTCAACGGCACCTAATAACAACAGTTGCTGTTGAGTCTGCTCGAACTCATGGAGACTCCTTGTATCACAGAGTAGAATTATGCTTCATAGAGTTTTCATGGCTGTGACATTACAGAGCAGATCTCCAGGCCTTTCTTCCAAGGCATTTCTGGATGGATTTGAACCACCAACTTTTTTCTGGTGGTATAGTGCCTACAACGGTTAGTAGCCACACCCTTAAGGGGCCTTGGTGGCATGGTGTGTAAGCTTTCAGCTGCTAACCAGAAGGTTGACAGTTCAAACCCACCAGTTGCCCCAAGGGAGAAAGATGTGACACTCTGCTTCCATAAAGATTACAGCCTTGGAAACCCTATGGGGCAGTTCTATTCTGTCCTACAGGGGTATCTATGAGCCAGAATCAACTCGATCACAGCAGATTTAGCCAAACACTTAACCATTTGTGCCACTCAGGGACTGCTTACTCAAGCATACTTACTGAAGTATACTACAGAGTGAGGGAAAACACCTTCATTCATGTCTCTGCCAACACAAATATAGTCGTGTGTGTTTTTCACCAATTTCTGACGGAAGATGGCTCTAATAACAGACCCAAAACAGCTCTTCCTAAAAGAAATGACAACTTTAGGAAAGAAAAACCATCTGCTAGGGCTGAGTGAATTAATGTGTGTTTAATCTAGCTTTATTAGGATGTTATTTCAACGCCAATTGGCTTTTTTTAAACATTTGTGAAAGTTGGCGAGCACATTGGAGAAAATATACTTTGTAGTACTCAGAAAGATTTTGGCACATTATCTGCTGACAGCACTTTTGATACACATTAGTATAGGCTATTAAGATTTCTAAAATTCTCATCTCAGTACTGAAGATTATTCTGAAGGATTGTTCTGATGGTTGTTGTTCTGATTGCTGAAGAGTTCTCAATCTTTAGCGAGCAAAATAATCTCCAGGGAAACTGTTTAAAATGTAAAATCTGTTCCAGTAGGTCTGGGATAAGGCCCAGGAATCTGCATTTTAACCATTCACACCACCCCTACCCCACTTCAGGTGATTCTAAAGCAGGTGGTTAGCTGATCGCTTTGAGAAACACTCATGCAAGAACAACGAAAAAAAAAAAAACCTTGAAGGAATTTGTTCCAATTTCACTTTATCACTCACTTCCACTGTGTGACCATTTCTCTCACCCTCACCTGCTTGGCTAACTTTGCTCATCTGTAGAGTTGCTCCAGGATACCTTCCCTGACTGCATAGATGCTCCATAGTGTAGTGTCCTTGGTTCCATAGACTACTGACAAAAACAAGTGACAGACCCCAACTAACAGTGGCTTAAACAATCCACAACCTGTTTATTTTACATAACAGGAAGTCCAGAGAGGGACAGTCCCATGGTGATAAGGACAGCCTTATCATCAGGCCCCACCTCTCTTTCTCTCTTAGGCTGCCTTCCCTCAGAGACCATCGTGGGCACTGCAGCTACAGTTCCAGCATCATATGTTACTATAAATTGAATTGAATCCTCCCAAAATATGTGTGTAGAGGGTCAATGAAAAAGGGGAAGACCCTCAACGAGATGGATTGACACAGTGGCTGCAATGATGGTCTCAAGCATAACAAAAATTGTGAGGATGGTGTAGCACCAGGCAGTGTTTTGTTCTGTTGTACATGGGGTCACTGTGAGTCAGAGCCAACTCAATGGCACCTAACAAGTACAACAACAACAAAATATGTGTCAGAATGCCAACCCCTATGCTTGTGAATTTCATCCCATTTGGGAACAGGGTTTTCTCTGTTACCTTAATGAGTCCCTATCAGTGTGGGGTATATCCTAACCTAATCACTTATTAGGAGCTCTGGTGGTATAGTGCCTAAGGCATTTGACTGCTAACCAGAAGGCTGGCAGTTCAAACCCACCAGCCGCTCCTCAGAAGGAAAATTGGGCAATCTATAGCCTCGGAAACCCAAAGAAGGGTCACTATGAGCCAGATCCGACTAGACAGCTGTGAGGTGTTTTTTTGGGGGTTTTTTTTGGTTTTTTTTTTTGGTGAATCACTACTAAATTGTAAGGAGACAAGGACACACTAGCCAAGCAGGGGAAGAGAGACTATTTGAAGACAATGGAGGTAGATTAATCTACAAGGCCATGAATTGCTGGCTGCTAGGGAGCTCTGGTAGCATAGTGGCTAAGACACTTGCCTGCTAACCAGACGGCTGGCGGTTCAAACCCACCAGCCACTCCTCGGAAGGAAGGTTGGGCAATCCTACTTCCGTAGTGATACTGCCTCGGAAACCCAAGGAGGGGTCGCTATGAGTCGGGGCCGACTCGACGGCACATAACAACAACAACAACAAGAAGCTGAAATAAACAAGGAAGGTCCTTCCCCGAGAGCTATGCCCTGAAGGTAGCTTCCTAAATTGTGAGAAAATAAATTTCTGTTCTTTAAAGCCACTCATTTGTAGTATTTCTGTTATAGCAACACTAAGAAACTAGGACACGTGTGCATAACAACCTCCAGAGGCAGAAAAGATGGGCGAAAACCTCCCCAGGACAACCGTCCCCCAACAGATCTTCCCTTGTATCTCATTGCCCAGGAGTGTATCACATATCCTTGTGTAAATCAGGATCAAGATTACTAGGATCAGTTTTTACCCATTAAGATTCCCTCCACTATGTAAAAAACAACAATAACAGTTGCCATTGAGTCAATTCTAACTCATGGCCACCTCATGTGTTACAGAATAGAACTGTGCTCTATAAGGTTTTTATGGCTGTGGCCTTTGGAAAGCAGATCATCAGCCCTTTCTTCTGCGGTACTTCTGGGTAGGATTGAAACACATGCTTACTTAACCACTTAGGCTACTCAGGGACTCCTCAGGTCTGAGGAGGATTGCAACCTTTCACGAAAGACACAGCTGCTCAGGAGAGAGTAAGTTAAAATGGGTTCCCCCAGGAAAGAGAGGTCCTGTTCCCAGAAGTGAGGAATGGCTGTTGGGAAAGCAAAATCTATGTCTGCCACAATACTCTTCTTCCTCTCTCACAGCACTTTTCTTACCATTTTCCACAGTGGAGTATTAGCCACATACAAGCAGAGACTATATCTACCTTGTTCATTGTTGTATCCTCAACTGAGTCTAGCAAGAGTGATCCTGAAAGTTTTGTTTAATTTAAATTAAAGGCAGATTAGGATTTGGGTTAAAAAAATAAACAAATAATAATTCTTTAGGAATGTAAGTTACCTTGTTGCAAGTGATAACATCGCAACTGAAATGAACTCATCTTTTTAAAAAGAGAATGTACTGTATTGGCTCATATAATAGGAAGTTCAGAAGTACAATGGTTTCAGGCCCATCTGAATCAACAGACTCAAATGATGCATTCAGGAATCTGTTCACTCTCTCTCCTTCTCTAATGGGTTCTCTCAACACAGAAGGAAAGATGGCATGAGGAGCCCAGGTCCCTCCTCCTGACTTAGCAACCCAGAAGGCTTCTCCAGGAGCTCCTATAGGAAAACCCCAGAGAGGACTCGATCAAAGGTCTGCCCATTACATGCAAAGGGAATTGGGGTCTCTGACTGGCCCCTGGGCTAGGAAAGGAGCAGCCCCACCGAAACCCCATGGAATGGGTTCCTCACAGGAAAAAGAAGTTCTGTTGCCAGACAGAAGAAGCAGGGAACAGATGCTGAATAGGCAAAACAACAGATGTCCACTACAGTTATGGATTTAAAAAAGAAAAAAAAAAAAGGCTGTCTGTAGGGTGTTATGCATGGGCCAAATAAAAATTGAGAACTACTTACTGATGCGCACAGAGAGTAAGCATTTTCTTCTACTCCCCTGAAATATACCAGTTCATATTGAAACTTTGAATGACACTTTCCTTCCTAAAGAAAAAACAAAACGTATTTTTGTTCCTTACCTCTTTTGGGGAGAGGATCTTTGTTTTTATTCTTCCTTTATCTCAAATGAAAATGTATTCTCTATCTTTCTTCCTATTTTCTTTTGGTCTTATTCTTCTCTTTTTCTTGGTTACTTACCACGTCTCACATATCATGTACCAATGACCTACCGAAAAATATAACTCTACCCTCCTCAGAAACCCAAGGAGGGGTCGCTATGAGTCGGGTCCAACTCGACAGCACATAACAACAACAACAACAACAACCCTCTCTCCATAGTATTTTCTCCAATTTTTCTCTTTCTTTCACCTTTCCCTCCTAATCAGAAATAACTCATGACAATCTTATCACAGCATGTCTGGACCTTTCTGATTCCTTCACTAAGTTCTACTTTCGATTATAACTATTTGAGAATATATTATATTCATTCACTCATTTGATAACTATGAATCAAGCACTTACTAGGACCAGGCACTGGGTTTAGCATTAACCAAACTCACTGCTGTCAAGTCAAATCAGACTCAGAGTGACCCCACCTTGGGTTTCTGAGGCGGTATCTCTACGGAAGTAGATTGCCCAGTCTTCCTTCCGAGGAGTGGCTGGTGGGTTTGAATCGCCAGCCTTCCGGTTAGCAGTCAAATGCCTTAGGCACTATGCCACCAGAGCTCCTGGTTTAGCATAAGAGATAAAACAATTGCCTCTACTCCAACTTGAAATTTCCTTTGAGGAAGGAAATGTGTTTATTTTACCTTTATATCACCACATTGTTGTTGTTGTTAAAGCAAGGTTTTGTTTAGCGCTTATAATATACCAGCCAATGTTAGGTGTTTTATATATGTTACTTTTGATACTTACAAAAACCCTAAAAATAATAGGGTTTTTATAATAATGTAATATAAAATAATATATAAATAATAACCTAAAAATAATTTACCTAAAAGATAAATACTATTATCCCCAATTTTACAAATGGGGAAACTAAGGCTCAATGATATGAAGCACCTTGCTCACATTCATACAACCCGTGAGAGGTAAAGCCTGGATTTCAACACATTTGACAAGTTCCATAGCCCTTTAACTCTCTAGTTCACAGAGATTGCTGCATACATAAATGCCCAGTAGAGCAATAAAAATTTGCTCATTTTTCCATGAAGGTTATGGTTCTGATTCACTACCTTGCATGTAGAATGCAAGATGTGGACTTTGAGTTATGATTCCAAAAAAAAAAAAAAAAAAAAAAAAAAAAACACTGCCATCAAGTTGATTCCTACTCATAGCGACACTGTGTTGTTGTTGCTCTTGTTGGGTGCCATCAAGTCAGCTCCAACTCATGGCGACCATTTGTGCAATAGGATGAAACACCTCAATGCTGCACCATCCTCACAATCCTTGCTGTACTTGAGCCCATCATTGCAGTCACCGTGTCAGTCCATCTCTTTGAGAGTCTTCCCCTTTTTAGCTGACATCTATCTACTTTACCAAGCATGATATCCTTCTCCAGGGACTCATCCCTTCTTACAACATGACCAAAGTACAAGAGACGAAGTCTGGCCATTCTTACTTCTAAGGAACATTCCACCTGTACTTCTTCCAAGGCAGATTTGTTCCTTCTCCTGGCAGTGCATGGTATTTTCAATATTCTTCACCGACAACACAATTCAAATGCATCAGTTCTTCTTTGGTCTTCCTTATTATTCATTGTCCAGCTTTCACATGCATATGAGGCTGTTGAAAATACTGTGTCTTGGGTTAGGTGTACCTTAGTCTTCAAAGTGACATCTATAGCACAGAGTAAGACCTGCCCCATAAGGTTTCTAAGATTGTAAATCTTAGGCAAAAGCAGACTGCCTCATCTTTCTCATGGAGTGGCTGATGTTCAAACCACCAAACTTCTGGTTACCAGCCAAATGCCTTAACCACTGCACCACCATAGCTACTTGTGATTCCAATAGTGAAGATAAATTCAAAGTCCCACTCCTCATCCTGATTCCTTTTGTGACCACTGAAAGACAGCTTTGAAGATTCATCAATTTGTTCCCAACTCATGCATCCATAATCTCAGACACATCTTTTTGGTCTAGGGCCTCAGTTTCTTCATTGGCAAAACTTTGAGACTTTGTGTAGACCAGTGCTGTCCAGTATACCTTTCCACAGTATACCTATTCCTATCCTGTTTAGTATAATAGCCACTAGTTAGTTACATGTGGCCATTGAATCCTTGAAGTGTGGCTAGTGTGACTGAAACTGAAGTTTAATTCATTTAACTTAATTTTAATTTAAATTGCCACATGTAGTATTGGTTACCATATTAGACAGCACAAATCTAGAATAATCTTAATCATACTTGTGACTTCTGGTCTTATAAAGAGAGCAGTGTCTTTTAACCTGTGTGATATAACTCATTAATGCATCTTGAAATCAGTGTAGTAGGTTATACACAGCTTTCTTTTTCTGTTTTTGTCTTTACCAAAAAAACCAAACTCACTGCTGCCAAGTCAAACCTGACTCATAGTGATCCCTCCTTGGGTTTCTGAGGCAGTATCACTATGGAAATAGATTGCCCAACCTTCCTTCCAAGGAGTGGCTGATGGGTTTGAACCACCTTCTGGTTAGCAGTCAAATGCCTTAGGCACTATGCTACCATCAAGAGCGGAAATTTTTTTTCTCACAGTTCAGGATGCTAGAGATCTGAATTCAGGGTACCAGTTCTAAGGTTCTAAGGGAAGTTTCTCTCCCTCTCTCTCTCTCTCTCTCTCTCTCTCTCTCTCTCTCTCTCAGCTCTAGGAAAAGATCCTTGTCTCTTTCAGCTTCAGTAGCCTCCATGGTCCTCGGCTCCTTGGTGATCTTCACATGACATCTATATTCCACAATTTGTGCTTACTTGTTTCTGTGCCTTTGTGGCTCCTTATAAGTTGGAAGTGATTAGGTTTCTGACACACTCTACGCTGATATAGCCTTATTAACACAACAAAGAAAACCCTTTTCACAACTATTCACAAATGGGATTACACCCACAGTATACACATTTTTAATAAAATGGTATAAAGTAATGAAATGAACTCTTCCTTGAGTTTCCGAGGTGGTATCACTATGGAAGTAGATTGCCCGATCTTCCTTCCAGGGAGTGTCTGGTGGGTTTGAACTACCAGCTTTCTGGTTAGCAGTCAAATGCCTTAGGCACTATGCCACCAGAACTCCTGTGAAATGAACTAGGATAGCAAAAATAGTAGTGCATATCATGTGTGCTGAGAAGTTTTGTAGTGAAATTTGTTTCACTTATTTTGGTATTGAGTCAGTATGCAAAATTAATTTCTTCCAGTGAGTCATAGTCAAAAAGTTTGAAACTACTGCCTGCCTCTGAGTAATGTCACCAAGACCTTGAGAGTGATGTGCTCTCTACAGCTCTCCCTTGTCCAGCCTGGGGCTTTGCAAGACCTCATTTGAGTACAGGAGAAGTCTATTCTTCCATTTCCTACAGGCATGTGGTGCATGTGATTTCTCTCTGATGGTAATTTAAAATGACTTTATGGTTATCTATCTGCCTAGATGCAGAGACCCCAAACTGGTGGCCAACAGGCAGGATCCAGCCCACAGATAAGCCTCTGTTGGCCCTGGAAGTGCTTTTACAAAAAAAAAAAAAAACCAAACCCAAACCCATTATGGTCAAGTCAATTCCAACTCATAGTGACCCTATAAGACAGAGTAGAACTGCCCCATAGGGTTTACAAAGATGTAATCTTTATAATTACAGACTGCCACATCTTTCTCCCATGGAGCAGCTAATAGGTTTGAACCATTGACCTTTTGGTTATCAGCCAAGATCTTCATCACTGTGCCACCAACACACCTTGGAAGTGTGTTTAAGTGACACCTGTCCCTTTAGGAGGGCAAGTTTCTCCAGCTTGGTCCCCTTGCATCAATTTCACCATTTACATTATCTGACTGGCCCCTGAAGGCGTTTTGTTCTGCAACCTGAGTCTAATATGTATAGAATAATAAATCTGAGAGGAAACAGAGATCCCACTGTACAGATGGGAAAACAGAGGCTCCTGAGGGGGGCGGAGGTGACCTGACTGAGGCCTCCCAAAAAGTTAATGCAGAGCAAGCGTTAGAAGGAATAGATTCTCTGTCACAGGGAAGAACCAGACAGAAATCACAATGGAACAGAGGAGAAAGGAAGAGAGAGGGAGGGAAGTAGGAGGGGAAAGGAAGTAGTGGAAAGAGAAGGGAAGTAGTGGAATGATGGTAAAACCATCCTCACAGTCCTGAGGAATGGAGGGTCTGACTGGCAGCTCACAGTTCTGTGTGGTGGCTTTCTTGTGGTGGTGAAATAATTCCCAGTGAGCTTCTAGTGAGCAGATGCCTACAGAGGCCATCAAAGGAGTCTTGCAGAACTTTGAGCAATGAGATAAGTGCTTTAGACGCTAAGGAGGGGCCCTCTGGAGGACCTCCACACTGTAAGAATTGAAGTATTTCACATTACTTCAAGAATTACTTGACTTGTGTGGCCTAGACTTGTTTTGGCTAACATTCAGGTAAAGTGCCCCTGTATGCAAGGATGGCATTTTCCTAATGCTTCCTGCTAGTCCTGGTGTGGCCTGAATGGTGGGGACCCTGATGACTTCCTCCCCTCTCTGAGCCTCAGGGCAGTCATTAGAGGGAATGTGGATGAGATCCAGACCACCCTGGTGGCTGCCTTGCAGGGAAGGGCTCTACAAGTAGGTGGGTGGTATACAAGACCCCTACCTCTACTTCAGTCACAGCAGCTCTGCCTCCATCTGTCTGAGTGCTAGGAAGAATCACAACCCAAATGCCACTCAGCGCCTGGCAGGACAGGACAGAAGCTGGCCAGGGACAAGGCAAAAGGAAGAGGCGGGAACCATGGTGATGGGGAGGGATTTAAACACAAACACCAGGCACTCCAATCAAACGTGTCTGGGGGCCACATCCAGTGCAATCAATGCCTGGTCTAGGAGATCTCCCTAAAAGACCACGAGCTCAGCGAATGTCCTTTGTGGTTTGCTATAGAATCATTATGACATAAAGGACTTTTCACTGTTTTATTTCAAGACGAGGCTCCTAGTTTAAATAAAAAATGGGAAACTCTAGACTAGATGTGCTCTATATCCCCTCCGCTCTGATACTGAAAATCTGTGAGTCAAGGGAACCCAGTTAACGGCCGACGTTCCTTGGATTTCCCCACAGTATATCAGAGCTTGATGGCCTGCCAGAGTCTCAGGAAGCAAACATTGTCTAAGTATTAAAATTGCTGGCTAAGAGTCCAAGGGACTGAGTCACTCATAACACAAAGACAATTGCTGGCTTCCTGAAGTTCCTCTAATTCCAGCATGGTTTCCAGGGTCTCAGACAAAACCCAAAGAGTATTTGTCAGGTAAGTTGCAGAGATTCTGGAAAGAGTGACATGAAGTCCCCAGTGCAAAGCAACCCCATTCTATCTGTTGGGAATGCTTGAGCAGATCTCAAAGGCCAGATAATTCCTGCCCTGCTGGGAATGCCCCATAGGAGAAGGAGAAGAGATGAGAAAATTTAGCCGGATTCCCTAGACCTACTGAATAAGGAGCTCTGGTGGCACAGTGCCTAAGGCACTTGACTGCTAAAGGTTGGCAGTTCAAACCCACCAGGCACTCCACAGAAGGAAGATGGGGCAATTCAATCTACTTCCATAAAGATTTACCACCTTGGAAATCCAGTGGGGGTTGTTATGAGCCAGAATCAACCTGATGGCAGTGAGCTTGGTCTGGTTTGGTTAGACCTACTGCAATCTGTCAGAATTCTCAGTCTAACACTTACATGCAGTATGACTTTGTGTTGTTAGTTGCCACCAAGTCAGCTCCAATTCATGGTGACTTTATGTATAATGGAACAAAATGTTGCTCAGTTTTGTGTCATTGTTGTGATCATTGGTATGTTTGAGTCTATTATTGGGCTATTGGATCAATCCACTTCATTGAAGGTTTCCCTTGTTTTCAGTACCCTCTACTTTACCAACCATGATGTCCTTTTGTAGTGATTGGGTGTGGTTTTAGACAAATTAATGTATCTCTCTGTGCTCAAATTCCCTGTCTACAAGTTGGGGGTTGTAAGATACCTATTTTGTGGGGCTGTTGTGAGAATTAAATGACGTGATGCATATGAGTAGCACAGTGCATGTTAGCTGGTTTTAGCTACTTTTATAGGCTTCTCAGTGCCACTGACTGGAAGGGAGTCAGCAATGACAAGACACTTAGTGTTGATTGACAGATGTCCACTCCCAAGTGAGAAAAACACCCAGGCTGGCAGACACTCCAGGGATTTTTTTTCCACTTTTCCATGAAATCTTCTTGTCTATTTCTAATCTACTCTTACACAGCTCTTTATAACATATTCTTAAAATCCATGACCAAGTGTAGCAAGATTTTTGAATTATTAATTTGTGTGTTCCCTAGCATTTCTTTCACCCACCTCTCTTACATCTTCCCTCCATTCAGTCAGCAAAGCCTGAGGGCTAGGATAAGGCAGCCAGAAACAGAGACAAAAGGGATCTCTTCCTGGCTTTTGAATTTCAAAAGCCTGTGCTCTTAGAAGAACAGGAAGGATTCCTTACAAAGTTAAATATTCTGGAGAGACATAAAGTAGAGAAGGCTGAAAGGGCTCCTTTACTCCTAGCTAACGAAAAATGATTTCCTGGCCCAGGGGTGGGGAGGAGAATCTCAGAGAAGAAATGAGAACACAGATATATTTGAGTCCTGTAGAAAGAGGTCCTGGGCTTGGCCTTCTGGGTTGAGCCTGTGGACACCATCACAGTGAAAGGCAACAGGCCTGGAGGCACGGGGTTGGGGAGGAGGAGGGGCAAACTGGCTGAAACTCATCATTGTTAGGTGCCCTGGAGTCGATTCCAACTCATAGCGACCCCATGTGACAGAGTACAACTTCTCCATAGTGTTTTCTAGGTTGTAATCTTTACAGGGGGAGCTCTGGTGGCATAGTGCCTAAGGCATTTGACTGCTAACCAGAAGGCTGGCAGTTCAAACCCACCAACCACTCCTCAGAAGGAAGATTCAGTGATCTACTTCTATAGAGATATGGCCTCAGAAACCCAAAGAGGGGTCGCTATGAGTCCAATCGACTCAACGGCAGTGAGTTTGCTTTGGTTTGGAATCTTTATAGGAGCATATCACCAGGTCTTTCTCCTGTGAAGCCACTGCGTGAGCTTGAATCATCAGCCTTTCAGTTACCAACCAAGTACTTAAACATTGCGCCACCAGGACTTCGTCTACGTTTTGCTTATTTTGAAGTAGAAACTAAGTTTGTTGTAGGTTGAGTTCTGAAATAATTACTAGAAAGTCAGCTGTAGCTCAGAAAGAAATTTAGTAAGAGGATAGTAACCTTGCAAGGTAGAGACACATGGGGCCAGAGGCAACACCAAGTGTGTCTCTCCAAGCCCTACAGGCTAGGGGTTTTTATAATTGTTTTAAGGCCATGGGGTACATGGTTTCAAAAGACTTTAGGCAGGCAGGTTACTCTTAAAATCCTGACGCTTTTGTGAAAGTCAGGAAGCAGAACAAGGCTGTGATAAATTCCTAACGATAAACCTCAACTTCCTTCAGGCTAGGTGCATGCTCAATCTCTTTCTAAGATGGAGTCTGTGTGTTTCAATATGGATGCCGTGACTTCTTCTGCACAAATGTGTTTTGCTGTTTGCTCTTGGTTTGAGTCTTGGTTCTGTCTTAGATCAGCCAACTTAGTTCATGAGGCAGTAAAGGAGGGCAGGAGTGCACAGTCTCCAAAACTGATTAATGCTGACCACAGGTAGTGGGCTAGAAGATGTCTCAGGAATGGCCTGTTATGAGGAAACTCCATCTAAGCAATAAATTTATATTTGCGTTATTTCCCTTGCAGTGTCTCTTCTTTAGTCTCGGGATCTGAGGAATGTGATTGCCCTGTCCTGTGAGCTGTTCCTGTCCTGATTTATGATCTTAGGAATCTAAGATTCTAACCAGCAACCTGGTTGCAGGGGCAGGATTCTTATGTGATTATGGCTACAAGTAGTAGAATAAGGCAGTGTTTAAGTTGAACAAGATTAATATGGAGCTTTAGGTAATGAAGTTAGAACACATATTCATCTCCCAAAAATTCTAATCTGTCTACACTATTGCAAGTTGAGTTTTGATAAATAAGGTTATCCTCGAAGAATGTAATCAATGTCACTGACACATGTAGAAATTGTTGGTGTATGTTCTGCTGTGTGTATTCTCAGCAACAATAACAACAAATAAAATCAATTATAAAAAAATCTATGAAAGTCCCAATTTTATGGTCTGTTGTTTTGGGCCTCCTCTCTGGTAAAGGGTCCCTTTAGGTCTAACCCAAATCCTCTCTGTGGTAGCTGTGTGTACAGCTGGCTGTGGGGTAAGAGCATACCATTCTGGCATGTGTACTGACAAAACACTTGGAAAGAAGGCAGCCACATAGCCAGCTACATGCCAGAACCATGGAACATGCTGATGAGCCTGGCAGAGAGAGGCTGGGCAGGAGTTTCTGTTGCAGCAAAGACTTTACAATATCCTCTTGGGGTGACAGACTGCATTACTGACCTGCTGACACAGGAAACTAAGGCCAGGCTGGGGCCATCTGTGGAGAGACCCAGGGGTTCCCAGAGGCCTCATAACTTTGTCCTGTGCAGCTGCCAGCACCTGCAGAGCTTTTTCTCTCAGGGACCTTGCACGCACACCTGTCAGACTCTGCCTGCTCAGGCCAGGGAAGCTGCACTAGGCTGATATCCCCTGGCCTGGGAACGGGAGTCACAGCTTCTTCATTGTCTGCCATAGATACTGAATTGCTGTTCCCAATTTCTTTATCTGCCCTCCTATATCTTATTTTAAGTCTTTAAAAAATAGGTAGATAGATGGATGGATGTTGTTGTTAGCTGTCATCAAGTTGGCTTCGGACTCTTGGCGACCCCATGTGTTACAGAGTGAAACTGCTCCATAGGATTTTCTTGACTATAATCTTTACAGTAGCACACAAAAATAACAACAATCTTTAAAGAAACAGATTACCAGGCATTTCTTCCACGGGGCTTCTGAGTTTGAATCACCAATTTTTAGGTTAGCAGCCAATTGCAAACCATTTGTAACCACCCCACCACCACCACCACCACCAGGCTCCAGATGGATAAATAAATTGATAGATAGATAAAACCCCCAAACCCATTGCCATCAGGTCAATTCTGGCTCATAGTGACCCTGTTGGACAGAGTAGAACTGCCCCCCTAGGGTTTCCAAGGCTGCACATTCTTATGGAAGCAAGCTGCCACAGCTTTCTCCCATGGAGCATCTGATAAGTTCGAACCTCCAGCCTTTTGATTAGCAACTACAATGCTTAATCACTGCAACACCAGGGCTCCAGATAGAGAGACAGAAATAAAAAGATAGACAGATATTTAATCAGCTGGATGACAGATCATTACTGTTGGAAGGGAAAGTTAAATGCCTCCTTTAGCCTTCCCCATCTCACTCCCTCCCCAGAAGTAACCACTATTAGCACTTTTACGCAGTGGGAAGTATTACCTAGTGGTGAGATCACAAGCCCTGGAATCAGAGAGCCTAGATTCAGATCCTGCCTTTGCCATTTATTAACTGTGTGACCTTGGACAAGTGACTTCAGCTCTCTAGGCCTCAGTTTCCTCATCTGTAAGATAAGGGTCATAATAGTATCCCCTCTTGAATTATGAAAACTCAGTGAGATGACATGTGCAAATTGCTTGGATCCACAATCAACACCCATAGAAGCAGCAGTCAAGAAATCAAATGGCATATTGCATTGAACATATGTACTGTAAATGACCTCTTAAAGTGTTAAAAAACAAAGATGTCACTTTGACGATTAAGGTGTGCCTGACCCAAGTCATGGATGATATTTTCAGTTTCCTCATATGCATGTGCAAGCAGGACAATGAATAAAGAAGACCAGAGGAGAATTGATGCATTAGAATTATGTTGTTGGGGAAGAATACTGAATATACTATGGGTTGCCAGAAGAACGAACAATGCTTCTTGAAGCAAGGATGGCAAGACTTTGTCTCCATACTTTGGACACATTATCAAGAGGGACCAGTGCTTGGAGAAGGACCCTCAACAAGATGGATTGGCACAGTGGCTGCAACAATGGATTCAAACATAGCAATGATTGTGAGGGTGAAGCAGGACTGTGTAGTGTTTTGTTCTGTTGTATATAGGGTTGCTATGAGTCAGAACCAACTCAATGGCACCTAACAACAAGTCATTGTGAAATCCCTCCTCATATCCCCATGGCTCTGAACCTTTGTACCAGCCTGTCCTGCCTTCTAGGTTTGAACTCTCTCTCATTGCACAATGCAATTATAACTTGCTGTGTGAGCTTGGGAGATAGTCTTCTCTCTTGGCCTCAATTATCTCATCTGTTAAGTGAAACCATAAGACCAGATTCATTTTTCCTTTCACTCATTCAACAAGTACTTACGAGCACTTATTATATGCCTGGAGTCCCCAGGTGGCAGAAAGTGTTAAGTGTACAACTACTAACCAAAATGTTGGTGGTTCAAACCCAGCCAGAGATGCTTCAGAGAAAAAGGCCATGTGATCTGCTTCCAAAAGCTCATGGTCTTGCAAACTGTGGAGCGTAGTTCTATTCTGCAACACATGGGGTTGCCATGAGTTAGAATCGACTCAATGACAATTGGTTTTATCATTTTTATTTTTACATGCCTGGTACTAATCTAGTAGGTGTGGATAGCCTCCCAGCCCTTCTGCTCTAGAGGTCTGATTCCAGGTACTCACTTGTTTGAGATAGATGTAATTGCACAATGAGATGACACATGCATGACCCTTAGGGGTTACCAAGAGCAGAACTCATGATTGCCCTATTGGAGTTTTCAGAAAACAAAACAAGCACACACCATAAACATGCTAACACGTCCCCCTGGAAACAGCAGATGTGCCCAAAATACACCACCCCAGGATAACATAGATCATAGCCTCTCATTCCCACAACAGGAAACACCCAATTCACACATTCCTCTGCAGGATATATCAAAAGCATGTCAGCCACCCACCACTGCAGCCCACAGAAACCCCTAAACAAAGAAACCTCCAGATCCAGGAAGAAAAAAGAGGTCGCTTAAGGTGGCAAACGGTCTGAATCCAAAGTTGGTTTTGTTTTTTTTTTTCTTTTTCCATGACAGTGAGCAGGGAAGAATAACTAGAAAACCTTTGCTCAAGCTAGACTTGTCCAGAAATGGATTTGAGAAATGTTACAGCCAAGTTTAGGGGCAACCTGATAGGTATAATTTAGAAAGAGTTGTTTTATTTGGTTGGAGGTAGGGATACTTGGCTTTTGAGATCCTTTCATTGAATTGTTGCTTATATTTACTGAGTCCAAGTTATGTGCCAAGCAATGTGCTTTTATATACTTTAAGTAATTTAATACTCACAGGTGACCTGAGTTATCTCAATCTAGAGATTAGGAAACTGAGTCCTGGGAGGTTATGTTGGACAGTCAGTGAGTGGCTGGGATCCAAGACCAGGCCCCCTGACTCCAGAATCCATACTCGACCTCTGTGCTGTGTGCCTCTCACCCCTTCAATGCAGGATCCTAAGATTCTGGGATCTTACCATAGGAAACGGTGACAGTGCCAAGGGGAATGTTTCCGCTCTGAAATCAAGCCCAGGGGCCTTTTGTAGACTACTTGCCACCTACTGTGAAAGTGGCTCAACTCACCGCAACCCCATGTGTTGCACAGTAGAACTGTGTCCTTTCACTTTCAAATCGGCTATGACCTTTCAGACACAGATTGCCAGGCCTTTCTTCTGAGGTGCCTCTGGGTGGGTTCCAACCACTAGCCTTTCAATTAGTAGTCAAGAGCACCACCCATTGTGAAGTACCAAACCCACTGCCATCAAGTTGATTCTGACTCATAGCGACCCCCATTGGGTTTCCGAGGCAGTAAATCTTTGTGGAAGTAGAGTGCCCAACCTTCCTTCCAAGGAGTGGCTGGTGAGTTTGAACTGCCAGCCTTCTTGTTAGCAGTCAAGTGCCTTAGGCACTATGCCACCCCATGCTCTCAGATACAGACCCACCTTAACCTTTTCAGGCAGACAGTTTTCTACCTGTGAAATGTCTGGATCCACACTTAGGTCTCCTGTGTGGTATTTAGGGAGTGCCTGTGAACACACTCAGAGTACTTTGTGCTCTGATGAAGGCGTGGGGAAGCTGAAGTGTGGTAGCTGCTGCACTGGGTCACCCACTCCATTTGCCTGGTCCCCAGGCTATTGCGAGCTCAGTGCTGAACCAGTTGATTCTCTGCTTGATGTTTCACCTTTCAACCAGAAGCTGCACTGTTTTTATTACACTTCCAGCCAATTATTCACAGTTATTATGCTGTCTCTAAGTCAGTTTTGTCACTCCTTTAATTATACCCCAGCATAGCATAGGTGCTCTTACCTTTTAAAAACTATTTTAAAGATGACTATCCTAGAATGTGGGAACATTTCTATCTACAAGGTCAAGTGACCCTCAGGGGAGGGAAAAAAAAATTAATGCAGCCACTACCTCAGTAAAAGGAATGTAACTTAGGTTGTGTTTATGAGAAAGGAACCATGCCATTATCTGTTTTTAAAATAGACTAATAAATCTGATAACATAAAACACAGGCTAGTTTAAAAGCAAGACCAGTTAATGGAGAGAAGAGAGTGTTGAGGGAAAGGATACATAAAGACAGAATCAGTTGTTAATTGGAGAGAATATTATAAACCATTCTGTTTAGTCTCCTGGGTGACTAAGGAGGGAATTGAGGCCAGAGAAGTTAGATGATGTGCCCAGGATTATAAAACTTGATAACAGCAGAGAGGCAATTGGAACCTGAGTTCTCCCAGCTATCAGAGAGAACCACAAAGAAGAACAGACAAAGGGAGGGATTCCATGATAAGTTAGTTTCCTGCTACATTCAAGTGGTCAGTCGTGGCTCGATGGTAGACTTCTCACCTTCCATGCAGGAGACTAGGGTTCAATTCCTGGCCAATACACTTCATGTACAGCTGCCACTCATCTGTCAGTGGAGGCTTGCATGTTACTGTGATGCTGAGCAGATTTCAAAAGAACTTCCTGACTAAGATGGAGTAGGAAGAAAGTCTTGACGATCCTCTTCCAAAAAAATCAATGAAAACCCCATGATCACAACTGTTCAATCTCATTGTACCTGGGGTCTCCCTCAGTCAGGGGCCAGGAACAAAACAACATTCATCTCACACACTACTTTCAATTAATCAGAAAGTCAGTCACCTCTCCCAATCCAAATATGTTGGTTTGCTCCACCAATTTTAAATTATCTTTGTAGCATTTGAGGAGAGCTTTAGTTGCAAATCTAGTTGTGGAATTAAAGTGTATTTTCTCCTAGAACTCTAAAGATTTAGTGTGTGTATAAAAAAGGGCTTAGTGATTCAGAACCTTAATTTTTCATCTCAAAGGCATTGATCAGCTAGATTTTGTCTCTAAAAATTATGACAGCCAATGACAGCTGATTTTTTTTCTTTTAATTTTTGAAAATATTAGAACTATTCAGTCTTGCAGTGCCTGAAAAATTGATACTTTTAAAATCTGTTCAGAATCTTTTGATTTCAGATAAAAGTAGGGTGAATATGTGTGTAATTGGTTCCTGTGGTGAATTATTTTTAAAAAAAAATGCAACTTTAAAAGCCTTCAGGAATAAAAGGAATAATTTAAATCTGCAGTGGTATTCCTGGATTCATTTATACATGTTATTTCTGTATGAATTAGGATTCACCCAATTTTAATGTCTTTTTTCCCAGCCTCAATACCTGGTGTTCTATTTTAAAAACTATAAAGCCACACTGTCCAATATGGTAGCCACTAGCCACACATGGCTATTTAAATTTATCTGAATAATTAAAAAAAAAAAAATTCACTTCCTCAGTCACACTTACCATGGTTCAAATGTCCAGTAACTACATATGGGGGAGCTCTGGTAGCATAGTCCCTAAGCCACTTCTGCTAACCAGAAGGCTGGTGGTTCAAACCCACCAGCCACTCCTCAGAAGGAAGGTTGGGCAATCTACTTCCATAGTGATACCACCTCAGAAGCCCAAGGAGGAATCGCTATGAGTCTTGGCTGACTCGATGTCACATAACAACAACACAGACCACATGTGGCTAGTGACTATTCTATTGAGCTACTACATATAACACATACATAATATTTCCGTCATCTCAGAAGTTCTATTGGGCAGGACAGCTTAAAGGCTAACAATTGGGAATGTCTTTCCTGGAGAAACTTTATTGGTCAAATAATATTAAATAAAAGTCAGGAGGAACCTGCTTGTGTTTTAGAAACATATCACATGATCCATATGTACAAACTTTATAACTTCATGGGTCATTTCATGAATGAGTAAAGCTAATGTCCTTTGAGACTTATGACTGTTCTAAGGGTTGTTCTCGAGGACAGGTAGTTCCTGACATATGAGATGATTCAAAAATTCATGTGTAAGTAATCAAAACAGCCTGGTATTGGTACAATGACAGACAAATAGAGCAATTGAACAGAAATGAGAACCCAGAAATATATCCATCCACTGATGGTCAGCTGATCTTTGACAAAGGGCCAAAATCCATTAAATGGGGAAGAGGTAGTCTCTTCAACAAATGGTGCTGACAAAACTGGATATCCATTTGCAAATAAAATGAAACAAGATTCATACTTCACACCATACACAAAAACTAATTCCAGATGGATCAAAGACTTAAATGTGAAACCTAAAACTATAAGATTCATCAAAGAAAAAATAGGAGCAAACTTAAGGGCCCTAATTTGTGGCATAATTAGACAATCAAGCATAACCTAAAATGCACAAACAGCAGAAGAAAAGCTAGATTTTGGGACCTTCTAAAAGTTAAATTCTTATGTGCATCAAAAGACTTCTTATGTGCATCAAAAGACTTCTTCAAAAGAGTAGAAAGAGAACCTACAGATTGGGAAAAAATATTCAGCAACAATATATCTACAAAAGGACTTAACTCTAAAATTTATGGAAAAGTCCAACATCTCAACATTAAAAAGACAAACAATCCCATTTTAAAATGTGCAGAAGACGTGAACAGAAGATTCAGGCATCCACCAAACACATGAAGAAATGTTCGCAATCACTACGGAAGTAGATTGCCCAGTCTTCCTTCTGAGGAGTGGCTGGTGGGTTTGAACGTCAGCCTTCTGGTTAGCCGTCAAATGCCTTAGGCACTATGCCACCAGAGCTCCTCATTAGTCATTAGAGAGATGCAAATCAAAACAACAGTGACATACCATCTCATCCCAGCAGTAAATAGCAAAGTTCAACAGGACAAAAATATCAAATGCTGATGAGGATGTAGAGAGATTGGGACTCTCATACACTGCTGGTGAATGGGACAGTAAAATAATACAACCAGTGTGGAAATCTGCATGGTGATTCCTTAAAAAGTTAGAAATAGCCTGAGTGGAGATGCCTCTAGCTTCAGTGGGCCGGGAGCAAGAGGCAGAGCTGAAGCCCAAGGTCGAGGGGCTTTCAACCAGACCCTAAAGTCTGGCACCTGGAACTCGGACTTCTAACCTCCAAAATTGTAAGAGAATGAACTTCTGTTTGTTAAAACCAAAAGAAAATAAAAATAAAAAAAACAAAAGTTAGAAATACCATTTGATCCGGCAATCCCATTACTAGGTATATGTTGTAAAGAAGTGAGAGCCAGAAAATGAATAGATGTATGCACAACACTATTCACAGGAGCAAAGAGTTGGAAACAACTTAAGTGCCTATCAACGGAGGAATGGATAACCAAACTGCGGTACATGCACTCAATGGAATATTAAGAATAATGTCGAATCTGCAAAACACCACATAATGTGGGTGAACTTGGATGACGTTATGCTGGGTGAAATAAGTAAATCACCGAAGAATAAATGTTGTATTAGTCCACTATTGTAAAAAGTCAAGGAAAGGTTTATATATGGAAGGACATTTTTTTTTTTGTTGGATACCA
>NW_006921697.1:3543150-3595640 GCF_000298275.1 Orycteropus afer afer
TGCAGTGATACTGCCTCAGAAACCCAAGGAGGGGTCGCTATGAGTCGGGTCCAACTCGACGGTAATGTGTTTTTTGTTTATGTGTGTGTGTGTGTGTGTGTAAAAGATTATTAAAGGTAGTGCCTAAGGCATTTGACTGCTAACCAGAAGCAGAAGGCTGGCAGTTCAAACACACTAGCCACTCCTCAGAAGGAAAGTTGGGCAATCTACTTCTGTAGTGATACCACCTTGGAAAACCAAGGAGGGGTCGCTATGAATTGGATCCAACTTGATGGCAGTGAGTTTGTTTGTTTGTTTGTTTGTTTGTTTTAGGAGGGAGGGAAAAAGGGGAAATGGGACAGTTTTGTTTGTGGGGCATTGGGTGTATGCTGATGGTGGTAGAATATTTTGTAAAAGGTTAGCAATAATGGTGAGCTGTAAATGTGGAAGTTGTTATGTTGGTGAGTGTCTTGGTGTGTATGTTTTCACCACAATAAAAGTTAAAAAAAAAATCATGTGTAAGTCAATTTGGAATTCGAAAGCTATTTGCCCATGTTATAAATCATAGGATGAACCCCAGTACTTTTTGAGATTAAAAAAAATTAGTGGAAATAATTGTTGTTGTTGTTGTTATGTGCTGTCGAGTCAGACCCGACTCATAGCGACCCCTCCTTGGGTTTCTGAGGCAGTATCACTACGGAGGTAGATTGCCCCATCTTCCTTCCAAGGGAGATTTGAACCGCCAGCCTCCTGGTTAGCAGTCAAGTGCCTTAGGCACTATGCTACCAGAGCTCCCAGTGGAAATAATAAGCAGCAGAAAATTAACAATAAAATTTTAGTGTTTCAGGTGGGTTATGGATTGGTGGAAAGAAATGACACCCCCCTCACATACACACACCTGTAAGGATACATGGTGGCACAGTGGTTAAGCATGCAGCTCCTAACCAAAAGGTCAGTGGTTCAAATCCACCAGCTGCTCCATGAGAGAAAGGTATGGCAATCAGCTTCTGTAAGGATTACAGTCTTGGAAGCCTTTTGGGACAGTTCTACTTTTGTCCTGTAGAGTCACTGTGAGTTAGAATCAACTCCTCGGCAATGGTAGGTGTATACAAAAACTCAAAAAAGTCAAAGCTGTTGGCTTCAAAGCAATTCTGACTCATAGCAGCCCTATAGGACAGAGTAGAACTGTCCCATAGGGTTTCCAATGCTATAATTTTATGGACGCAGACTGCCACTTCTTTCTCCCACAGAGAGATTAATGGGTTAAAACTGCCAGCCTTTCAGTTAGCAGCCGAGCTAACCACTGCACCACAAAGGCCCCTTGTGCATACCTACACACGTGCAAAATTATGGTTAGATTAAGTTCCTGGTTCAATTAGGCAAAGATACAAAATCTTATCAAAAATGAGATGGTTGCCAGAGTTGGAGCAGATGTGGCTTATCTCATGTCAGCTTTCCTTGACCCTCCAGAATTCCTGTTGAATTATCTGGATAAACAAAGGTCTTGCCACATCTGAAAGCTCACATCTTGCTATACCACTGCCCTTTTGTAATCGCAGTTTAAATCAGTAATCTGGAAGAACTCCCACCAACTCCCACAGTACATGCATTTCTGTGTATGTGATGTGATATACAAGCACGAAGCATTTCTGAAGCTCCAGCCAATTCAGCATCACCTAAGCAGCATCCTTGTCCTGAGGTGAACAGCCTGGGGGCCCATCAGGACTTCTGCCCCAGGAGGCCCATTTTCCCAAGCCATCACTCTGATTTTAAGCCTTTTCATCTGAGTAGCTCTAAGGCTAAATTTTTACTGAGGACCATGCTCACGAATCTATTTCCCGAGAAAAATCAAATTGGTCTTAGAAGTTGATTCTTGAACAATAAGGCAGGTTTAATTAAAAGAGATAGATGGAAAATTGTGCAGTGATCCTGAAGGGACTTGGGGATACTTTCAAAGAGCTCTCGCCATTAAGGGTGATGATTATATTACTCATCCTTATTTTATTTTCAAACTCACAGTTTTTGTTTTCCTTGGCAATGGTAGATCACCATACTGCTCATATAAACAGGGTCCACAGATTTCTCACAAATTGGGATCAGGGGTAAAAGTAAGATATTTTCCCTGAGACATTGAGCAGAAATCAGAAAGAAAAGGAGACAAGGCTAAAGAGACAATTTGTGGATCATCTGTGGGATGGAGAAGGATTGCTTTGAGCTGTGGGGATGATACAATGTCATGATACCAGTAAACATTTATAGAGCATTTAATGCACTTTGTGACATGCTCTGCATGTATTAACCCATTTAACCAGTTAACTAATAATTTTGTTAACTAGTTAACATTTAATTTTGCCTTAAATTTAAGATAGGAAAAAAAAAAAAAAAGAAAGAAAGATTTGAATAATGGGCATGCACTCCATGAGAGAAAGGCGATGGGAAGGATGTCATTTTCCCACCCCAGACAGCAAAGTTCTTAGGAGCAACAGTTTCAAAGTGAAGCAACCAGCTCTGTGCCCTACATTGCACTTGTGGATTCAAGATACCTGGAAATGGGAGCTAGTCAGAAGATCTGCTTTCCTGTTCCTCATCTTTAAATAGAGGGGGGTATGAATTTAGATATTCTGGAGATCATAGACCTCCTTGAGAATCTGAAGAAAACTATAGAATAATTACATACACACCAAATTTTGTAGTTACCTAGGATTATCAGACCCCAGTTAAGGTAGTATAGGTTATGCCGCAGTAACAAAAAGTCTTAGAGACTTATGACAACAAACTTTTCATCTTGTTCATGGTACATCTTCATTGTGGATTAGAAGTTCTGCTCCATGATTCCTCACTCAGGGATCCAAGGTGATAAATTCTGCGTACCAGCTATGGCATCACTAGTTATTGGTTTAGGTGAAAGGCATTGTGGCAGATTACATATTGTCTTGTAAGGCTTTCCAATTGGAAGTGACATATACAATTGAAATTCACATTTCTTTAACCAAGAAAGTCATTATGTGCAATCCTTCATGTCCCTGGAAGAAAAGATCCAAATTTCCATGAACCGACATAATAACTGTCACACTCGGTCAAGAACCTCTGAACTTGGTGATCTCTAAGTTCTACAGGGTTTCTGTGAGTCCAGGTTAACTTATATACTTATTCAGAGTTTAGGCAATAAGTCTATGTATATAAGTGACAGATATCAATTTATTTTCTACCAAGTGGTTGTCATTATAGCCAGGACAAGAGCAAGCCTTCTTCTGACAGGGTATAAGCAGAAGTTTTAGACTTTTACTTCAGATTTGAGGAACTGAATAATTTTCTCTCCAATGCCACTCTGGGTCTCCTATGAGAGAGATTTTGGTTACTTGCTGGCAAAGTTATCTCATCCTCATAATAAGGATAGAGTTACTAGTATCCCCCCAACTCTGAGACTTGGTGTTATCAGCAGGTGACTATTATTATTATATACCATATTACCAGAATTTAGACAGACCAAGCAAAGTACATCATAGAGAAAGGAGATTTAGAAAAGTAGCCATGAGAGAGTTTTAGCAAGAGAATAATAGGCTTAATAGGCTAGCAGAGCTCTTGGGCATTGTCAAGTGCAGACCACCACACTCCCACCCCTAGTCACTTCACCCCTTCATAATCCTCACCAGCCCCTTTGTCTTAATCATACACACTTGACATTTTCTCAGTCTTATAGGAAGTGCTATTCAAAGAGTTGTG
Source organism: Orycteropus afer afer (assembly GCF_000298275.1). Classification (NCBI taxonomy): domain Eukaryota; kingdom Metazoa; phylum Chordata; class Mammalia; order Tubulidentata; family Orycteropodidae; genus Orycteropus; species Orycteropus afer. Next base: position 3,546,853 of record NW_006921697.1, read on the forward strand.
GTGGTGCAATGGTTAAGGCATTTGGCTGCTATCCAGAAGGTCAGCAGATCAAACCTACCAGCTGCTTTGCAGGAGGAAAATGAGACAATCTACTTCCATAAAGACTTACAGCATTGGAAACCCAATGGGGGTCGCTATGAGTCGCAATCGACTTGATGGCAGTAGGTTTGGTTTTTGGATTCAAGGGCAGCACTATTTAAAATGAGTTCCCTAGTCAGCTTCCTTTCACAGAGTGCCTCCCTTAGTGCCTCTTGCATAGAAAGTCTGTGATACCATTGACTATTCTCATTTTATAGATGTGGAAACTGAGATCTAGAGGAGGAACATACTTTCTGAACTTGCAGGCTGATTGGAGACAGGGTCAGCCACCCATTTCTTTGAGAGCCGTGAATAAATTGCAAGACTCAAATTCCCTTGGAGAAGTTTGGGGTCTGATTTTGATCCAGAGATCACACAAGAAATGGTATTTCTGGATTATTTACCTTGAAATAAGTAGAGTCCCATCTCTAATCTACTTCCTTTTTTATTTTTCTCCACTCGTGAATTTGCTCTCTATTGTTGCAAGAAAGATTATACCCATTCACAAGTTTCTGCCTGCTTGAGGAGGTTATGGACTCACATTTTAATACCACACACCAGTTAATGAAGTCTTAGCTTGGCATACTCAACCTGAAAATGTCTGATGGTACTTTGCTAATCATTTCTACCCTTTCTGCTTTTTCATTCATTTAAGATTATGCTAACTGATTGTTTTAAAGAAGTAGACCCTTCTGGATGCTAATTTCTTTGTTTCTTTCTGCAGTACCTTATCAGCAGAATCCTTATAATCCCCGGAGCAGCACCAATGTCATCCAGTGCTACCGGTGTGGAGACACATGCAAAGGGGAAGTTGTTCGCGTCCACAACAACCACTTCCACATCAGATGCTTCACCTGTCAAGGTAGGAAGTCCCATTTTGAAACTATCTTCTCATATTACTGGCCATGCTCTAACCCCAGGACAATACCACAGAGGCAGGAAGAAAAAACACAGGCAGTGGAGTTAAAGGCCTAAGGAGACTTTGCTCAGCCCATTCTTATGAGAATTCTCCCTTAAGCAGTGTGGAGGGAAGAGGGCGATTAGAGTGAGATAACCACTGAGATACTGAGGGAGAGGGAATCTGGTGATCTCAGAGTGATAGGTACTGACTGACCCAAAGGAAAAAAAGTCAACCCTGCAAACTAAACTCTTAAATCTAAAAGGATTCCTGGCTTGTACCTATAAATCAATTTGAAAGCTAATGAAAGAGCAAACTCTTGCTAAAATTTAGTGTGGCTTTGATGAGTACCTATTCTATAACAGTGTGACAATCCTCAAGATGAAGGTTAAAAAGGGAGAACATACATCTTGACTTTACTAAGGTTTATAATTTGAGAACAGATGGATGTTGAGTTACGTCTAGTCATTATAGTTTCTCTATAGTTTATTTATAGAGTCTTAGACACAACCCAGCTAGGAGTTTGTAAAGAAGGATAAGTAGCAGCCAGGAAGCCAGAAGGATTCAGCTTAAAGAGCCCTGAGAGGCCTCTGGCCCAGGAGGAACAACACTCCCTTCCACTGTGTCCTTGACAAATACCTCTCCAGCCTCTACTTCTTGAACTCTTCTTCTAGGCTTCCCTACTCCACAGAGCAGCCACTGATGTTGGATTGCCCTGTGGGTTTAGAAAATGTTACTTCTAAACCTATACTTTCCACCTGTTAGTTCTAGATATGTCATTATAAAGTTTGAAGAGCACTTTGTAACTTCCTTTCCCTATGATTGCCCCTTGGATATTTGTAGCCAAATCATCCCCAAACTATATGGCAATTCCTTTAACTGGGACTCATCTGAAATGATTTCTGCTTGCGTCTTCCTCCTAGAGTCTTTCTCTCCAACCCATTGTACTTTTGTCATTATCCTTCTTAAAGCCTGACGCCTAGAGTAGACTGAAGTTCTCAAGGACTGACAAATACAACAGACATTTCTATTAATGTGAATAATATTGAATTGACTTCTTGAAGATCCACTTCACACCACTGACTGATACTGAATTTAAGGTCAATTGAAACCCTTACATCTTTTCATATTTGTAACTGCTTCTAACCTCTGTCTGATTTGTCTGAGATTGAGTTCCCCTGCCATTGAGAAAATCCTGCACTTCTTTTCTCATTGTCTAACTGTACTCTGCACTGAGAAAATAAATTATTTATTAATCTCCCCAAATTTGTTTGTGTAAGTATATATGGAATATATTTTAATTTCAGTGATTTAAATTTTATATTGAGAATTTGTAAGCCCACACAGTGGCTGCAGCAGTGGGCTCAGGTATAGCAAGAATTGTAAGCCTGACACAGGATTGAGTAGTGTTTTGTTCTGTTGTACATAGTGCTGCTATGAGTCCAAGCCAACTGGACAACACCTAACAGCAACATTAGTGCAAATTGACTTGCATGGGTATCTTAGCAAATCACCATTTCTATGTTTCCAGAATTGAAGTGGGACAAAGGATGCTGTTGTTGTTAGGTGCTATTAAGTCTACTCCAACCCATAACGACCCTGTGTGCAACAGAATGAAACACCGCTTGGTCCTGCACTATCCTCACATTTGCTGCTGTGTTTGAGCCCATTGTTGCAACTACTGTGTCAATCCATCTTCTTAGGATTCTTCCTCTTTTTTGCTGACACTCTACTTTACCAAGCATGATGTCCTTCTCCAGGGACTGGTCCCACCTAATAAAAGGTCCATAGTATGTGAGACGAAGTCTCATCATCCTCACTTCTAAGGAGCATTCTGGCTGTACGTCTTCCAAGACAGATCTGTTTGTTCATCTGCCAGTTCATGATATATTCAATATTCTTTGTCAACACCATAATTCAAATGCATCAGTTCTTCTATCTTCATTATTCATTGTCTGGTTTTTGCATGCATATGAGGCAATTGAAAATACCATGGCTTGGGTCAGATGCACCTTAGTCCTCAAAGTGACATCTTTGCTTTTAAAACTTTAAAGGGGTCTTTTGCAGTAGATTTGCCTAGTGCAATTCATTGTTTGATGTCTTGACTGCTGCTTCCCTGGCATTGATTGTGGATCCAAGTAAGATGAAATCCTTGACAAATGAAATCCTTGAGAACTTCAATCTTTTCTCACTTTATCATAATGTTGCTTATTGGTCCAGTTGTGAGGATTTTTGTTTTCTTTATGTTGAGGTGTAATCAATACTGAAGGCTATAGTCTTTGATTTTAATCCGTAAGTCTTCAAGTCTTCTTCGCCTTCAGCAAGTGAGATTGTGTCATCTACGTATCACAAGTTGTTAATGAGTTTTCCTCCAATCCTGATGCCATGCTCTTCACATAGTCCAACTTCTTGGCTTATTTGCTCAGCATACAGATTGAATAAGTATGGTAAGCAGATACAAAGGATAAAAACAATAAAGTTGTTACAAGAAGGTTTGGGTTATGATTCAAAATTATATTCTTAAGGGGGTATATCAGTTACCTTTTGCTTAAACCAAAACTTAATAGTTTAAAAGAATTGTTTATTTAGCTTATAATTCGTTAGTTTGGCCAGACAGTTCTTCCGGTCTGAGGTGGCCCCGATGATCTCTACTGGCCACATCATGATGTTATGCATTTAACTGGTAAGTCAGCTGACAATAATTGGTTGGCTGTTGGCCTAGGTGCCTCCACATGGCTTCTCATCTTCCAGTTGGCTAGCTTGGATTCATTCAAATGATGATCTCAGAGTTCCAAGTGTAATAAGAGAGCAAGCCTCAATAAGCAATTACATTTCAAGCTTTGAGTTGTGTCATACTTGTTAATGTCCATTGACCAAACAAGTCAAGTAACCAACCCAGATTAAAGTTTATAGGGAAAAAGACTTTGTCTTCTGACAGTCATATCTGCAGCAACACATTACAAAGGTGTGAATGGCGAAGGGGAAAAAATGTGTGGCCATTTTGATGATCTATCACATAGGGAGGTTATAGAATCTCTTTTGATGGAGACTTATTAGAAAAAAATAAATAAACTATTTTTTTCCTGAATATTTTCAATGTCAACTTGCTCAGAAGTAAAACAAATTAGAGAATTTTTATTTGCCACAGTATGGAAATTAATTACCCTAAATAGCCTTCTCATTTGAAAACCCTAAAATTCTCTATGAAATTTTTTTTTTTTACAACTCTTATAACGTGAACTACTGTACTGGCATGAGAAGAAGGCATCTGCAGAGTCCAAAAACAAAAATAAATGTAGGACTCCTAAAGCAACTGACTGTGCTAGCTTTTATTCTGATGGTTTATGCTAAACTCCGAAGACCTTGAGCTTTTACCTTAAGGGCTACATGGACCATGGAAAGTAGCAGGCAATGCCTGGAGTCTAATCCAGGTGGAATCTCATAGTAGAACCCTGTGCCCTGTGTAAATCTTGAGACCAACTATAGAGATGGATTAGAAATAAACTGCCTGTGCAGAAAAAGACAGTGGGAAAATTGCCAGTGTCAACTTTGGCAATGGATAGAGGGGAATAAAACTTAAGTGAAAATTCTTTAGCTAGATTCATAAACTATATCTATGCTATGAATTTGGTGTAAACTACAACTACAACAACAAACTCAAGCAGAGAATTTAAAAGTAAATGATCCTACACTTGGCAAATAGGCAGTGTTCTGGTTACCTAGTGCCACTCTGACAAGAATATACCACAAATGGGTTGGTCTTAACAAACAGGAGTTTATTCTCTTACAGTTCGGGAGGCTAGAAGTCCAAGCTCAAAGTGCCAGGCTCTAGGGACTGGGTGAAAGCCCCTCAGCCTTGGGCTTCAGCTCTCCCTCCAACTCCCAGCCCACTGAAACTAGAGGCTTTTCTTCACTCAGACAGCTGCTGGCTGCTGAGGCTGCAAAGCCCAAGGTTGACAAGTAAAAAGGCACAGTCCCGATGTTACCAAACCACATGGCAGGCCATTAATTTAAGTCCATTGTAAGTCCCAAGGTCAGCAGAGCATGGCAGGCTGCTGAACAACGACATGGCTACATGCAGGGTCCAAGCATGCCACAAGCTAGAGACCATTCCCAAAGCTCCTGCTTATATATAGGAAGCAGACCACATACCCAAAGGCAGCTACTCAGCTTCTCACAGTAGATTCCACCATGGAGTTGATTACCAGTCTCATCATGGGGTATACTATATCCAGCTGCCCAACCGCTCAACCAGGCCTATCAAGTTGACACACAAACATAACCACCACAGGCAAAAATATAAAAGAATCCTCTTTGGAGGAACTCAACTTTACTCTAGGCCTTAAAGAACTCACATAGAAAAAGGTATTCGAAAAAGGTGGGCAACTCACAGTTAAAACAAAAACAAAACCACAGATTGCAATGGAGCAAGAGTCTGCAGAAACAATGGAGGGCAGAATTAGAATCTTAAAACCTCAATATATTGGAATTTTCTGGCAATATATAATAACTACATTCACTGTGTTGAAACAAGTAAGAGTAGCTAGAAAATACGAACAAGAAGCAACACATTATAAGAACAGCAAAGCAGATTTGAAAAAGAAATATAACTTATAGAAATAAAAATACATAGTATTTGAAATTGAAATCCAAAGTATGAATTATATAGCAGATTAGCTATTGCAGGAGAGAAAATGAATAAACTGGACATTGAGCCAAAATAAAAGACACAATTATAGCATGGAACTATAAGAAGGTGGTAAAAATCAAGTGAATATATGTAGAATAGAATGAAGAGGATTGGCATATACCCAATTGGAGTTTTACAGGTTATGTAATACAGAAAAGATGTAGGAGACCAATATTTGAAGAGCTAATAGCTGTGCTTCCCTAGAACCACTGAAACGCACATATCCTTAGATCCAGCAGGAAAATATAAAAGAAACCCCATAAATACATCCTGGTAAACTGCAGATCACCAAAGACAAAGAGAAGATATTGAAAGGACCAGAGAGATGAGATAGATCATCCACATGAGTGATTAACAGGCCCAGAGTTGGCTTCTTAGTAGCAGGAAGGAAACCAGAAAACAATGGAATAAAACCTGTAGTGAACTGAGAGAAAATAACTATCAACTTAGAATTATGTTTTCAAAGCTATCTTTCAAGAACAAAGGCATGTCGACAGCTAACTTCATACTTAACAGTGAAAGACTGAGTGCTTTTCCCAAAAAATAAGAACAAGACAAGGATGTGTTTTCTCACCACTTCTATTTTAACATAGTCTATGCCAAGTAAATTATGCAAAAAATAAAATAAAAGGCATTCATATTGGAAAATTATCTCTATTTGCAAATGACATAATCTTGTATATAGAAAAATTCTCAGGAGTCTACTAAAAAACTTTTCAAGCTAATCAGTGAGTTCAGCAAGGTTGCAGAGTACATGTCAATATAGAAAAAAAAAAACACTTGTATTTCTATAAATAACAATAAATGACCTAAAATGAAATTAAGAAAACAATTCAATTTATAATAGTATCAAAATGACTAAAATACTTATGAGTAAATTTTTTTAAAAGAGGTACCAAACTTATACTCTGAAAACTAAAAAACAATGTTGAAGGAAATTAAGGAAGACCTAAGTAGATGAGAAAAAAAAAAAAAAAAATCTCATGTTCATGTATTGGAGTGCTTCATGTTGTTAAGATGGCAGCGCTCCACAAATTGATCTACAGATTCCATGCAATCGAAACCCATATGACACTTTTTTTTATAGAAATTGACAAGTTGTTCCTAAAATTTACGCAGAAATTCAAGGAAAATAAAATAGCTAAAATAGTCTTGAAAAAGAACGATAAATTTGGAGAACTCACAATTCCCCATTTCAAAACTTATTAAAAAGCTACTGTGAGACTGAAATTGAAAAGCTGAAAAAGAACAAAGTTGGAAGACTCACACTTTCTAATTTTAAAACTTGCTTCAAAGCAATAATAATGTGCTGAAAGAAAATAACTGTCAACTTAGAATTATAATAAATTAGACAGTATGATGCTGGCTTAAGGATAGACATGTAAATTAATGGAATAGAATTAAGAATTGAGAAATAAACTTACATTTATGGTCAACTGATTTTCAACAAGGGTGTCAAGACCATGCTGGAGGGAAAGAATAGTCTTATTAACAAATGATGCTGGGACAGCTGCATATCCACATGTATGAGAATGAAGCTTTTGAATGTCACATGATATATAAAAATTAACTCCAAATAAACTACAGACTTAAATTAAGAGCTATAAAACTCTTTGAAGAAAATATAGGCGTAAATCTCTCTGGCCTTCATTAGGCAAAAGCCAAAAAATGAACTCACTGCCATCGAGTCGATTCCAAGGCTATAAATCTTTACAGAAGCAGACTGCCTTGTCTTTCTTCCATGGAGCCCTGGTGGGTTTGAACCACCAACCTTTTGGTTAGCAGTCAAGTGCATTAACCACTGCTCCACCAGACCTCCTAAAAAGCATTATATGAATATATAAAAAATAGTTGAAGAATTTGTAAAAGTCTAAAAGAAACTAGGCAAATGAAATCAGTAGGCATTTTACAGAAGAGTAACACAAAAGTACGTTAGCATACAAAAAGACTCTCAATTTCATTAATAATCAGGGAAATAGGTTTAATATCACACGATATAATTTCAAACCCAGTATTTGATGGAATATCCAAAAAACCAAACTCACTGCCGTCGAGTTGGCTCCAACTCGTAGCAACCCTTCCTTGGGTTTCCCAGGTGGTATCTCTATAGACATAGATTGCCCAGTCTTCCTTCCAAGGAGTGGCTGGTGGGTTTGAACCGCCAGCCTTCTGGTTAGCAGTCAAATGCCTTAGGCATTATGCCACCAGAGTTCCTTGATGGAATATAAGTCAGATGTTACCAGATCTTGATGATGATATGGATCAGTGGGAAATACTGGTGGGAATGTAAATGGGAAAAACTCTGGACGACAACGAGGCATCACTTACATACACAAGAGTCTTCATAGCAACATTTTCACAAAAGCAAAAACTACAGACAGCTCAGATTTCCTTTTGCAATGTTATTGTTGTTATTAGTTGCCATAGAGTCAGTTCCATCTCACAGTGACCCCATGTACAACAGAATGAAATACTGCCTAGTTCTGCCCCATCCTCATAATTGTTCTGTGTGTGAGTCCATCATTGCAGCCACTGTATCAGTCCATCCCATTGAGGGTCTCCCCCTTTTTCACTGACCCTCTACTTCAGCAAGCATGATATACTTCTCCAAGACTGGTCCTTTCTGATAACATGACCAAAGTATTTGAGACAAGTCTGGCCATTCTAGTTTCTAAGGAGTACTCTGGCTATACTTCTCCCAAGACAGATTTGTTTGTTCTTCTAGCAGTCCATGGTATTTTCAATATTCTTCACCAATACCACAATTTAAATGCACCAATTCTTCTGTGGTCTTCCTTACTCATTGTCCAATTCTCACTTTTGTATGAGGCTATTGAATATATCATGGCACTTCTTAGTCCTCAAAGTGACATCTTTGCTTTTTAACATTTAAAAAAAAAAATTATTGTGATTTGGGTGAAAGTGTAGAGAGAAAACTCAGTTTCTGTACAGCAGTTCATACACATTTTGTTTCATGACATTGACTGCAATTCCCCACAATGTAACAGCTCTCTTCGGATTTTCTCTCCATAGTTACCTCTTTTCTTTGCCTTTCCCTCCCATTCATTCCTGTGCCCCCAACCCCAGCTGTGCTTTTTAACACTTTAAAGAGGTCTTTCGCAGCAGATTTGCCCAGTGCAATACGTCATACGATTTCTTTACTGCTGCTTCAATGGGCACTGATTGTGGATTCAAGTAAAATGAAATCCCTGACAACTTCAATCTTTCTCCATTTATCATGATGTTGCTTACTGGTCCATTGTGAGGATTTTTATTTTCTTTATGTTGAGGTACAATCAATACTGAAAGCTTTAGTCTTCGATTTTCATCAGTAAGTGCTTAAAGTCTTCTTCACTTAGAGCAAGCAAAGTTGTGTCATCTGCGTGTCACAGGTTGTTAATGAGTCTTCCTCCAATCCTGATGCCACATTCTTCTTCATTATAGTCCAACTTCTCAGATTATCTGCTCAGCATACAGATTAAATAAGTATGGTGAAAGGATGCAAAACTGACTCATACCTTTTCCTGATTCTAAACCATGCACTATCCACTTTTTCTGTTCAGATGACTGCCTCTTGGTCTAGGTACTTAGTCTGGGTTATTCATGAGCACAGTTAAGTGTTCTGGAATTCCCATTCTTCACAATATTATCCATAATTTGTTAAGCTCCACAGAGTTGAATGCCTTTGAATAATCAATAAAACACAGGAAAACATCTTTCTGGTATTCTCTGCTTACAGCCAAGATTCACCTGACATCAGCAATAACATCCCTCGTTCCATATCCTTTTTTTAGGTCCCACTTGAATTTCTGGCAGTTCCCTATGTACTGCTGTAACCATTTTTTAATTATTTTCAGCAAAATTTTACTTGTGTGTGATATTAATTATATTATTCAATATCATTATCCTTTAGCAATATAATAGATTGTCATATGTTCAGATTTTGCAAAGCAGAAAAATATGAATGAACTGCAATTATATGCATCAACATTGATACATCTCAAAAACATAATACTAAGAGAATGAAACAAGCACAGAAGAATGCAGTATGGTTTCATCAATATAAAGTTCAAAAATGGGCAAGACTAAACAAACAGTGTCTTGTTTATGGATGCATGCACAGGTGGTAGCACAGTGGCTAAGACATTTGCCTGCTAGCCAGACAGCTGGCGGTTCAAACCCACCAGCCACTCCTCGGAAGGAAGGTTGGGCAATCCTACTTCCGTAGTGATACTGCCTCGGAAACCCAAGGAGGGGTCGCTATGAGTCGGGTTTGACTCGACGGCACATAACAACAACAACAACAAAAGCACAGGTGGTAAAGCTATTAAAAAAAAAAAAAAAAAAGCAAGCAAAAAAGCAAACCTGCTGCCATCAAGTCAATTCCAACTCATAGCAACTCTGTGGGACAGCGTAGAACTGCCCCCATAGGGTTCCCAAGGCTGTAAATCTTTACAGAAGCAGACTGCCTCCTCTTTCTTCTATGGAGCAACTGGTGGGTTTGAACCACCAACGTTTTGTTTGGCATCCCAGTGCTTTAAGCACTGCATCATCAGAGCTCCTAAAGAAATGCGAAGGAAGATAAATTCTGTTTCATTAAAACTAAGAACTTTATTTCATCAAAAGACATGACCCAAAAAAAAAAAAAAATCACCTTGCAGAGAGCCCAAACCAACTTCTAAGAGGCTGGTTATATTCTATTTCACAACCTTGGGAGTAGGCTCATGGGAGTATATTTTATTATTTTTCTATAACTGTATATATTTATTTTGTGTACTTTTCTGTTTAATATATTTCACAATTAAAATGTTTTAAATAATGAATTAGATCACCCTCAGGGGCCCTTCTACCTTTTTGATTTTGAATTTTCATAAAATTCAGACTAATCTAAAGAGTTTAAAATCAATCAGAATTGTATGACAAAAACCTGGACTCAGATTTGAATAGGAACTCTGGTGGCATAGTGCCTAAGGCATTTGACTGCTAACCAGAAGGCTGGTAGCCACTCCTCTGAAGGAAGGTTGGGCAATCTACTTCCGTAGTGACACTGCCTCAGAAACTCAAGGAGGGGTCGCTATGAGTCAGATCTGACTCCATGGCAGTGTGTTTGGCTTTTTTGTTCAGATTTGGATGTGTACTCAGTTACCAACTAGCCCCTTCATTTCACTAAGGTGACTGAGTCTCACAGAGGTAAAGTAACTTTCCCAAAGTTACTAGCACTCAAGTGACAGAATAGGAACATGGACAAAGGTCCAGTGACAACCTGGTGCAGATGTATGAGAAGCCTCCTTCTAGGCATTATATTTACAGGGATTATTCATTCTGGATTTTTCTCCAAGCAGTTCTAACTTTTCATAATTTGTCCCATTGTCAAACCATATGCTCTTCTTTTTGATTGAATAATGACTGTCCCAGGTGTATTAATCCCACATTAGTTCCGTATTGCAAACTGTCTCTGGGGCCTTTCCTGTTATTTGAGCCCCTGGTTCTGCTCAGCCTCATGCACATATTTTAAGCTGGTCCAGCATACCTTCTATCCTTTGTTCCCCACTATACTTCCAGGAATCTCTGAGATTCTCATCAACCTTTACATCCTTTCTACCATAAACTTCCTCCTTCAGCTCCTTGGGGGAAATGGAGGAACTGATTGTTCCAAGTTTCTAAGGGCCTCCTAGTTTTCTCCATTGGGAGAGATGGCTCTGGGGGTGGAGTTGGCAGGAGAAAACAAAGGAGAGAAAAGAAGGGAAAAAACAGGAGTTATTTCCAACGAGGTCGTAGGCCATGACCTAACTAATTCCACAGCTATGAAGTCAATTGATCTGCCACCTGCACACCCCAGAACAATTTGTTCTCTGGCCTAGCCTGCCCTCCAGGGCAGGCATTGTTTGATGTGATGAATTTTCAAGAGGCCTGATGGAAGATGAAACCACCCCACCTTCCACATCTACCACCACCCTACTCATATGTCCTCCTTCTCCATGGTATAGTCTTCAGGGGCCTCCACTTCCACTACACACTCTGTTTAAAATGTTTAGGCATGTGGTAAACCCTGAAGTGAGCTCTCCCCTTCTAATAGACTGATAGGATATCAGTTCTAGAAGAAAATTCAGGTCATTTCTAGACCAGCCCTTTTCATTTTATGTATGAGTGAACAAAAGCCTCAGAAAAAAAGAAAGCCAAGGTCATTGTCACCTACAGAATCAGTGACTCCCTGACCACTGCTCTTCACTATCCTGTGTTGTTTCCCCTGAGCTATATCCTCCAGAGCCCCTCACCTCCTCACTTGCCTGAACCTTTAAGCCTGTCTCTGGTGTTCAAAGGTGAACAAATAGTTGTAAAATATTTCTAGCATTCACCTGGAGGCTCCTCCTATTTTTTACCCTACTTTTGCAGAAAAACTTTCCCTGTTAAAAATGAGGTAGTATTTACTGAGGTGATGTCACCGCAGCCCAGTTCTGGTCCTCAAATTTGTGGCCTTGGAAACTCCATCTCATTAGTTTCTCCATCATTGATCATGCTTGAGAATCTGACTCATGTTAACAAAGTCCTTAGGAAAGCAGTGTATCAAGCCAGAGGGCCTTGTTGATTAATGTACTAAAAGAGCTGTAACTCTCAGTTGAATTAGTTCACTGTAGCCTGGCCAGCTCCTTCTCTCCCAAAGGCAGCCTATTCGGAAGGTCAGCAATCAGACAGTCACTTGGTAAAGGCAGACTCAGAACAAGGAGAGCTGGCCACAGGATTTGAATGGACTGTCCAGTTTTCTTCCTTTGATTGTTTGCATCCCTCTTCCTGACTACCTACCTTATGTTAGCTGGATCGATACACTAAGAGGCTTACTGCCTCTCTCTGCTCTGCCATTATGTGTTGATTTCATAACTTAACTTTCAGAGGGAAATTTTATTTCCCACATTCTCAGTCCTTTGGGAGGTGGGTCCCACATGATTCAGTTGTCCACACACCTGTAAGTCACCTGTCCTTCCATCATCTTTCCCACATTTCTTCATATTGTCCACAAGCGATTTTATAAAACACCTTAGGAATCATGTTGCCTCTCTATTCAAAAGACATCAATGCAGTTGATCGTTTTTACATTATTATAATAATCTCTCTGCCTTTGTATCTGTTTGAGATTCCTCTCCTTCTCCCACCTCCCCTAAAAAAGTTTTTAATAACTAGGAGAAAAAATATCATCTATCACTTCTCAATGCTGCACAAAGTCTAAACTTCTTAAGTTGGATTCAGGCACTGCTCCAACTGGCTTGAGCATTATTTTCATGTATTGCTTCCCTCCAACCCCTACAGAAATCACACCACCCCAGCCCCTCCTCCACACCAATAGAAACTTCAACTTCCTGTGCTCATTCTGTTCCTCCTCTGAGGTATATCAAATGTTCCATGACCCTCCCCTGCTGACAGTGCTCTCCCTTTCACCACGCTCACTTTGCAATTGTGCCAGCACCACAGGCAGGGCCCACACCCATGATATCTCACAGTTTTCTATATTTCTTCTCTCTGCATACATTGTTGTTGTTGTTGTTGTTGTTGTTGTTGTTATGTGCCTCAAGTCAGCCCTGACTCATAGCAACCCCTCCTTGGGTTTCCGAGGCTGTATCACTACGGAAGCAGGATTGCCCAACCGTTGTTAGCATCTCACAATTGGAGGATTGTATCTTACTGTTTTTGGTTAGGAACAGCCCCCCTTTGTGCTCTGGTGAGGACAGATTCTAAACTCCCAGTCACCCCTCACATTGCCATCCTAAGTTGTCTCCTGTCTGGGATTTGCTCACGTGGTTCCCCACACTGCTCTGGCTGACACAGAATCATGCACACAGGAAGTACCCACGTAATGTTTAATGGGATGGTTCTGTTATCAAATTCATGACACTGTGAGCTGTGCAGAGTTGTGTGAGCCACACAGTCTTAACACTTTTCACCCATGTAGTGAGAGGCTTAGACAGCACCAGGGATTCTCGATCAGTATGCAGCACAATCACCGGGGGAGTGTGCTAAAAAAGCAGATTCCTGGGCCCCACCCCTAAAGAGTCTGATTCAGTCCCAACCACCTGCATCTTAACAAGCTCCCCAGATGATTCTGATGTAAGTGGTCTATAGGACATACTTTGAGGAGCACTGGCCCCAAAGGCCCATGAGATCTGATGACAACTCATGACATAAGACACCAGCCTACCCCCAGCAAAAGCCTGGACATAACCTGTCCTTGCCTCCTTGTTTCCCCAAGTGTGTGGCTGTGGCCTGGCCCAGTCGGGCTTCTTCTTCAAGAACCAGGAGTACATCTGCACCCAGGACTACCAGCAACTCTATGGCACCCGCTGTGACAGCTGCCGGGACTTCATCACAGGCGAGGTCATCTCTGCCCTGGGCCGCACCTACCACCCCAAGTGCTTCGTGTGCAGCTTATGCAGGTGAGCGGGAGGGGACAGCAGGGTAGGGACCCTCTGTGTGGCCCCCAGGGGAGGGGAAGAAACAACGTTCACCCAAGTAATTGTGAGGTTTACGGGTTTTACATTGGAGCCTTGGATTTCTAGACTCTAGGTCATATAAGACAGTGGTTTCCAAACATGTAGCCCTTAAATGCTTTTTTTCAAATGCCATCTTATGCAGAACACCCATTTGTCCTGTAATAAAAGCTGAATGAGGATCTAAGTTCCTGTACTCCAATATCCCACCAAGAGGCCCCAAGAGGGACCTCTGAGTAGCCCTGGTCTGGCAGGTTGAATTTGGAAGCCAGAGATCTGAGTAAACCTCCCCTGCACTCACGCACATGTAGTACAAGGATGTCTGTTTATAGCCTTCCTCCATGGACCTGGTGCTGCCTCCCGCTGTGATGCACTGACCCTGGCCGGGTACCACACCCCGTAAGCCTCAGCTTCCTCATCTATAAAATGGGAATCAAAACTATTCCAATTTTATCAGGTTTTCATGAAGATAAGTGAGGTGATGCAAAGACCTCAGCTCAGTGATAGTACATAAATGTGTCTGTTCTTCTTATTTTTTTAAATTATAATAATTATAATCATCTGGCCTGTCTCAGATATCTCTAGACATGGATAGCCCACTTCCCTAGCCCTCTGTTTCCCACCCTCTTCTTAATTTAGCAAACATATATTGAGGGCCCATTATATGCCAGCAACATATTAAAGAGATGAAAAAGAAAGGAAAAACCTCAGCCCTGCCACAAATACATTAAAATTTAATGAACGTACAGTGGGAAGAAGAGAGATAAGGGAAACTCTCTGTGCTTTCTGTACAGTTTTTCTGTGAACTTAAAACTGCTCTAACAAATAAAGTCCACTTTAAAAAATGGACTGATCAAGCCAGAAGTAAATAATGGTTTGAGTATATATGTATTTTTTCTCATTAGGAAAGAAATTTACAGATTAATTATTCTTCCCATATGATAACCACTAACCAGTAACCAGTTAACATAAGTAAATGGATAATTTCTGCATGAGACTGTAATGCCACAGTATGTAAGAAAAGATCACCCAGTGGACTTCATTCATTCAGCCATCTTTTAAAACCTGGGCTGTGGGCACTGGAGCCCCAGACCCATAAGAAGTTAGCATGGTCAGTGTCCTTATGGTATAAAGTGAAGTTTATGTCAAGCCCAAAAGATGAGGTGACTCCCCAAGGACATGTCTGGTCCTTTTACCATGATGAGAACATGGCTCCCCTGACTCTAACCCCAGTGTCTCCTCCAATGTCCCACATTTGCTAGTACAAGGACAGTGAGACCATAGAAGCCTATGCCACTGGTTAGGCTTAGAGTTAATACAGCAGGTGCCCCAAACTGCATGAGCAAGACCAACTGAACAGTAATGTTGGTGATGCTGAGGATTCTGTATCCAGCTTATAATTTAATTGAGGAGGAAAAACATGCACTAATTGGACACCCTTGAGCATGGATCTCAAGCTGCACAGATACAGAGGAGGACAAGAACAGGTTGATCTGTGATCTTAAGAGCTTCCAGTTGGAAATAAGGGCTCCTTGACATGGGATAGGTCATGTTGGGATGAAAAAGTCCTTCCAGGAAGAAGGAACAATTCTATGACAAGTTACTAACTTCTTTATTTTATAGAAGAGAAAACATAGGCTCAAATAGATGTCATGATTTTCCCACTATCAAAATCATGTAAGTGGCCCAGCTGAACCACCAATTTTGGTCTCCTGGCCCCTAATTGAGTGATTTAAGTAGCCTGGAACTGTGAACAGCCTTTGAATTACCTGATGCACAAAAGACAAGCCGTGTGTATTACCAAAGTGCTGTGAGCATATGTGTTGTCATGTCACTAATAGCCACAGGACCCCTCAGGAGAGGGGTGCTGAATCTTTTCCTCTTACCCCTTGCAGGAAGCCTTTCCCCATTGGAGACAAGGTGACCTTCAGTGGTAAAGAGTGTGTGTGTCAGACATGCTCCCAGTCCATGACCAGCAGTAAGCCCATCAAGATCCATGGACCAAGCCGTGAGTTCTCCCCTCTGGGCACCTTTATGTCTGTGGGCACTGTGGGTCAGTGGGGGAGGTTCCCAGCCTGAAAGACACCTGAAGCATGACCCAGTTGGAAGATGGCCCAGACTCACAGAATGAGCTTCCTTAAACACAAAATGCAGGGAAAACAGGCTGCCAGGTTCTAAATAATTATGACCTGTGCCACAGTCACTTGGATGGTCTCTTCTGAGATGAGCTGGGTTCCTGATCTTATCTCTGCTCCTAGATCCAGGCTTCCAACAGTACCCCCCACAGAGCTAATCAAGTGTTTTTTCCACATTGGTTCTCAGTTTTTACAAACTGCGCTAAGAGAATTTGCAGACGTGACGTACAAAAGGGGAAGCATGCTGTGTTCTGGAAGCAACTACAAGGGCTCTGCTCATGTCTTTTAGAGTGTGTCCCATGGAACTTGTGGAACTTACAAAAGTGCAGATTCCTGAGCCATCCTCAGATAGTGAATCCTAGAAATCCACATTCTTAATAGCTTCCTGTATGACTCATTTGCTGCTCCTAGGATGGAGAACCACTATGTAGGGTTGTGGGAGATGTATACCACACTATTTTATCACCCAAACCACAGATTTGGAAGAAAATTGAGGACAAAGAACACCCCTCAGAGTGAGCCTTCTAGTTTGTGAAATGTGCATTGCATTCCAGTGTATCCAGAGATAAGATGTTTAAATCACTGCTCCAGATGCCCTTGTGAGTTGCTGACTGTGTGCACCCCACACACATAGACCACCCCCTGGGTCTCAGAATGCCACGCTAGGCTCCGGCATTCTTTCATGTTATATGACACTCTCACCGGCCTCATGGGCAGAATCAATGAAAACCCATTAGCCTGCTATGCTGCATCACTTTGGGGGGAGGGGGGCTGTCAGCTATGGCACCAGCAAAGTCAGCGTGCTGGGGCTGCCTCCAGCTGAATGGGGTGAGCAGAGAACCCCGAGTCAGCAGGGCTAGGCTCCCAGGAGGTCCATTAAAGTCTGTTCAGCCATGATGAACTAGGGAGAAAGTCAGTAAGGAAGGCTCCCTCCCTTACCCTTCCTTTTAGTTGAATCAGGTCTGCTCTTCCTTCCATGTCCTTGGTACAGCTCAAGAATGGTTTACTGCTTTGACCAGGTTTCTATCTTAAGGTGGCTGAGTGCACACAACATTATTCTTCTTAACTCCTTGAAAGTATCATCCAGAAGCACAGCAAGGCTGGGATGCTGAGATGCTGCAGAGAAGCCAGAAACCAGTGGGAACTTCATGGGAGGAGACAGAGGGAGAGGCAAGCTGGGAATCAGAAGGTGCCAGCCTTCTGCATGATACAAAGCAGTGCCTGAGACTCAGCTTAGCCAGCTGTGAAAGAAGGATGGATTCCTTGCTCTTGTCTTCTTCATAGGAGTGGTGTAGGAAGCAAATATATTAGCATATAGGAGTCAAACTAACATGTTCTAGTGTATAAAATGCTCTATAAATATAAAGTGGGGGATGTTATTGGCTTGGAGATTTAATATAGAAAGCACAGCAAAACAGGACCAAGAAGATTCCTGAATCTGTTGTTTTTCTCAGGTTGTGTTACTTGATACTGTATACATTGAGAGTCCCCAAAGGGTGGGAAATTCCCTCAGCTGAGTCTGGAGTCTTTTATGTGAGCATGTCCTCAAGGAGAGGTATCTAAAGGTTTCTATCATAGTGTTGCAGGTTGAGACTAGATAGAGGAAGGTGAGGAAACGTGAGCACAGAGGAGCAAATTTGCAAATACGCAGTTTCTAGGAGGAAGGCACAGGTTTATGGCTTAACTTCTTACTCACAAAGAAAACATCAATCTGTGGATCTAAAGGTCATATGTTTTATAGAAATGCTTCCTCTCCAGAAGCGATCATTGTTTATGTTCCAAATGCAAGTTAGCCTCCTGGCTAGAAGAGATGTTGGAAGGTCTTCTGAGTTCCCAAAGGTTGCCGGGAACCAAAACCAGATACGAAAGACTGCTGAAAAGAAAAACACATCATGGAAAAGGAATAGAAGGAAAAAAAAAAAAATGCATTTCTTTAAGCTATGGGAGTGTGAAGTTCATCCCTGGAGAGTAAATAAAGACATTCTAGAAAAGCAGGAGCAGTATCCATATAACAGAAATCAAGAAGGATCCCCAGGAACTGTCAAGAGAAAAGAATACTGTTACCACAGGAGGAAGAAAGATTTCCTTATGGACCTCACTGAGAAGAATCAGTAGCATCATCACTATTACCATCATTATATCATCATCATCATAACCACCATTACCACCATCATCCATCATGTCATCATCATATCATCATCAGAACCACCACCACCACTATCACCCTTAGATCATCATCATCAGTATCATCCTCATCATCCCCACTGCTAAAATTGATTGGCTATTACTGTTGCCAGGAGCTCTGGTAGCGTAGTGCCTAAGGCACTTGACTGCTAACCAGAAGTCTGGCAGTTCAAACCCACCAGCCACTCCTCGGAAGGAAGGTTGGGCAATCTACTTCCATAGTGATACTGCCTCAGAAACCCAAGGAGGGGTCATTATGAGTTGGGGGCCGACTCAATGGCACATAGCAACAACAATAATTACTGTTGCCAGGTGTTGCACTAAGTGTTCTATGCATAATATCTCATTTACTCATTTTAACAAATTTAACAGTTTTAACAAGAGGGAGGTTACTCTTATATGTATTTTATAGAGGAGAAAACTGAGGCTCAAAGACATAAATGACTTGCCCAAAGTCACACAGGAAATAAAGTGGTACAACTGGGATTTGAGCCCAGGCAGTCTGACTCTGAAGCCTGTTCTTTTAACAATCTATACTAGAGACATGACTGACTAATTGGGAGCATTCCTATCTTCTGAGATTAGTTTGCTATGACTCACAAATCCCACCAGCTTGTACTCATTGTTGTTGATCTAAGTGGAATGAATGATGCAGTCAAGGAAACTAAAAATGAGAGAGCTGGGGTCTTTAGAGACCTCAGCAATAAACTGAAGGATTTGGGAGGAACAGGTGGTGGTGTCATACTTTCTACCAGCTGAAGGTTGTAATTTTGGAATACAGTGGACCATGGGAGGAGTGGACAGCTGGTTATGCAGAGATCAACCCAGAACAGGATGTGCTTTTCCTGACCCTGCTTACTGCACCGGAACTAAGGACTCTGGGATGGGGTGCCTGAGGCTTCACTGGTGGTCAGGAATGAAAAGAGGAAGAAGGGAGACAGAAATGTCCTGATAAATATGAAGCCAGTACAAAGGAGGACCACCAGTACCACATGAAAAGAAAAACCATATGAAGAAAATGTCTCAGAATTCTCGTGAGGAATCAGCAGGGCTGCCCTACAATAGGAATATTGCTTCTGATTTCTTATCAGAGTATGGATAATGCACAGAAAATTGGCAGGAAAAAACAAAAAGTAATAAACAACCACCACTTGGCATAGTGCCTAAGGCATTTGACTGCTAACCAGAAGGCTGGAGGTTCAAACTCACCAGCCACTCCTCCGAAGGAAGGTTGGGCAATCTACTTCCATAGTGATACTGCCTCGGAAACCCAAGGAAGGGTCACTATGAGTCAGATCTGATTTGACAGCAGTGAGTTCGGTTGGTTTTGGTTTACCACTTATTGAGTACATACACACCAAATACTGTACTAAGTCCTTACAGGCATGATTTCAATTACTCTTCACACCAGCATTTAACAAAATATTAATAACTATCCCCACCATATAAGTGAGGAAGCTGGGGCTAGAGTGTACGTAACCAACAAGTGCGGGAGCTGGGGTTCTCCACTAGGCAGCCTGACCTCAGCCCAACCTCATAACCACTATACTGTACTGTCTCCTAAATTGAACCAAAAAAACCCCAAAACTTATTGCTGTCAAGTCAATTCGACTCATAGAGACCCCTCCTTGGGTTTCCGAGGCAATATCTCTATGGAAGTAGATTGCCCAATCTTCCTTCCAAGGAGTGGCTGGTGAGTTTGAACTACCAGCCTTCTGGTCAGCAGTCAAATACCTTAGGCACTATGCCACTAGAGCTCCTCTCACAACATGCTAAATTATCTTAGATGTATCACTGAAACGTAAAGGAATGGGACTCATTACTGAAATGTGGCCAAGAACCAATACAGCTTATTTAAATAAGTTTTATTGAAAGGGTAAAATCGTGTTATTAGCCAATATCATGTCTGTATCCTTGAAATTCACAACTGAATGACCATATCAATCAAAGAAAAGCAAAGTCCAAGGAATGAAGAAGGGAGAAATTGTAGTTGTCTAAATATTTGAAGAAACTGATTATTTTAGTTATATAAAAATAAGGGGAAATTGCAAGGAATCAGATGTCAACTCCATAAGAAGAAAATATCCTTAATAACCATGCCTGTCCAAAGGCAGATAGACTTCCTCAAGAAGGGCCACACTCTTTAAGCAGAGAATTACAATTAAGCAGAGGATGGTGCCCACCTGTCAAGAATGCTGTCAATTCCTGCATGAGATAGGAGGTCTGACCAAATGTTCCAAGACCTCTGACTCCTATGGAATTAGAAGCTCTCCAGGGAGGCCTGAAGAGATGTATGTTCCCCACTTTGTGGCCTAGAAAGCTTGACCAGGCACCTGCAGCCCTTGACTTCTTCATGAGCTGGGGCAAGGCCTTTCAGATGCCTGTCTGTCTGTAGAAAAAGAGGGGGTAGCCTGACTTGACCTAACTAAATTATTACACTCTGAAGCCTATCATTACTGGGGGGGTGTGGGCATGGAGAGCAGTATTTATCCCAGCAGAAAGAAGAAAAGGAAAGAGATGAACTCCCCAATTTTTATTCTCTCAGCCCCCAACTGAAGGCTTAGGACTTGAAGCATTTTGCAAGCAGAGAGCTTTCTGCCCTCGACTTGGGTGAAGGGATATTAGGAATGTGCTAAGCAGTCTGAGGCAGGGTAACTGTGGCAGCTGATGCACACAAACACTTCATCAGGGCCCAGGGCCTCCCACAGGCTGCTGGACACCCTGCCTTCCCTAGACACACAGATGCATGCATCTCTCCAGGACGAACTCCCAGCTGAACATGACAGCTGCCCAGCCAGGCTCTCCCAACTTTGTGTTCAGTATCTTTTCTCCTCACTATCCTGAAGTGCATGTTCATCTTCTGGTGCCACAGAGGAGGTTTGTCCTCTGGTAAACTTTGGCCCATGACCCCTTTCTTCTCCAAAGTGGGCCATCCGGTCAGCTAGGCCTGAGTTCCCAGCATTTCCCAAGTACCTTGGACTCTGGCTCTGTTTCCTGGCCCTCCCCAGACATTCATTGAGCAACAAGCAGAACACTCAACCCACCCCACTTTCTTTTGGCTCAATGCATGTTCCAGGGTGACAGAGAAAGAGTGAGGATGCCTTTCTGGCTTAGGACAGTCTCTTTAATCCATGCTACTTGGGAGGCAGATGTTTGGTATGTAAACATGCTGGAGGGTGGGATGGGCATGGTAAATTCTACACTTTGCTTGGCTGCTATAAGTCCCATTCACTCATACTTACCAAACAGGCATTGAGTTCCTACTGTATGCCAAGCACTGTGCTAGGCAATGGAATAGATTTAGCCACAAACCACAGACACAGCCCTGGCCACTGAACATACAGCCTAAGAGCAAGAAAAATACATACTTATCCTGCCCCCTCAGCAGTGTTTCTCAAACTTTATTTGTTTATGAATTACCTGGAGATGTAGTTAAAATTCAGTAGGTCTGGGGTGGGGCTTGTGACAGTGCCTGAGGTGATTCTGAGATTCAAGAACACAGAGCAGCATGAGTGCAGGTAACAGCTTGAGGACCAAGCGAGGCAGGGTGGGGTGGGTCCTCTGTAGATGAACAGTGGTTAGTAAGATGGGCAGGGAGCTGTCTGTAGGAACTCTGAGGAAGGGGGGCTCTCCCTCACTCACACTGAGGTATTTTTCAAGAGGTCAGGGTCTCTATCTCTCACCTGGCAGAGTGCCTGGGCAAGTACCAGTGTCAGGTGAGAGCAGTTGTGGAAGGACTGGTGTTCAGCAGTAGGGTTTCCTTGACTTGGCCACAAGATAATGAGCAGTGGGCCAAGGGTCCAGGATGTCTTCTTGCTCAGCAGAGTCCTCTTGTCTTTGCAGATTGTGCTGGGTGCAAGGAGGAGATCAAGCATGGCCAGTCGCTCCTGGCGCTAGACAAGCAGTGGCACGTCAGCTGCTTCAAATGCCAAACCTGCAGCGTCATCCTCACCGGGGAGTACATTAGCAAGTGGGTCTCCACCCCATCACCCCCTCCTGAAGCTCCAGCTTCATCTTCCTTCATTTTCAATCTGGTCAACACATTGGGCCACAACGACATCTTTCCCCTAACCCAGATGCCCACCATTGTGTTTCCTCCGCCTGAAATGCTATTCCCTGTTCTCCACAGAGTTGTTCCCTCCCTTCCTGCTAGTCTCAGCTACTATGTGGTCTCCTCTGAGAGCCCTCACACCATCTCTTGCCACCTCCAGTCCCCCCTTTATTGCCCTTCACAGTGCCCTTTGATATAGCCATCACCATTCATAATCATACATTTAAACCAAACTCACCACCATCGAGTTGATTCCACTCATAGTGAGCCCTCCTTGGGTTTCTGAAGCAGTATCTCTATGGAAGTAGATTGCTAATCTTCCTTCTGAGGAGTGGCTGGTGGGTTTGAACCACCAGCCTTCTGGTTAGCAGTCAAATGCCTTAGGCATTGTACCACCAGAGCTCCTCAATCATATATTTATCCACGTTAAATTTCTAGTGATGATAATAATACTAACTACCAGCTTTTATCATGCTCAAGAAACTTACTAGCTGCTTTGCGTGAATTGTCACATTAAACTCCCATAACTGCCCAGTTATGCCAGAGTAACTCTGGCGGCTCAGTGGCTACAACATTGGGCTGCTAACCAATGGAGAAAGATAGGCAGTGTGCTTCAGTAAAGATTTAAGCCATATAAACCCTATAGCTCTGGTGGCATAGTGGCTAAGGCATTTGACTGCTAACCAGAAGGTAGGCAGTTCAAACCCACCACCCACTCTATGGAAGAAAGGCTGGGCAATCTACTTTCATGAAGATTTACTGCCTCAGAAACCCAAACAGGGTCGCTATGAGTTGGAATTGACTCTATGGCAGTGAGTTTGGGTTTTTTTGTTTGTTTGTTTGTTAGAAACCCTATAGGGCAGTTCTACTCTGTCCTATAGGGTCACTATGAGTCAGCACTGACTCAATGGCAGTGAGTTTGCTTTGGCTTTGTTTTTAACTACCCAGTGAGGTATTTGTTCCCATTTTAAAGCTACAGAAACCAAGGTTTGGAGGGAATGGTAAGTAACTTGCTCCACTAATAATGTTTAAGGTATGTCTTTACAAAGACAAGGACTTTGTTTTATTCATTGTTTTAGCCCCTGTCCTTAACACCATACCTGACCAATGGCCAATAATACAGTTGTTGACTATATATACATATATTTGAATGAAAGGAGATGGTTTACACAGAAAGCTATCAGTAAAGAGGGACCAACCCTGAGTGACCTGCACACTGTAGCACTGGACCAGTCCCCCTCATGACCACATTTACATACACAAGTACTTAAAATAAATTATAACCACAGACCCCACAGCTTTGAAACTTTATGACCCCATGTAGTTCCTAGATACCACTCTCTGACCCAATAGTAAAAGATAGCAAGCATGGAAATTTGCATCGTACATGGTCTCTGTTATCAAGAAACTTACAGTCTAAAAAGGGAGCTAAGCTCTGTATCTGAAGAATTATGACACAAGATGATATGTGATAGGGAGTCCCAAACTAAACTGAACAAATCCACTGCCATTGAATCAATTCTAACATATGTTGTTGTTGTTGTTATGTGCCTTCGAGTCGGACCCGACTCATAGCGACCCCTCTTTGGGTTTCCGAGGCAGTATCACTACGGAAGTAGATTGCCCCATCTTCCTTCCGAGGAGTGGCTGGTGGGTTTGAACCGCCAGCCTTCTGGTTAGCAGTCAAGTGCCTTAGGCACTACCCTACCAGAGCTCCCATTCTGACATAGAGTGACCCTAAATGACAGAGTAGAACTGCCACATAGGGTTTCAAAGGCTGTAAATCTTTATGGAAACAAAGTGCCTCATCTTTCTCCTGCAAAGTGGCTGGTGAGTTAGAATTGCCAACCTTTTGGTTAGTAATAGTCCACTGCTTTAACCACTGTGCCACCAGAGCTCAAGAGAAATTTTATTCTTTAAGACCTTTTGATCATACCAAACAAAACCAAACTCACTGCCATCAAGTTGATTCTGACTCATAGCAACCCTCAGTGGGTTTCCAAGGCTATAAATCTTTATAGAACAGACTATCTCATCTTTCTTCCAGAGAGCAGCAAGTGGGTTTGAACCACCCACCTTTTGGTTGACAGCCAAATGCCTAGACCACTATATCACCACAACTTCTTTTTGGATCATAGGTGACATAAAAATCCAATTCAAAATCACTTAAAAGCAAAAATGAGAGCTTATTAGCTCATAAAAATGGGGAGTCCCAAGGTATACTGGCTTCAGACATAACTGAATCTAGGGGCTTAAGGTTGTTTTCAGCATTTCAGAATTCTGTTTCTCTCTTTCTCTATCACTTAGTTCTGCTTTCTCCTGGGTTGGATCCATTCTCAAGCAGGCTCTCCTCAGGTGGTAGGGAAGATGACCACCAGCAACTCCAGGCTTTCATTCTACCATTTAGCAAGTCTAGCAGAGGAAGAGGCTCTTCCCCAAGAGCTCCAACAAAAGTCCCAACACTGCCTCTGATTTGACAAAACCCTTAGGTCCCATGCCCAGTCACTGGCCAGGAGGGTCTGAACCTTTAGAGCCAGAGAGGTAGCTGCCTTTTGTGAACCACAGAAATGCAAGTGAGGGAGGGGTGGCTTCCCCAAATGAAAATCCAGGTGAGCTACTGTGACCAGCAGAAGAGGAAATGGATGCTGGCCAAGCACATTTGTCTATGTCAAAGGTACATGTGAAAACCAAAAACTTCAAACTTGTTGCCATCGATTCAATTCTGACTATGGTGACCCCACATGTTACAGAGTAGAGCTGCTCCATGTGGTTTTCTTGGCCATAATCTTAACCAATGAAGATCACCAGGCCTTTCTTTTGGTGTACCATTGGGTGGGGTCAAATCTCAACTAGGGACCTAACTAGCAGGAAGTGGAATGTGGAATCTGTGAGAGCTTCATGGAAGGAGGTAGTATTTGACCTGGAAAGAGATTTGAGAATGCAAAGAAGGAAAGCTTCTAGCAGAATGTACACATGCTGGGCAAGGCGGGGAGGGGAGCGAGTGCTGGACATATTGTCCTGCTTGCTGGAGCTGAGGTATGTGCCCAGATGGAGCAGCATCTGGGGCTGCAGAGGTGAGCTGAGGTCAGATCACCAAAAGTTTGGAATGCCATGCTAGTGGGAGTTTGGCATTCCCTCTCTGCCTGCCAAGTAAGTAGTGCTCTTCATGAGACTCCAGCCAGGAGTCCTTGAGTCTGTGAGCCCAAGTCAGAACCTCTTAGGGAGTATATGGGTTACCTAGTTCCGCTCCAACAAGAATATACCACAAATGGGATGGCTTTAACAAACAGGAGTTTATTCTTACAGTTTGGAGGCTTTACATTGGTTAAGTTCAAAGTGCCAAGCTCTAGGGGCTGGGTGAAAGCCCCTCAGCCTTGGGCTTCAGCTCTACCTCCTGCTCCCGGCCCACTGGAGCTAGAGGCTTTTCTTCACTCAGACAGCTGCTGGCTGCTGAGGCTAACAAGCCCAAGGTTGACAAGTAAAAAGGCACAGTCCCAATGTTACCAAACCACACAGCAGGCCATTAATTCAAGTCCATTATAAGTCCCAAGGTCAGCAGAGCATAGCAGGCTGCTGAGTAACAACACGGCTACACGCAGGGTCCAAGTGTGCCATAAGCTCAAGACCATTCCCAAAGCTGCTGCTTATGTATGGGAAGCAGACCACATACCCAAAGGCAGCTACTCAACTGCTCACAGTAGATTCTGCCATGGAGTTGATTGCCAGTCTCATCATGGGGAAAACTACATCCAGCTGCCCAGCCACTCAACCAGGCCCAACCAAGTTGACATACAAACTGAACTACCACAGGGAGTAAGAGTTTGCTCAAGGAGGCCCAGCCCAGATTGTTCACCACACCTTGGGCTTCTGCAGCCCAGCTCTGACCTTCTTGGAGAAAGATATGGGAGGTGGCGGGCCTGGGCCCCAAGTCAGTGATTTGAGTGATTCTCACTACCAGAGCCCACCTGCCCGCTAGCCCAAGGCTTTCCCACCCAGTCCCTACCTCCCTTTGCCCCTTTGCTCTTCATCTATGGGCATTCAGACAAGGTCCCAAGCTTCATGCTGCTCTCACAGGCCTCCCTCTGCCCTGGGCAGTCAAGTGGGACCTAGAGGGAAAAAAGAGGGGCAAGGGGAGAGAAAGAGATATGGAGAGTAACAGAACATGACATACATCTCCTTCCTCATCCTTCCACCAGCAAGGAGCATGTGCTTATAGAGGCACAGGTGCCAGACTCAGATGCTCTGGTTTTAACCCAGTCTTTGTGGCCTGGGCAAGGGGCTCAACCTCTCTGAGCCTCAACTTCCTCATTTGTAGGAAAGACCTACTATTTGCAGGTCTTTCTACCATTTGTAGAAGACCTACCACTAGGGTCATGCAAAGACTAAGAGATCTGTGCATCAGACTTAACAAGTGCCCAGTAAATATTAATTGTATCATCTGCAACTTTTTACATTCATGTGTATTCCGAATTTCCTGAGGGCTCAGCAGCCCATGGATTCAAATGAATTTGTGTGGACATTTACACCCAAATTTTGCTGGCTCATTTTACCCACTTCTTGACAATGACTTCTTCACACTGCAGAGTTACCTTCCCATCCCACAGATTGAGGACTCAGATGTGGGGTAGGGAGTTCTCCTGGGTTCACGATTAATTCCTTGCCTTGTGGGTGCCATCTTTTCCCCAGATCTTTGCTGGGCATCTCTGTGCATTACTGTTTCTCCTCTAGGAGCACAGTGCCCTGCTGCCTAGCATGGGCTCCCAGCCATCCCAACATGGCAAAATGATGAGTTGGAAAATGCCATCCCTATCAGTTAGGCCTCTCTGTATCTGAGCCAAGTTTTGTTACACCCAAAGTGGGGAAAATACCCCTCTCTCCTCAGAGTTCAGGCCTAATTCTTAGAGTGAGATGGGGCCTGAAGCTGTACTCTTGGAGTGCCCCAACCCTGTCCACATTGACCCCAAAGAGCTGAGCACCAGATCACCTCCTTGAAGACTCCTAGAGACGTGGGGAGTCTGTTGCTGCTGTGTACTAAGTACTGAGTACAGGCCCGCACTGTGTTGAGCCTGAGGATATACTGGTCCATCTCCTCTAACTTTCACAATAATGTGGATGAGAAACCATACCACCTGAGTTTGAATCCCAGCTCTGAGGTTTACTAGTTAGGTGACATGGAGAAAGTTACTCAATTGCTCTAAGCTTGGGTTTTTCCATCTACACAATGGAGATGAAAATAATTCCAACCTCATAGGGCTGCCATAAAATTAAATGAAACATCTATACAAAACACTATCAGAGAGCCTGGGAGACAGCAAATAATAAATAATAGCAGCTATTAGTCATAAGAGTAACAAACAAACAAAAAAGAACCAAACCAGTTGCCGTGCAGTCCATTCTGACTCATGGTAACCCCATGTGTATCACAGCATAACTGTGCTCCATAGGGTTTTCAGTAGCTGATTTGTGAGGAGTAGAGTGCCAAGCCTTTCTTCTAAGGCACATCTGGGTGGATTCAAACCTCCAACCTTTTGTTTAGCAGTTGAGTGCATTAACCATTCGCACCACCGAGAAGCTAGTAATAGAGATAGCATGAAAACAGTTATTGATGACAATCTTGTCACTATATGATTGATGAGTTACAAAGCACAGGATGAAAATGAAGCACATAGAAGGGGGTCAAGGGTGACATCTTGTTATCTACTGATCTGGAAGCACAATCAGATGGGTCTTTGAATAGAGGTGAAAATGTTCATTCAAAGAGAAGCCCTTAAGGAAAGAAAAAAAAAAAAAAAATGATCTCATTGATTACCTCCTGGAAAAGAAACTGGGTGAGACAGGAAAGCAGAGGCTTTTCCTCTTTATGCCTATAAAATGTTGAGCCCTATATAAGCCTTACCTATTACAAAGTTAAAGAAAAGAAAAAGAAAGAAAAGAATGTAAAAGAGCTCTTATAGGATAAAGGGGAGAGAGTGGGTCTGGGGAAGTTGTGGGGAGGAGAGGAAGGAGAGTGGACAGAGGACACCCCAGGCCAGCAATCCAGACCAGTGGTCCCATACTTGCTCAGGGGGCTGGCCAAGATGCAGATTCCCAGGCCTCATTCCCAGGGATTCTCTGATCAGTAGCTCTGAGGTGTATCTGGGGAGTTTGCATTTTTAACGTTCTCTCAAGTGCTTCTAATGGCCCAGTCTCTGCTGGCTGCAAGTCCTGAAACCACCACATGACATCCCCTCTGGCCCCTGCAAACTTCCTCTTCCTGTGTGGATTTCCTCTTGCAGGGATGGCGTTCCGTACTGTGAGTCCGACTACCACTCCCAGTTTGGCATTAAATGCGAGACTTGTGACCGGTACATCAGCGGCAGGGTCTTGGAGGTGAGTGTTTGAGCGAAGTTGCCATTGAGGATGGAGAAAGCCACCCCACATCCTTTCTTCCATAACCTCTACTTCCCCTACTTCCTCTGCCCCAACTCAGCTTGCTGCATGACCTTGAGCAGGGAGCCTCATCTCTGTGGACACCCCCAAAATGAGAAGGTGGACAAAATTATTCCTAGTTCAAAAACTGCTGTGCTGTCAAAATTTGTTGCTTCTCTGGACTAGGACCCAGATACATTTCTGGGGGTCACAATTATTTTTTATTTTTTAAGCAGTTTGTAATGTGTTGATTTAAGAACCAGTTTGTCTAGCAGCTTGCTCCTAAGCCCTTCCTTGGTTGGTCTGTCACCATGACAACAGCTCTCTTCAGCCTCAGATGCACAGCTCATTCTGCTGTGACAGACAACTGCAACACCCTTGCTGAGACCCTGCCTGAGCCTCCTGTCCCCCAGCCTTCCTGGCCTTCTTTCTCATACCCTATAGGTACAGGAAGTCCACTTCCTTCAGAATCACCTACCTTGAGGAATTAGGAGCAGGAAAGAGTTTAGTACAAAGGAAAAATAATAATAGGGGCAACTGAGTTCTAATATTGACTCACTGACAACTCACACAGAGAATTTGGGTGAGTATTTTTGCCTCTTTAGGCCTCAGTTTTCCCATCTGATAATGTCTATGGAATAGCTGACTGTGACAGCTATTGTGAGATGAGTCATTCAATCTGCCAAATCTGGCCAGTCAGTAGTGGTTACCTAGAGAAGGTGTCCATGTTGAAAAGGTATCCATGGTCACATCTGGGCTCAGCAGGAGATAGTAGGAGTCAGAAAAGCACTCCTTGGGGAACTGGCATCAAAGCTGAGCCCTGAAGGATGAGAAGGGAGCTGCCGTGTGGAGGGCTGTGGGAAGAATGAGCCTGACCCATTCAGGGAACAGAGTTGAATTCAACAGTGTGGTTGAATTATATAAATTAGGGTGTGAGAAGGTGGAGTATATCATATAGGACTTTGTAGACTATATTTATGAGTTTGGTCTCTATACTAAGTACTATGGAGAATGATTGGAGAGTTTTAAACCAGGGAGGAGATGTTAAGATTATGTTTTTTAAAAGATTGCTCTGACTGTTCTGTGGAAAGTTGACTACAGGAAGTAAGAGAGAATAAGATGAACAAATACACAGAGTCAACAGAGGATGAAGCATAACTTGGGAGCAGTAAGGAGTGCAACATGGAGGATGAAACCTGAAACAAGAGCACAGGAAAGGTGTTTGGGCCCAGGCTTCCAAAGACCTGGAATACCAGAGTGAGGAGTTGGTCTGTAATTCACTAGATAACAGGAGTGTGACCTGATCAGAGCTGCACCTGAGGGCATATAATGTCATGATGTGCACAGGCTAAGTTTGAAGGAAGAAACTGGAAGTGGGAGACCAGAAAGGAGGCACCACATCATCCAGGAAGGAAGGACTGAGGATGTGTGGTAGGAATGAGAAGAGAAATGAGCGTTGACTCCAACATTTTGGAAGTAGAATTTCTATAGCTTTGCAACTTGCACTGGGATAACTTGTAGACCTGGAATTGAGAGAGAAGAGGTCAAAGGTTGCATCCAAGTGTCAAGGCTGGGAGATAGGAAGTATGGTGTTGTCATCCCCATAATTGGGGGTTCCAAGTCATAGTCTGGGCAGAAACTAATAAGTGCCATTTGGAATGGGCTGTGATTGAAACTCTCAAGGAGGTTTCAAGAAGGCAGTGAGAAATGTGGGTCAGAGCTCAATGACAAAGCTAAAGCCTGGAGAGGCCAATTTCAAAAGCACTTGGATTTGAATAATAGTCACCACCACGGGGGGGTTGTCAGGATTTCCAAGGGGGGAAGTGTGGGACTCAAGCCAGCCTTGGAGAGTGGTGCTTACAGGTGGCAGAAAGAAACTGAGGACTTAGAGAAAAAAAGACAAGCAATCAGGAGTGGGAGGAGAACCCAGGGGTAAGGGGGCAGTGAAAGACAGAGAAAGGATGGCAAGATCAGTTAGAGTGCTGGTCAAATTCTGCAGAACAGTTAAGGATTATGTCAGCTGAGAAAAAGCTATTGACTGTGATGAAAGTTCACCTTCAAAAGAACAGTTTGTTGGGTCTTTGCAAAATTGTGAAGAGAAGCATCCAGATTGCAGTGAGTAAAGGGTCAGTAAAGCTCTGGCAGCATAGTGCCTAAGGCACTTGACTGCTAACCAGAAGGCTGGTGGTTCAAACCCACCAGCCACTCGGAAGGAAGGTTGGGCATTCCTACTTCCGTAGTGATACTGCCTCGGAAACCCAAGGAGAGGTCTCTATGAGTCGGGGCTGACTCGATGGCAAATAACAACAACAACAACAAAGGGTCAGTGGGATTGGAAATCATAAAAACAGACTTTTCCTTCAAGAAGGAGAAAACTTCGATTACACACAGGGCTGCAGACAGGAATTTGTCCCAGCACTTCCAAGCTTTGAAAGTGCGTGGGCGGTGGTGGCATTTCCCCTACGTGATACTGTTGTTTAGCATTGTGGTAGCCTCTTCCTCTTGAGCAGCTGTTGTGACTGGGTTCAATTTATTCTATTTGTCCATTAGTATCCTGGACTTACTTCAACTTCCTCATTTTACAGATGAGAAAAGTGAGACTCAAAGCAGGTGGTGCTTTTCCAAGGTCACACACAGTATCTCTGGTAGAAACAGCTAAAATCTAGGATTCCAGGCTCCCGACCCAGAGCTCACTTTTATATCCTTATATGCCCACAGCTCCAGCCACTCAGGGGTCTTTTGAGGTAGCATGATATTATGACAGAAACATGGGTTGGAGTGAAAAAGACTTGGATTCAAATTGTACCACTTTTAGCTATGACACCTTAAGCAAGTTACTTTCTCTGAGTCTCGGAGTCTTTATCTATTAGTGAAGAATGCCACTGTTTTGTAACTCCTAATGGATATGTCAGGACTTTTTTGGTTGCAGGTACAGAAATAACACTCAATGTGGCTCAAGCCAAAATGGAAATGTATCAATTCCAATAAGAAAAAGCCCAGAAGTTGTTCTGGCTTCAGACACAGCTGCATCCAGTGCTCAAACAAAATCATTTGGACTCTGTTGCCATCTTGGCTCCATTTTCTTCTGTGTTGACTTTATTCTCAGCCAGCCTCTCCTTTGTGATGGAGAAGTTGGCCACCAGTCACTCCAGACTTACATCCTATTAGCCAGCATCCCCAGTGGAAAGGGAGCTGCTCTTTTCTAATAGCTCAGCAAACATGCTGGGACTATCATTGGACAACCTCAGGACTACCCGCAACCAAAGGTTGTGGCCATAGAGTTGGACTATGCTTACTGATGGGTCAGCCATACTTAACCACATGACTTGCTGTGGAGGACAGATAGTTCCACCAAGGAAAAGCTTGGCAATATTCCTGGAAAAAGGGGAAAAGGATGTAGATCAGGCAAAAACAATGATTGCCCACCACAGGGCCCAACACAATGCTTGGTACATAAAAAAAACCTCTATTGTCATCAAGTCAATTCCAACTCATGGAGACACTAAATATTTCAGAATAGAGCTGTGTTCCATAGGGTTTTTGTTGACTGTGGCATAGCGCCTAAGGCATTTGACTGCTAACCAGAAGGCTGGTGGTTCAAACCCACCAGCTCTCCTCCAAAGGAAGATCGGGCAATCTACTTCCATAGTGATACCGCCTCGGAGAGCCAGGGAGGGGCCGCTATGAGTTGGATCCAACTCAATGGCAGTGAGTTTTTTTTTTTTTTTTTGGTTTTTCAATCTTATGACAGTAGATCACCAGGCCCTTCTTCCTCAGCACCTCTGGGTGGATTCACACTGCCAACCTTTCAGTTGGTAGTACAAGCGCAAACCATTTGCACCACCCAGGAACCTTGCTTGGTACACAATAGACAATCAATTTCTATTTTCCCTTCCTCTCTCATCCCACTTTTTTCACTTCCCTTTCCCTTTGGTTATCTAGGCCATCCCACAATGCCTTCCTGAGTATTATTCATACCCTCTCAATATGCTGAGTGTTATTCATACCCTCTCTTCCCTGTCTGTGGCCTCACCAAGGAGAATCACAAAACTAGTTACCTTGTCTGCATTTCCTAGTCTTGTTTGCTTTCTCTGACCTCTCCAGTATGAACCCATTTTCTAGGCACTAATCCTGCCATTTTCTTCACTATT
This sequence comes from Orycteropus afer afer, assembly GCF_000298275.1. Taxonomy (NCBI): domain Eukaryota; kingdom Metazoa; phylum Chordata; class Mammalia; order Tubulidentata; family Orycteropodidae; genus Orycteropus; species Orycteropus afer. The sequence goes on from NW_006921697.1 coordinate 3,579,925, forward strand.
TTCTTAACTTCAGTTAGAAACAGATAAAATGTTTCATTTTATCTCATTGACTTGTTTTTTCCTGATGCTGGAGGCAGGCTGTTCTCACAGCCTTCCTTCTCTCAAATTGTTGCCAGCACCATCCCTGGCCAGGGTCGTTGAGAAGGGCATGAAGCTTCTTTTCGTTGGAGTGGGATGGTGGAGTGTGACATTTAGGAAGAAGCCAAGCTTCAGTTTGCCACAGCACTGTTGCCACCCTGGAAAACAGGTCTATAATTGAGATGATAAAGAGACACAAAGTAGGAAGAGGCTACTAATTAAACCGATTATCCTTGTCATGGTACAAGAGAATCAGTCCCACGACATCCCAGCTTAGGAAAATAGCAGGCTCCTTCCAAAGTTTGAACATAGTTAGTGTGATGATGACAAGAACATTTGCCTATTGGTGGAATCCATATAAACAACCCAAGCAGAAAGAGAGGGGGTATTGGAGATTTTTTCCCCCCTTTTGTAAAAATCTGTTCCTCCAATAATCTTGGTAATTTTTTTGGAATAAATTGAGTATCTCCAACTCCAGAATAAGCAAGTCCGTATCTACCTCACCACCCCTTTTAAAAATGTATTTGGAACTAGACTTTATTATGCAGTTAGTGATTTTTTTCATTGGAAGGGACCCATTAGCACCAGACCAAATTATCCTTTAACAATACTCCAATTTTCATCAATTTTCCTCAGGTCTACCCTCCCCTCAGCCAAAAAAAGAAAAAACAATTCTGTTCTAATATTCAAAATATATCTTCAAAACAAGCTCTGCTATCTACCCTCCTCCCATATAGAAATTCTAGAGCCACACTAAAGGACTTCTATGCATCAAGCCCTCATGGCTGGGCCTTGACTGTCAGAATTTACCAAAATTTAAAAAAAAAAAAAAAATCCCACTGCCGTCAAGGCAATCCTGACTTATAGTGACCCCTCCTTGGGTTTCCGAGGCCATATCTCTGTGGAAGTAGATTGCTCAGTCTTCCTTCCAAGGAGTGGCTGGTAGGTTTGAACCACCAGCCTTCTGGTTAGCAGTCAAATGCCTTAGACACTACACCTCTGGAGCTCCCTGGTAATTTTACCAAAATTATCAGCATGGAAATGAGTGCCGGGCTAGATGACTCCTTGCTGTTCCCTCACAGTTCCAGACCCAATGCTACTACTGGCTTCCCTGGTGACCCAGGGCAAGGCACAACCTTCCCTAGGCCTATTTCTTCCACCCCATGGAAGGATTTACAACTGCAAATAACTTCCATTTGAAATTTAAATCATGATGATGACAGAAAGTGGGTATAGGGAAGGGGCCCTCAACCAAAGTCAGACTGGGATGAGGCAGGGTAGGGGTGTGAAGCACCCAGATACAGCATCATTGGGGCTGGGATCACAAGTTCCAAATGGGTCCTGGCTTTGCCTCTGACCAGGTATTTGTCCACTGAATCTTAAAAATCTGCCCTTCATGTCCCACTCTCACAATTTCTGCCATGTCTCTGAGCCTTGTGTATTCATTCTTACCTAATACTTTAAATTGTCTTTATTTTGGCTCACTTACTATGTAAGTTTTCTGTTGTTGTTATGTGCTGTCGAGTCAGACCCAACTCATAGCGACCCCTCCTTGGGTTTCCGAGGCGGTATCACTACGGAAGTACTCCTGTAACAAATTACCACAAACTGGTTAAGGCAACAGAAATGTATTGTCTCAGTTTTGGAGGCTAGAAGTGTGAATTCATGGTGTTAGTAGGGCCATGCTCCCTCTGAAGGCCTTAGGGGAGAATCGTTCCTTGCCTCTTCTAGCTTCTGGCAGCCCAAGGTATTCTCCAACCTCTGCCTCCAACTTCATTCGGCCATCTTCCCTCTGTGTGTGTCTCTTTCTGTGTATTTCTTCACTGCTTATAAGGACACCAGTCATATTGTATTAGAATCCACCCTATTCCAATATGACCTCATGTTAATTTAACTAATTACATCTATAAAAATGCTATTTCGAATAAGGTCACATTCACAGGAAAGTACCTGGGGGTTAAGACTTGAATGTATCTTTTTGGGGACATAAATCATGCCATAACACTTTTAAATAAAAAAACATATATATACATCCATAAGAGCTCTGGTGGCATAGTGCCTAAGGCATTTGACTGCTAACCAGAAGCCTGGCAGTTCAAACCCACCAGCCACTCCTCAGAAGGAAGGCTGGGCAATCTACTTCCGTAGTGATACCGCCTCAGAAACCCAAGGAGGGGTTATTATGAGTCAGGTCCAACTCGATAGTACATAACAACAACAACAATGCTAAGTTTTAGATTGATGTTAATGACACAATGGCACTAAACATTCTCCTTGCTAAAATCAAGAATTGAAAGAGGGCTGAGAAAGGAATAATTTTTTTTTTAATGCATCCAATGTTATTTAATGCCCATCTACCACTTAAAATTACCTCATGTAACACTAGTGATATAGATCCCACACTCGGGAAAATACTGGGATGTCTTAAAAGCAAAACTGTTTCCTTATCTAGAAATGAGGAAGTGAGACCATGACCTCTGCAGGCCCCTTCCTACTGCCAGACTAGAAGCACAGGTGTCCAGACAGTCCACTGAATGGCCATCAGGGACCTACAATGTGGAATTATCAAACTTACTAGGGGGTAATGCACTTTTAGATGCTTTTGGACACACCTCGGTAGCCTTCCAACCAACCTCAGTGACATGAAACCACTAACACTGATGTACCCAGGAAATGTCCAAACCCAGCCAGGTCCACTGGGCAGTAGTCCTAGCTCTGACCTCCTACCTCATCTTTTTATTTCTATAGGCAGGAGGGAAGCATTACCACCCAACCTGTGCCAGATGTGTACGCTGCCACCAGATGTTCACCGAAGGGGAAGAGATGTACCTCACAGGTAAGCAAAGCTGACCCTGGTAAGGCATTCTCATCTGCTCATGACTGGAAAGGAGTTACAATCTCCTTCCATGTCAGTGTTATCTTTGCTATTGGCTTGTCCTCAAAATTGCAATTATTCGCCCCTCTCTGGGTGGACTGGGAAAGTTGCCGGTGTAGCTAATACAAAGTGACATGTAATCTGCCTCCCGTCCCTGGGCGCCTCCCACCCACTGCTTGGCTGGCTCGCTCCCTTGGCAGTGCTGTGAGCAGACTCCTCTGGTTCTGCTTAGGATAGGAGGCGGACCTACATGAGGCCAGGGTGTCTCAGAACCTCAGAGGGATGCCAGGGTCACCCTCCCCCCCCCCGTCTCCTCTCCCATCCCTTCTGCCCACTCCCAGAGCAGCACACCAGGCTGCTGCCCAACTGCCCTGGGACTCTGAGGACGCATAAAGAGGAATGACAGGGCACCCACAGACCCAAAGAAGCAAAAGGAAGCTGACTTCCCTCCATTGCTACTCAAGGTCCAGCCCTTTTGCCCCAGGATTCTTGCAGCAGTCTAAATACTCTCCAAGCTTTACCCACTTCATCCTCCATCTTCTGCCCAGTCCATCATCCCAGGGCATCATAGTATACTTGGCACTACCTCATTTGGCTCCTCCCTGCCCACCAGTTTCATTATAAACACTTTAGCCTAGCACTTACAACCTTGCCACTGAGGTCCAAACTTCCTCTCTAGCTGTGGGCATAGCCAAGACTTAGGCTGCCAAAAACAACTTTTAATCATTTATTCATCCGTTCAGCAATTATTTCTTGAGCCTGTATATATGCAAGCTCTGAACCAGGGACCCACAGTGAACTCCACCCATAGTCCTGCCCTCATTGTCCTACAGTCCTACTGGGGGATGGACAGCAGCCAGTAATCACACAGATAACTGCCAAAGTGTAAGTATGGTACATTTTATGAAGGAGAGGTGTGTGGAGCTGTGAGAGCACACAGCAGATGTAGGAAGGAAATGTCAAGGAAGACTCTCCATGGAAGGACCAGAAGCTGGAATCTGAAGGATGAGTGGGTGTTAACTTGGCAAAGAGAGGAGGGATGGAATGCACCAGCTGGGGGACAGACTCTGCAGGACTCTGAGATGGGTAAGACTGAGAGAAGCCCTGTAGCCAGGGTGCAGTGGTGAGAGATGAGGATGGAGGCGCCAGCAGTGGGACCAGGTTGGGCTTATGGCAAGGATAGTGTCTGGCCCCTCCAATGAATTCAGGGCCCTTTCTGCCTCTGGGTTGGTGCTCTTTCTTTGCATACCTCCCAGAACACACTTGTCTTAGGATACTTTCCTTTGGAAATCCTACTATTCTAGGCCCAATTCAGTTACTCAACTCAAAACTCACTGCTGTTGAGTTGGTTCTGACTCACAGTGACCCCTCCTTGGGTTTCCAGGGCAGTGGGAGCTCTGGTAGCATAGTGCCTAAGGCACTTGACTGCTAACCAGAAGGCTGGCAGTTCAAACCCACCAGCCACTCTCAGAAGGAAGATGGGGCAATCTACTTCTGTAGTGATATTGCCTCAGAAACCCAAGGAGGGGTCGCTATGAGTTGAGTCTGACTCAACGGCATTTAACAACAACAACAACATCTCTATGGAAGTAGATTGCCCAATCTTCCTTCCAAGGAGTGGCTGGTGGGTTTGAACTGCCAGCCTTCTGGTTAGCAGTCAAATGCCTAGGCACTACCCACCTTTATTTTAAAAAAAAAACCCACAACTGAATGCACTTACTCTTCTCTGAGTTTCCATATCATCTCCAGCATGTAGTGGAGTTATTGGCCCTCTTCCTCTGTCCCCTGGCTGTTGCTCTGACCCCTCAGCCCTAACATTGGCCCCATACATACTCGTTCTACAGATGATCATTGTTGGCTGCATTGCTTTGACTAGGGGTCTCTGGATGTTGAATAACCATCTTGGGGAAGAGATAGGGTCTTTCCTCCAGATTTCCCCAGTAGGCATATCTAAGACCCCGTAGTTACAGGGATTGTAGCTTCCTATCAAGCTTATCAGGTTGGGCAATCCTACTTCCATAGTGATACTGCCTCGGAAACCCAAGGAGGGGTCGCTATGAGTCAGGGCTGACTCGAAGGCACATAACAACAACAACAACAACATCAAGCTTATCCTAACCACAAACACCCAGAACTGTGAATTCCCTCAAGATGGAATGAGCCGCCTTTGCCAAGACTCAACCTCAGTCAGCACTATTGGCATTTGGGCAGATAGTTCTTTGTTGTGAGGAGCTATCCTGTGCATTACAGAATGTTTAGCAGTATACCTTACCTCTACCAACTGGATGCCACTAACACACTCCCACCCATTGTGACAACCAAAACTGTCCAGACATTGCAATAACCCCCTGGGGGCAAAATCATCCCTAGTTGAGAACCACTGGCCTAGAGCTATTTAACAGAAATGTGTACCATCTCTAGGAATGCCGTAAGAGGGATTTCTATGTTGAATTGGACTCGGTGACCATTTCTAAGGTGCTCTAAGACTACAAATTTGTTCACATTATATGGCCATATAAGTTTAGAAGTGGAAGGATCCCAGAGGTCACTCTATACTATAAAATAACAACCTTCATGGTGCTGTTGTTGTTGTTGTTATATGCCGTCAAGTTAGACCCAACTCATAGCTACCCCTCCTTGGGTTTCCAAGGCAGTATCACTATGGAAGTAGATTGCCCAACCTTTCTTCCAAGGAGTGGCTGGTGGATTTTGAACCACCAGCCTTCTGGTTAGCAGTCAAGTGCCTTAGGCACTATGCTACCAAAGCTCCTACCTTCATGGTAAAGAAGGGAAAGTTAAGGCCCAGAGAGAGGAATACTTTTGCCTGGGCAAGAATAGAATGATAGCACAGTGGGGCAGAAAGGACCTTCCCCCTGACTCCTCCTCTAGGGCTTTCTCTGCTGTACTCTAGTTCCAGTTCCTGCCTGCTCCCAGGTGTCAGCAAAGACTAGACCTTCCCAGTAGAGTGAGCACCCATCCCTCGATGCCAAAGTCCTCAAGTGGTTTCTGCTGTGGTCCTGTTGCTGGGGTCCTTGTTACCCAGAGCAGAGATCCTTGCCTTCTACTGACAAAGAATTGAACAGGAGAGGCAAACTGTCCACACAAACCAAAGTTTATTAAAGAGAGAAGGGAGGGAAAAGGACGTGTGAGGGAGAGACAAAGAGGGGCTTGTGCCTATGCTAGCTAGCCTCCAGTCTCTCATCGAACAAAGTAGGGTTTATAAAGGGTTTTAGGTGAAAAGACGGGCATTTCCGGGAAAAGGTAGAGTTATGAAAATCAGGTGTGTATGCAGGAGGTAGCCAAGATGGATTCCACTGCAAAGGCTGTTGGAACAAAGATGGAACCTGGCGCAAAGGCTGCTGGGGTGTTGCCATAACTTATTCCTGGATGTTACACATGGGTGATGTCTCTGGACCCTGGTTCGAGTCCCAGCAAGGGATTCCTGTTCTTGATTGCCTCTAGTGGAAGGTCACTTGTTCAGTCAAGTTGAGTTTTACTGTGCCTGCTCTGTACCTGATGAGGTACTTGAAGGACAATTCTGAGGTTTATCAGCATCCTACTCTAGTTAAGCTTGTGGGGCTTTTGAGACATAATTTCTTATCTTGCCTAAGGGTGTGGCTCACCAGCCAGCAGCAAGAATTAAGTGGTGGTCTGCATTTAAGCTTAAATTCCAAGGGTATTGAGTCAGGGACCTGTTTGACCTGGCTAGCCTGATTCCCTGCCTTTCTCAGTCCCCTGTGTTATGTGCAAGGAAGCCCACCTGAGTCTCAGCAAACTGCCTTCATGGATCCTGATCACCATGAGAATTGGGACTTTGGGTTCAGTTTAAAAATGTGTTTGTCATGTTCTCTTCTCTTGTAAACATTATCTCCTAGTTTGGAAGTTGCCCTCATGTCCACATCCCTGCCCGTTCATCACTAGAATATTGAACATCTTTACCTTCCTGTCTGAATTCCTAATCCTCATCTTTCCGAGTTGGTGCTTTGGCCCAGACTACCTATGGCTGAATCCTGGATCTACTGCTTACTAAATTTTTTTACCTTGGGCAAATCTCTTAACTCTCTGAATCTTAGTAGCCTAATCTGTGAAATGGGCTGATAACAGCCCCTGTAATAGATAGGTATAGTAAGTTCTTGACACAGGATAAGCTCTCAGTTCCTTCATTTAATAATAGCTATTGAGCATTTACTGTGTATCTAGAGCTGTTAGAACAAGTGGAGATGTCACAGTGATCAAGTCAGACAAGGTCCCTGCCCACATGGGGCTCCACATGTTAGTATCTCTGACCAGAATTTAGCACAATGCTGAAAGAGTTAAGTGATAACAAAAAGGGAGAGAGCTTCATAATCATGAGAGAACTCTCACCATCAGACCTAAGGCAGAAATGCCTCCAGGAGGTGGGAGATATTCTTGGTGATGAAGAAGAGCCTGTCACCCTCCTCATTAATTATCCCTGTCCTGGCTCCTGGGAGAGTGGGAGTAATTGCAGGGTGTTTGAGGACCTGCCTGAGGGGTGCTGAGTGATCCTGAAATGAGAGGGACCAGGCAGTACGAGACTGGAGTCATGCTGACTCTGGCTGTGGGCATCTCACAGGTGGCAGCCACTGGGGGGTTCTGCTACCCACTGAGAGCTGGCCTGTGATTGTTTTGGAGTCCCTTACCAGGTGGGGGCACCAGGACTCTAAATGATATCCCCCAGAAATAGCAAGACAACCCTCCTCCCAGGCAACACAGGAGTGGAATGAGCCATCTGGGAGCCAGGACTCCTGGGTTCAAGCACTACCTCCTCCAGTAGTGGACTTTGACCTTGAGAAGTGACTTCCTTCCCTCAGTCACTCCCTTCACTTGTAAAATGTGAATAATAATATTGTCTTTCATTCTTCAATTCAAATTGAGGCCATGCTGGGTGCCAGGCCCTCTGTTATGTGCTGGGCATTCCGAGGTGAGCGAGGCAGATGGAGTTGCTGCCCGGGTAGAGTCTACTACCTGGAGGGGCAGATAAGTTTTAAGATTCAATGACAAACTGTGATAATACTATGAAGGGAAAGTTGCCCTGCTCTAGTTTGAGAGGCCAGGAAGTCTCCTCCTAAGAAGGGGCATTTCAAGCCAAGATCTTGAAAATAAGTGGGAGATGGTAGGTTAAAGAGAAGAGAGAAGACTGAAGACAGAGAGAACAGCAGGTCCAAAGGCTCATACTGTGAGGAAGCATCACATGGAGGAGAAACGGAGGCAGGCCCACATACTGGGTGCATAGAGAGCAAGCATATGCCATAAGGTCCTCGTGAGTGTTGGAGGAGAGGATAAATGTGAAACTGCTGAGTAGCCCACAAAGAAACATCCAGGAGAAAGAGCAATAGGAAATATGCTAACCTCATAAACCCAGTCTTGTCAGTTCTACAGCTGGACACAGAGTGCTACTGGCAAATGGTCCTCAGGAGATTCTTTTGGTCAGTTTGTTTGTGTTTTAATCTCTGTGTGATGGCTTTCTGATGGGCTCTAATTGGGAGAAGTCTGACGTCTGTCTGGATGAGAACTGCCAGGGCCTCAGGGGACAAGAGCAAGTTTTCCTTTATTTGTTTTAAGTTCTGTTGTGCATTCAGTCTTTTAACTGTTTTGTAAACATGCCAGATTTCTAATCTATGTGTCCAAACCCTTCATTTGGACTTCACAAGGAAATTGGGTCACTGATTTTGTGTGGCAAAATTGCAGCCAAAATTCTGCAGGTTTGGGCAAAACTTAAACTGAAATCACAAAGGTTATCATTATTAAGGGAGCTCTGGTAGCATAGTGGCTAAGACATTTGCCTGCTAACCAGACGGCTGGCAGTTCAAACCCACCAGCCACTCCTTGGAAGGAAGGTTGGGCAATCCTACTTCCGTAGTGATACTGCCTCGGAAACCCAAGGAGGGGTCGCTATGAGTCGGGTTTGACTCGACGGCACATAACAACAACAACAACAACATCATCATTATTAAACCTAAGGGAGGTTTTTCTAAACCCAAAATGTGGTCCATGGTAGATTTTGCTCTTGTTCTAAATGTGCCTGTACCACATTTCCTTTCCCCTTCTGTCTACTCCAATCCTCCTCTGCTCTGAGAACACAAGGCGAAGACAACACTAAAGACCTAGTAGTCCAGCTGTGCATTAGACAGATCTCTCATTCTATCTCAGTTGTCTAGAGCTGCTATAATAGAAATACCACGAGTAGGTGGCTTTAACAAACCAAAATTTATTTTCTCATCGTTTATGAGACTAGAAATCTGAATTCAGGGCACCTGCACAAGGGGAAGCAGCTCTCTGCTCTGAGGAAAAATCCTTGTCTCAGCTTCTCTTGCGTTCTTCTCCACGTGCCTTGGCTATTTCCACATGGCTTCTATTTCCCCATTTGTCCCTGCTTGCTTCTGTCCCTAAGAAAACCAAAACCAAACACACTGACGTCAAGTCAGATCTGACTCATAGCGACCCCTCCTTGGGTTCCCAAGGCAGTATCACTACAGAAGTAGTGACATATATCACTCCTTCTGAGGAGTGGCTGGTGGGTTTGAACCGCCAGCCTACTGGTTAGCAGTCAAATGCCTTAGACGCTATGCCACCAGAGCTCCCCTTCTGTCCCTAATCTGCTCTTTTATCTTTCAAAAGTGATTGGCTTAAGACACATAATACACTGATATGGCCTGTGGACAAAACAACCCCATTTGGGATTGCCTCCACAGGTATAGGGGTTAGGATGTTTTTTTTTTTTAATTTTTATTGTGATTTGGGTCATAGTTTAGAGAGCAAATTCATTTTCTGTTCAGTAGCTCATACACATTTTGTTTCATGACATTGACTATAATCTTCACAGTGTGACAGCTCTCTTCATACTTCCTCCCTGTAATTACTCCTTCCCTGTGCCCTTCTTTCCTATGCATTCCTGCCCCCTGAGCTATCTTCCTGTGCAAACACTGCCCTTCTGTTCACCCAGGATTCCCAGGATTGATCATTGTAAGGAGTGTATCTACCTGATGTAAATGTTCACCTATATGCCTGTCTGTTGTTTGGCTGGAAGCCACAGGAGTAAGTTCAAGTCCAGGCCTGAAGGGTAACTAGGGGCCATGTTGTTGTTGTTGTTGTTATATGCCGTCGAGTTGGCCCCAACTCATAGCGACCCCTCCTTGGGTTTCCAAGGCAGTATCGCTACAGAAGTAGATTGCCCCATCTTCCTTCTGGGGAGTGGCTGGTGGGTTTGAACCACCAGCCTTCTGGTTAGCAGTCAAGTGCCTTAGCCACCATGCTACCAGAGCTCCCACTAGGGGCCATAGTCTCAGGGATCTCACCAGGCTCTATCAGACCACCAAACTTGGTCTTTTTTTTATGACTTTGAATTTTGTTCTACATTGTTCTCCCACTCTATTCAGGATCTCCTGCACTGATCAGGGGTTAGGATTTACAACACCTGTTTTAGGAGGGACACAATTCAACCCATAACAATTATCATTTGTGTATTTAACTAAAACCCACCAAGCATAAAATTCTTTATGAAATTCTAGTACAAACCCTGCTTTGTTAAGGAAAGCATTGTAACAAATTATAGATCCTGCCAAAGATAATTTAAAAAATAATAATACCAGCTGATATGTGTTGAACACTTAGTCAGTGCCAAGCACTGTACTAAGAGTTGTAAATATAGTACAATTTTTTATCTTCATCAAACCCTCTAAGCTAAAACCTATTAAAAGCTCCATTTTAGAGAAGGAAAATGAAAGTTTAGAGATGTCACATGTATAAACTAGCCATGGTCAGTCAACTAGCATGTGTTGCAAGGGTTTATTAAGGCACATTTCTTAGCTCTGGCAGCGTAGTGCCTAAGGCATTTGACTGCTAACCAGAAGGCTGGCGGTTCAAACCCACCAGCCACTGCTTGGAAGAAAGATTGGCAATCTACTTCCGTAGAGATACCACCTCAGAAACCCAAGGAGGGAGGGGTCGCTATGGGTTGAATCAACTCAATGACAGTGAGTTTCATTTGGTTTGTTTTATTATCAGAAATTTTAAGCTGTGATTCATAGTTGGTCTTCAGAATTCCATTAATCCCTTGAAATTGTTTGCCAAATTTCACATGTGTATATTTTTTTAGAGAAAGGACTCATAGTTTATATCTGATTTTCTGAGGTGTCCTTGGCCCCAAATAAAGTGAAGAGCCTTACTTCTGTGTTAATGCAAATCAAAATTAGAACCCTGAGAGGTTGCTTTGTAGTTTCACCAACCGTTCTCTTGTATAGCTGAGTCTATTTCAGATCACATTTTTTTTCTCATTCAGATGATACAAGGTTTTAATACCAGGAGGTATGTCTTTCTGGCCCAGCTGGAGATGCCATAGATGTTTAGCTACAACCTCATTTTCCTCTGATAAGTATATCATGATAAGTACGTAAGAGGAGCACAGAGCTAATAAATGTTCAAGAGTGTCCCCTCCTGCTGTTATGGGTTGCTGAACACCAGCCCTTACTCACAGTCTACGTATCTCATCAAACCACACTTTAAAAGGCACTAAAGCAGTATTGCCTGCTATCATTTAGTAGTTCAGCATTATTATTTTAAATTTGGATCTCTCTACTGACAGTTTAGGTTGTAGGAGTTATGCTTAAAAACTTTAAATCTATGTTTCCCCAATCCTGCTACATAATTTTAGACTCTTCGAACATATCCTGTTACTGTGCTAAATTGATATTTCCTTACGTCTAATTCTACTAGGCATATTTCATCTTAAATAGAGTATATTTTAATTTTTGATGAGCTGCAATTTTTTTTCAGTCTTTAGGGTTACCAAACATCTTGAATCATACAGAAAATATTATACTGTCACAACTTAAGGTTTCTATTTCCAAAGTCTATTTCCAGCTGGCTCCTCTCAGGTCACCACAAACTCATGACGATGTGGACAATTTCTCCTCAGTTACGTGTCACATCTACTTCACCAGTCAATTCATCCATGTTGGTCAGAATTACATCCAGAGTAGCAATTTCCCTGGTTGCTTCCTCCGTTTTCTGGGTAACAAAATTGCCTGCCAGGCAAGTCAAGAACTTGTCAGATACTCAGGTTTTAGCTCAATGAGATGTTTTATCAGTCTAGACTTTTTAGGTGACAGAAAGCAAACTCAAACTGCATTAGGAGAAAAAGGGATTGATGGGTTCATGGAACTGAGAAGCAGCCAGGAACAGCACAGCTGTGCGGAGGGCCGCAGGTGGCAGCGGTGGCTCTTCTCCCTGTTGCTCTTTGTGTTTGGTCTCATAATCCCCAGCCCAGACTGGCCATGTCCTTATGGAGGGAAGGATGGCATAACCAGCCCCCAGCCAGCATATGTCCATAAAGGCTATACTCCTCCGTGAGTTCAGTAGAAGAGACCCAGTGAGACTCTAACAAGCCGGCTTTGATCACATGCCCACACCCAAGTCATGGTGGGGAGATAGTAATTGACAGATGAGTAACCTCCCTGGATCCCAATTTCTCCATCTTTAAAATGGGAGTAATGAGAGGCCTTGCCTCACAGAATATTGTGAAGACTAAATTAAATAATGCATGGTAAATAAAGGCTTAACAAAGAGCCTGGCACTGTCTGACATCATGATAACTAACTAAGCAGTTGCTATTGAGTCAGTTTTGACTCTTGGTGATCCCATGTATGTCACAGTACAGTTGTGCCCTACAGAATTTTCTGTGACTGATTTTTCAGAAATAGATTACCAGACCTTTCTTCTAAGGTGTCTTACCTTCCAAGGTGGACTCGAAACTCCAATCTTTCAATTAGCAGCTGAGCACATTAACCATTTATATCACTGAGACTCCTAAACTCAGGATAAATACCAAGTAATGTATAAATTACATAAGCTTCCTTGCTGAAAGTGAAGAAGACTTGAAGCACTTATTGATGAAGACCTAAGACCCCAGCCTTCAGTATGGATTACACCTTAACATGAAGGAAACAAAAATCCTCACAACTGGACCAATAAGCAACGTCATGATAACTGGAGAAAAGATTGACATCAAGGATTTCATTATACTTAGATCCACAATCAATGTCCATGGAAGCAGCAGGAAAGAAATCAAATGTCATACTGCATTGGGCAAATCTACTGCAAAAGATCTCTTTAAAATGTTCAAAAGCAAAGATGTCACTTTGAGGACTAAGGTACGCCTGAGGTATTTTCAGGGAGCTCTGGTGGCGTAGTGCCTAAGGCATTTGACTGCTAACCAAAAGGCTGGTGGTTCAAATCCACCAGTCATTCCTCACAAGGAAGACTGGGCAATCTACTTCCTTAGAGATCACCTCAGAAACCCACAGAGGGGTCACTGTGAGTCGACATCAACTTGACAGCTGTGAGTTTGGTTTTGGTTTTGGTATAGGCGTGCAAAAACTGGACAGTGATTGAGGAAAACCACAAAAGAATTGATGTATCTGAATTATAGTGTTGGCAAAGAAATATTGAATACACCATCAAATACCAAAGAATGAGCAAATCTATCTTGGAAGAAGGACAGCCAAAATATTCCTTATAAGTGAGCATGGCAAGATTTCATCTCACATACTTTGGACAAACCGGGAAGAAGAAGTCCCTGAAGAAGGACATCATGGTTGGTAAACTAGAGGGTCAGGGAAAAAAGAGGAAGCCCTTCAATGAGATGGATTGACACAGTGCCTGCAACAATGGGCTCAAACATAGCAACAATCGTGAGGCTGATGCAGGATGGGGCAGTGTTTTATTCTGTTATACATAAGGTCGCTATGAGTTGGAACTGATTCAAAGGCACCTAACAATATCAACAATGTAGCTATGGAGTTGCTGGATCATGTAAATGGTTACTGGGCTTGGCTGATGATCAAAAGTTTGGAGGTTCAAGTCCACTCAGAAGCACCTCAGAAGACAGACTTGGTGATCTACTTCTAAAACATTAGCCATTAAAAACCCTATGGAGCATATTCTGCTTTAATGTATGCAGGGTCACTATGAGTAGAAGTTGATAGTAACTGGTTTTTAATGTATATACGGCCGTTCTTCATAATGCAGCATACTCAATAAATGCTGCCTATTGTCATTAGACCACTCATCTGTCCATTTGTCATACTGTGGTAGTGTGCATCTTGTTGTGAGGCTGGGGGCTATGTCACTGGTATTTCAAATACCAGCAGGGTCACCCATGGTGGACAGAGTTCAGCAGAGCTTCCACACTAAGACAGACTCAGAAGAAGGGAGGGGCCATCCACTTCTCAAAGAATTGGCCAGTGAAAACCTTATGAAGAGCAGTGAAACACTGTCTGATATATTACTGGAAAACTTTATAAATAGCCCTGAAGCATTGTCCAATATAATGGCAGAAGATAAGCCCCTCAGGTTGGAAGGCACTCAAAATATGACTGGGGAAGAGCTGCCTCTTCAGAGTAGAGCTGACCTTAATGATATGGATGGAGTAAAGCTTTCGGGACCTACATTTGCTGATGTGGCATGACTGAAAATGAGAAGAAACAGCCACAAACATCCACTGATAATCATAACGTGGAATGTATAAAGTGTGAATCTAGGAAAATTGGAAGTTGTCAAAAGTGAAATGGAACACATAAAGATCAACATCCTAGGTATTATTGAGCTGAAATGGACTGGTTTTGGCAATTCTGAATCAGACATCCATAAGATCTACTATGCCAGGAATGACCAAATGAAAAGGACTGGAGTGGCATTCATTGTCACAAAGAATGTTTCAAGATCTATCCTGAAGTCCAGTACTGTCACTGTACTTAATATTCATACACCTCCAAAGAAGACCAGTTAATGCTACTACTATTCAAATTTATGCACCAATCACCAAAGCCAAAGACAAGGAAACTGAAGATTTTTACCAACTTCTGCAGTCTGAAATTGACCAAACATGCAATCAAGATGGGTTGATTGTCACTGGTGATTGAAATGCAAAAGTTGGAAACTAAGAAGAGTCACCAGTAGTTGGAAAACGTGACTTTGGTGATAGAAATTATGCTGGAGATTGTATGATAGAATTTTGCAAGACCAATAACGTATTCATTGCAAATACTTTTTTTCAACAACATAAGTGGTGGCTGTACACGTGGACTTCACCAGATGGAATACACAGCAATCACATCAACTACATCTGTGGCAAGAGGCGATGGAAAAGCTCAATATCTTTAGTCAAAACAAAGCCAGGAGCTAACTGTGGAACAGGCCATCAACTGCTCATATACCAGTTCAAATTGAAGCTGAAGACAATTAAAACAAGTCCAGAAGAGCCAAAATATGACCTTGATTACATACTCCTGAATTTAGAGATCATTTAAAGATAGATTTGATGCATTGAACACCAACAACCAAAAACCAGAGGAATTGTAGGATGACATCAAGAACATCATCCATGAAGAAAGCAAAAGGTTATTAAAAAGACAGGAAAGGAAGAAAACACCAAAATGGAGACTCTGAAACTTACCCTTGAATGGAGAATAGCTAAAACAAATGGAAGAATTGACAAGATAAAAGAGCTGAATGGAAAATTTCAAAGAGCAGCTTTAGAAGACAAAGTCAATTATTATAATGAAATGTGCAAAGACCTGGAGTTAGAAAACCAAACAGGAAGAACATGCTTGGCATTTCTCAAACTGAAAGAACTAAGAAAAAAATTCAAGTCTCAAGTTGCAATATTGAAAGATTCTATGGGCAAAATATTGAATGATGGAGGAAACATCAAAAGAAGATGGAAGGAATACACAGAATCACTGTA
>NW_006921697.1:3596260-3602244 GCF_000298275.1 Orycteropus afer afer
AGGAGTGGCTGATGGGTTTGAACCGCCAGCCTTCTGGTTAGCAGTCAAGTGCCTTAGGCACTATGCTACCAGAGCTCCCTTTTATTGACTAGGCAAAAGCCTTAGATTGTGTAGATCATAACAAATTATAGATAACATTGAGAAGAATGGGAATTCCAGAGCACTTAATGGTGCTCATGAGGAACCTGTACATAGACCAGGAGACTGTCATTCAAACAGAGCAAGGGGAAACTGTATGGTTTAAAATCAGGAGGGGAGTGTGTCAGGCTTGTATCCTTTCACCATACTTATTCAATCTGTATGCTGAACAAATAATCTGAAAAGCTGGACTATATGAAGAAGAGTGCAGCATCAGGATTGGAGGAAGACTCATTAACAACCTGTGATAGGCAGATGAATGACACACCTTTGCTTGCTGAAAGTGAGGATGACTTGAAGCACTTACTGATGAAGATTAAAAACTACAGTCTGCAGTATGGGTTATATCTCAACATAAAGAAAACAAAAATTCTCACAACTGGACCAATAAGCAGCATCACAATAAATGGAGAAAAGATTGAAGTTGTCAAAGATTTCATATTACTTGGTTCCACCATCAATACCAATGAAAGCAGCAGTCAAGACATCAGACAAGATACTGCACTGAGCAAATCTGCTGCAAAAGACTTCTTTAAAGTGCTGAAGAGCAAAGATGCTTCCTTGAAGACTAAGGTGTGCCTAACCCAAGCCATGGTATTTTCAACCACCTCATATGCATGTGAAAACTGGATAATAAATAAGGAAGACTGAAGAAGAGGATGTTTTTGAGTTGTGGTGTTGGTGAAGAATATTGAAACTACTATGGACTGCCAGAAGAATTAACAAATCTGTCCTAAAGGAAGTGCAGCCAGAATGCTCCTTGGAGGCAAGAATGGCCAGACTTCATTTGACCTACTTTTGTCATGCTGTCAGAAGGGACCATTCCCTGGAGAAGGATATCATGCTTGGTAAAGTGGAGGGTCAGTGAAAAAGGGGAAGGCTCTCAAAGAGATGCATTGACACAGGTGGCTGCAATGATGGGTTCTGGTATAGCAAGTACTGTGAAACTGGCTCAGGACCAGGCAGTGTTTCATTCTGTTGTACATAGAGTCACTATGAGTCAGAGCCGACTCAATGGCACCTAACAACAACAACCACATTGTCATTATCATCATTATTATCAACAGCACTAAGGAGCTCTGGTATCGTAGTGCCTAAGGCACTTGACTGCTAACCAGAAGGCCGGCTGTTCAAACCCACCAGCCCCTCCTCAGAAGGAAGGTTGGGCAATCTACTTCTGTAGTGATACTGCCTTGGAAACCCAAGGAAGGGTCGCTATGAGTTGGGTCCGACTCGATGGCACATAACAATAACAAAACAACATACGCACTGCCATCGGGTCGGATCCAACTCATAGAGACCCCTCCTTGGGTTTCCGAGGCAGTATCACTATGGAAGTAGATTGCCCAGCC
This sequence comes from Orycteropus afer afer, assembly GCF_000298275.1. Lineage (NCBI taxonomy): Eukaryota > Metazoa > Chordata > Mammalia > Tubulidentata > Orycteropodidae > Orycteropus > Orycteropus afer. The sequence continues at coordinate 3,597,751 of NW_006921697.1, forward strand.
TTCCTTCCAAGGAGTGGCTGGTGGGTTTGAACCACCAGCCTTCTTGTTAGCAGTCAAATGCCTTAGGCACTACACCACTAGCGCTCCCAATGCTAAGTATAAGGCCCAGCATATATGTTCATTACATTTTAGTTATCATTGTTTTTTACTTAAGTATTATTATTACAAAGTTTGTAGCATAAGGCCTGGCAAGGCAGTCTTTAAATATTATCTATAGTAATAGCAGTAAGAATAATAACAGTACTTATGCCTGGCACATGCTAAGCACTCAATAAATTTTAATTATTGCCCTAATTGTTATTATCGGTAGTCACTATTTCCTGTGACTTATTAGGCACCTCGGTATTGCCATTCTCCTTTCCTCATTCTAGTTGTATTTTCCATGGTTACCAGCTTTGTGGTAACTAAGTACTTTTCTCCCTCAACCACTTTATTAAGTTTCAAACTCACTTAGTCATGTCAGCTTCTGGTAAACTGGCCTTTCCCACCTATCCCAAGATGCCCTCATCCCTGGGCAAAAGCCCAGCCTCCCAGGAGGGGGCACTGGCAGCCAAGTTCAGCTTCTGTTCAGTGGCACCATCTGTACAGCCAGCCTTCTGCTCACTGCACCCTCCTGGCTCACCCAGGCCCCAGGTCCTGGGAGAAGTGGAATCAACACCACTCATACCCCAGATCTCTCCATTACACTTTTGCCTTTACCAAACTTGATCCTGGGTTATTTTTGTGTAAGGGAGTGGAGACACCAACAACATCAGCAACTACTACCACTCACATCAGGTTGTTAGGTGTTGCCAAGTCAATTCCAACTCATGGACCAAAACCAAAACCAAACTCACTGCCATCGAGTCAGATCCCATCAAGTCAGATCTGACTCACAGTGACCCCTCCTTGGGTTTCCAAGGCAGTATCACTACAGAAGGAGATTGCCCAACCTTCCTTCCGAGGAGTGGCTGGTGGATTTGAACCACCAGGCTTCTGGTTAGCAAATACCTTAGGCACTATGTTTTCTTGGTTGTAATCTTTACAAGTGCACATGGTCAAGTCTTTCTCCCACAGACGCTAGATGGGTTCGAATCACCAACCCTGTAGTTAGCAGCCAAGAGCTTAATTGTTCATGCCACCAGGGTTCCTTAACACCTACATAGTGCCTACATATATTATCTCATTAATTCTCACAACAAACCTAGGAGGGCATACTGTTTATCATCTGCATTTTGTAGATGGGGAAGCCAAGGCCCAAAGAAATAACTGACTGCCTCTAGCTGATGCCCATAGTAAATGAGGTAGGTGGTCAGGATTCAAATTCCTCAAGAATATTACGTTTAATAATGCATAAAGAGTACCTGATATAGGCATGATCTATTGATGCCCCAATAATAATAAGGCAATTGTTATCATTATTGCATATGAGACCCAGCACCCAGAAGTGCTTGCCCTTCTCTCTCCTGCTGAGTTTGGAACCCTTAATGATGCATGGAGTGCAGAGCACCATGTGGTCTATAGAAATGGTCCATCTGCAGGGAGGAGTGGGTGTGGATAGTAAAGGAGATATTCCAAGGTCCTAGCAAGCCTATAAAAGGAGAAGACCATCAACAAGATGGACTGACACAGTGGCTGCAACCATGGGCTCATAGCAAGTATCGTGAGGATGGCACAGGACTGAGTAGTGTTTCATTCTGTTGCACATGAGTTGCTATGAGTCAGAGCCAACTTGATGGTACCTAACAATAACAACAACAGCAAGCCTATGAGGAACCCTAGTAGCACAGTGGTTAAGCACTCAACTGTTAACCAAAAGTTCGACAGTTTGAACTTATCAGCTGCTCTGAAGAATAAAATTGTGGCAGTCTGCTTCTGTAAAGATTTACAGCCTTGGAAACTCTATGGGACAGTTCCACTCTGTCCTATAGAGTCTCTATGAGTTGAAATCGACTCGATAGCAGTAAGTTTTGTTTTGGGTTTTGGAGCAAGCCTATGTGGTACTCGACTACTAATCTAAAGGTTGGTACTTAGAATCCATCCAGCAGCACCATGGAAAAAAGACCTGGTGATCTGCTTCCGTAAAGATTAAACCAAACAAACCAAACCCACTGCCGTCGGGTTGATTCTAACTCATAGTGACCCCCACTGGGTTTCCCAGGCAGTAAGTCTTTATGGAAGTATATTGCCCAGTCTTGCTTCCGTGGAGTGGCTGGTGGGTTTGAACCACCAACCTTCTGGTTAGCAGTCAGATGCCTTAGGCACTGTGCCAGTAGAGCTCCATATACCATAAAGATTACAGCCAAAAAAACCTTATGGAGCCGTTCTAGTTTTTAATGTACAGGGACACCATGAGTCAGAATCCACTCAACAACAACATGTTTTTGGTTTTAGCAAGCCTATGTCTGCTAACCAGAAGACTGGCGGTTCAAACCCACCAGCCACTCCTCAGAAGGAAGATGGGGCAATCTACTTCTGTAGTGATACTGCCTCGGAAACCCAAGGAGGGGTCGCTATGAGTCGGGTCTGACTTGACGGCACATAACAACAACAACAACAACATGTCACAGAAGTAGGGCTGCTGACATTAAGGCAGAACCCTGAGAAACCTCACCCTGCTGTGGTCTAGGAAAGTCTGGAAGAAAGAACCTATTGTTCAAGGTACCCTGGTTAGAGTCAGGGGCCCAACACTCAAATGCTTACACAAATGTGTGATGAAGGCAGGAGTGGGACAGCAGGGAGGGTCACTGGTGACCTGCAGTGGCTAAAGACATTCAAATTCAAAAGTGTTTTTTAAAAATATGCTAACAAAACAAAACCTTCAGGCAGGCCACTTTCAGTGAGCTGCTTTGCTCATAACCCCTGGCGGATGTTCTGGAAGACTGTGGCACTAGCTGCAGCTCTGGCATTAAAATCTCCACTAATGCAAAAAAAAAAAAAAAAAGTATCAGCAAACTGAATTTCAAGGTCCAGCAGAGGGGTGAGTAGGTTCCCAAACATGAAAAAAAAAAAAGCCCAAAATGCTACAGGTGCTGGGTGTGCTATACCAGTCCAAGAGATAAGACTGCTGACTGTGCTGAGGATTAAAACCAACACTGACACCCCAGGCTGAGGAATTGTTTTGGAGATTAGATCTCTGAGTCAGCTGATACAGAGATAGCTAATCCTTCTTTTCCATAACCTTTGCAGTAGGTTTTAACTAAAGAAATTAGAATTGTGAGTGACAGTCTCAGAAGATAAGAAAGTGTGACTCCAATGGAAATAGGATTCTAACAAACAAAAAATGTTGGATTTGTACAAAAAGAGTCCTGTCTTATAAAATTGGTTTCTCTATCCCATGACATTGCAAAAGAACAGATTTCTAGTGTTATCTGGATTTCAACCCAGTGGTCCTCGAAGTTAGAGTCATAAAATCACCTGGGGGCTTGTTAAAATCACAGGGTCCCAGCCCTCACCTCTGCCAGGGGCCTAGGAATCTGCATTTTACTGGGCTCCAAGACAGGTGGTCCACAAGTCACACTTTCACCAACCCTAATCTAGTGACAGAGTCCCTGGGTGGTGCAAACGTTAATGCACTTGACTGCTAACTGAAAAGTTGGAGGTTCAGGTCCCCCCAGAGGCACCTTGGAAGAAAGTCATAACTTCTGAAAAACCAGCCATTGACAACTCTCAGACACAGATAAAGATGCCTTGAGTCAGAATCAACTTCACAGCAACTAGTTTGGTTTTAATCAATGAATATTATTATATATCCTTCATCTGGAATAGTAGATGTTGAATCACAGTCTAGATTGTGACATTTGTCCAAATCTCCAACCCCAGTTTAGAGAATCCAACTGACCTAAGATACATTTTCATGTTTCTTTTGTTTATTCTTTCAGTCCATGTGTTTTTATTAATAATCCCCCATTTAGCAGGTACTCTGCCAGTCCCTACAGATATATCTATAGATAAGACAGATATCGTCCTTCTTCTAGTGGAACTTACATTTTAGTCAAGATTGTTGGATTCGAGCAAATAATTATTTTCTCTATATGGAAAAGCCTGCTAAGATGGAAACAGAATCTCTAAGGGTTGGGAGGGATAGCAAACATCCTTATGTATAGCTAAGGAGCTCTGGTGCTGTAGTGGTTAAGGCAATTGGCTGCTAACTAGAATGTCAGCTGTTTGAACCTACCAGCCACTCTGCAGAAGAAAGATGAGGCCGTCTGCTTCTGTAAAGATTCACAGCCTTGGAAACTCACTTGACTGGATGGCAGTAAGTTTGGGGTTTTTTGGTTAGTATAACTATCATGTAATGATAGTTGTATTATCCCAAAAACTCTGAGTGTTTATCCACCCAACAGGTACTTAAACATTTCCAGGGACAGGGAGCTCACCATCAGATAATTGAGGCCATACTAAATTTTCCTTCCCTGAAACGTCTACCTCTCAGTCTACTTGTCTTTTTCAAAACATGTAGAACAAGTTAATCCCTCTTCCCACAATAGAATCATTAAAATATTCAGAGACAAA
>NW_006921697.1:3602364-3725854 GCF_000298275.1 Orycteropus afer afer
CAAAGACCCTGCTTTTGACCTAATTTTCAGTCCTCTCTCCATCCTGATTACCCTTTTCCTCTGGGTGCATTTCACTGTGTGTCTTTTTTTAAATGCAAAGGCAGGGTATAACCAGTCATTCATTCCTTTCTTTATTAAACACACATGTGCTGGTCACTGTTTAAGGTGCTGGAGTCCAGATATGTGGCCTAAGCTATATGGCATACTTTCAGGGTATTTCTTAGGGATCTTCATGAACAAACCACCTTGTCTTCCCTTCATTTATCTAAGTTCATTGCTAACTAACAACAAATTCCTTTTTGGCCCTCTTTTATTTTGATGATATACTACCAACTTACGCTTCTGATTCCACACACACACACACACACACACACACTCAAGTTACATTTTCTTTTTCTCTTTTGATTCCCCCTCACACCTTGCTTATATAAACATACTTTCCTGGGTGCAGAGTGCTGAAGATTGTGGCCATTTGCAGCTCAGCAGATATGTCAATGTCATGAAGTCAAAAGGCAAGAGAGACCATCAGTGTACCCCCTCACTTTCCAGATCACTTCCCCCCATGAGGACTCCTGCCTGACCCTTTATCTTCCCTCTGCCTCTTTCACTGAATCAAATGACCTTCTTAGACCTCTGTATCCGCCTCGACCATTTCCTACACTGACCTATAACATGTGTTTCCTGCCAGAGTCACTGTGGTAAACAACCCCTGGTAGACTTGATAGATTCAGGAGCAACTCAGAGAGAAACCGGAAATGCTCTCTCTAATAACTCCAGAAAGCCAGGACACACCCTGTGATTACTGATCAAGTTGCAGCCCCAGAGTCCCTCTACTGGGCTCCTAGGGCCACTACACTCTACATTAGAAGGAATTAAGGCTTAAAGAACGTGGCATCAAGATTAGAGGAAGAATCATTAACAACCTGCGATATACTGACAACACAACTTTGCTTGCTGAAAGTGAGGATGACTTGAAGAACTTACTGATGAAGATTGAAGAATACAGTCTGCAGTATAGATTACATCTCAATATAAAGAAAACAAAAATCCTCACAACTGGACCTATAAGCAGCATCACAATAAATGGAGAGAAGATTGAAGTTCTCAAAGACTTCACATTGCTTGGTTCTACAATTACTGCCAATGGAAGCAGCAGTCAGGACATTAGACGACGTATAGCACTGGGCAAGTCGGCGGCAAAGGACCTCTTTCAAGTGCTGAGGAGCTAAGATGTCTCCTTGAGGACTAAGGTACACCTGACACAAGCCATGATATTTTCAATCACCTCATGCATGTGAGAGCTGGACAGTGAATAAGGAAGACTGAAGAAGAATTGATGCTTTTGAGTTGTGGTTCTGGCGAAGAATGCTGAAAGCACCTTGGACTGCTAAAAGAACTAACAGATCTGTCCTGGAGGAAGTGCAGCCGGAATGCTCCTTGGAAGCAAGAATGGCCAGACATCGTCTCACCTGCTTTGGTCATGTTATCAGAAGGGACCATTCCGTGGAGAAGGATGTCATGCTTAGTAAGGTGGAGGGTTGAAGAAAGAAGGGAAGGCCCTCAATAGACAGATTGACACAGTGGCTGCTACTATGGGCTCAAGTATAGCAGGGATCGTGGAGCTGGCACAAGACCAGGTGGTGTTTCATTCTGCTGTGCATGGGGTCACCATGTGTCAGAGACGACTCAACAGCACCTAACAACAACACAAAGGCTTGTTGGGTTATTAGGAATACCAAAGAATGTCAGCAACCAAGAAGTGCTTAAGGCACTTGACTGCTAACCAGAAGGCTGGCAGTTCAAACCCACCAGCCACTCCTCGGAAGGAAGGTTATGCAATCTACTTCCATAGTGATACTGCCTTGGAAACCCAAGGAGGGGTCACTACGTATTGGATCTGACTTGATGGCAGTGAGTTTAATCTACAAATGACAAAACTGGCCCTAGAATTCGAATGCTGGACATGAAAATAATCTTTAAGACCATCTACCTCCCACTTTGTTGTTACTCTGATGAAGAAACTGGAAGCCTGAGGGAGGATGAGTTAGGGGTCTAGGAGAAACAAGAACCCAGATGTCCTTACTGTAGGCCCATCCTCTCCCCTTTCAAGTCTGAGTAACTGTTCAACCTTACACCATCCCCCAAGTTGCTAAGCCAGTATTCCAGTCCTGGAAGTTCCAGGCAACAAACCATAATGGAAAGTGTATTCTAGAAACAAAGTCAGACAAACAAATGCCATCTGGGTGCTCAGGAATCCAGCCATTTGCTGGCTTCTTTCCTTTTAGAGATGGTTACAGGAGGAACGGCACCACGGGGATAATATGTTCCTATTTTTTTTCATTCTAATCCAGGACACCTGTCTCTTCTCTGGAGAATGTGTAATATTTGAGGCTTCTTCTCAGTATGTGACCAGCCACCTGTTGCTCATGCCTTTCCAAATTGGCCTCTCAGGTCTGGGGCTGGCCAACTGGACCTCCACCCACAATAAAATGTGGGCATTAGCCATGTACTAAATTTGAAAAATTTAGAGTCTCTTGGGAATTAGCAGGTCAAGACAGTACTATCAAGTAAAATGTACACCATGACACCTCCTCCCCTCAAATGTGATAACTTTGGTGGCCTGCCATAAGTCTTTGAAGAGCAAAGAGAGCTAGAGTTAACCATGGTCTGTCATTTTGTTTCACCCCCACTACCATTCATTCATCCAACAAATATTTATTGACCACCTGCTGTGTCACTCACTGCCAGTAATCTGCTCATCTATTCAGACATGTATGGAGCCACTGCTAAGTGCAAAGTCCCATGCTAAGTGTTTGGGAGATACAGCAATGAGTAAGAGCTCAGTCCCAGCCCAGAGGAGCTCTTAATTTAGAGGTGATAAATCTACAAACTACTGTGATTCCAAACTATATGTGTTGAGGGAGATACATAGACCAATGGATTGTGGAGGAGAGAGAAGTCACTCCCAGCTGATAGGTAAGAAGTTTGCAAGAGGATGTTGTGTGAGGAATGACTAGGAATTGGACTGGCGGAAAAGTGTGTGGGTGTTCAAAACTGAGGAAATGTGGGTAAGTGTACCAGCAGAGAAGTGGGGAAGGAAAAGGGTGATCCTGCTGATGTATTGGGCATCTGGGCTGCCTGCCGAGTGAGTGGGGATAAAGGGAGATTCAGAATGCTGGGAAGATTGGATATGTCTGAGGCTTTTTTTATTTTCCTGGTCCCTTAGGTTCTGAAGTTTGGCACCCCATCTGCAAACAGGCAGCCCGGGCAGAGAAGAAGTTGAAGGTAAGCAAGTAATATAGTGGTACCAGAGCAGCACTCCTGTGTGGATAACTCTTTACCGCAGGTTGGTGGTAGATTGGTAGTAGGCAGCCCTGTACTGTGGTGCATAGTCAGCATTCCTTAGTGTGTACACTCCCAATTGTGTGCCTATGTCCTTGGACTTCCTTAATGATAATACCTGCTTCATAGGGCTTTTGAGGGAATTAATACATTGGAATGGAAAGCACTTTGAAAACTGTAAAGCTTTGTGTTAACTATGAGTTTTTCCAGGGCAAGTCTATAACCTTTCCATTGCATACCAAGATGGTGGCCTCTCTGAAGGGCTAATGTCATGTCCCCAGCCTAAGAGCATAATAGTGGTTAATATTAGCTCAATAATTGATAGTTTGCAAAGCAAACTGTAAGGCATATAGGACAAGGATTTTTATCTTCATTTTGCCTATGAGAAAGCCAAGTTTTAAAGAGTTTGCCCACAGCAGTCCAGCCAGGAAGCACAGCAGGTGCCCCAGGCACACACTGGCCCAGCTGAGCCCCTTGCATCTTTCTGAAACATTATGCCCTGACAAGTACCAGCAAGTCCTAGGAAACTGGGTGCTTGATCCAAGGATCACAGTGAGGGGGTGGAGCCTTGAACTTACAGGGAGGGGCCCATATCCTGAGGGGTGATACTGCTGAGAGGATACCTTAGAAGCAGCACTCAATGATCTCCTTTACACTCTGGCCCCAGGATATCAACATGACTGCTCAGGGCTCTAGTATAGGTTACCTGCTAGATACTCGGCAGTGAGTTTTGGTCTCTTTTTTTTTTTTTGGATACTCAGCCACCCAAAACGTGTGGATTGTGTGTTTCTGACCAGCTATTAACATTAAGTCTCCTTTGCTTTTCCATCTCACCCACTTAATGTAAATTTTGTGAAAGATCTGGTCTGTTGATGTGTAAGTGGTTTTTTTTTTAGCTGTAAATTTTTTCCCCCTGTTTCTTCCAAGGTATCTCCCATGTAAGGAGTGAGAAGGCCTAATCATCTTTTTCCTCACTTTCCTCTTTCCTTTTGGCAGTATGTCCCAAACTCCAGTGTCCTTATACAACCCTGATGCCTTTTGCAGTATGTGTCTAGCACCTGTATCATTATACACTTAATAGTACACTTAATAGTTTTCTTTAAATCAGCTCATTATTTTTTATTGAAGCAAGTTTATTTCAAAAGAAAACCTTTATCCCTAGTGGAAAACCATTATTACTTGCTATAAATGAAGGGAACCATAAAACAAAGTCAATGAACATGAAACAATTATATAAATTCCAGCTAGATAATGTTGTGTGCACTCTTTTTGTTAAAAAAAAAAAAAAAAAGGAGGGGATTCTTAACTGTTAAGAGAGGTGTTGAAGTTATATTAGCACCAAACTGAGGCTTCCTCCTCAATTTAAGCAAGAGGATTGAAAAAGAATTTTAATTTTTTTTCTCTCACTCTATGATTCCATGTCATCAAAGCTAGCACCTCAATTCATCCCCCCAGAGCCACTGCTAGTCCACAGTCCACATTTTGGAAAGCACTTCTATATAGTCTCATAAGAACTCTTTGAGTTGTAGTTTGAGACATCTGGAAGGGAATTTAGCAATCCTTGAAACCAGCCCCTTCATTTTACCAATCAGGAATTCAAGATCCCTCAAATCACATAATCTGCTAGTGGTCCTTTATTCCCAATCAGTTTACTTTTAACCAAAAGATGCTGCTTCCCTCTTAGATGCACTCAGGCTGACATCATGTTGTTCTCCTAAGGGAACTATTAATCCTCATTGCCATTGTTCAGAGAAAGACTTTGAGTTTATCTCCTAGGCTGATGTCAATTTGCAGTGGATATACTATAAAGAATGTGTGCTGTGCAATTACATGAAGTTTAGTCTACCTTTATATGTTGAGTAAACAACTGCTAAAGAATGTGTGCTAAAATCTGTTATTCATTTAAAGTAAATGCATTATTGGCTGAGATAACCAAAAATGAAAAGTTGTATGAGAAAGTTCCTATTTAAAAGGCCTATTGTAAATATATAGAAAGCAAATTCACATTCTGTTTAATAGTCTAAAGTCTATACATTTTGGATTTCATTCATGCTCAGATATTGATTAAAAAGGCAGAAAGCTTAAGGAAAGTACTCAAGCAACCAGAGTATTTTAGGAGTATTACTAGTGTTCTCCATAGAGAGCCACATCCTTGCACCCGTCTCACTTCTCCTGCCAAAACTGAAGTGCAGCTTCTCACTCCTTCTACTTTGTCCCCACAGCATAGGCGGACGTCCGAAACATCCATCTCACCCCCTGGATCCAGCATTGGGTCACCCAACCGAGTCATCTGCGTACGTATCACTTTCTGGCCAGCAAAGGACCTTTATTATTCTCAGGACTGGTATCTAAAGAGTAGCCAAAGAGACAGGTAACAGGATTTCATCCAACTGATATTTAGGGCATGCCTGTCATGTGTCAAGTTCTGTGCTAGGTTCTGAGGATACAGAAAGGAACAGGACAGATATAGACCCTGCCTAATGGGACAGACAGTCTAGTAAACAGAATTACATACCAGAGTTACAGGGATCATATGGAGTTCATTGGGAGCACAAGAAAGAACATATCACTGACAGCCAGAGCCCTTGATGAGTGCCAAAGACAGTACAAGGTACTTCCTTTTCCATTGCTTAACTGAAACAAGGGCAAGTTAAAAATATGGGATCAGATGGCAGTGAGTGTTGGGTAGAATATTGATGTAGATGTAGAGGTATGTAATAGGGACAGATAGGAGAAGGAAGACGTGTGAATGTGAACGATTGGCCATAAAGGATTTTCAAACATAAAGAAGAACTTTCTAATCATGTTAGTAGTTGAAGGAGGGAGTAGACCCCTTCTATCTGCAGAGGCATTCAAATGAAGACTTATCATCTGCCAGAGATATGGCAGAAGGGATAAGAGTTGAGTTAGATCACCTCAGAGGTACCTTGGATATGTAATTCATTCATTCATCCATTCATTCATTCATTCATTCAACAAATACCTCCTGAGAATCTACTCTGCACTAAGTGCTGTGCCTAGGACTTAGGAAATGGTGGTGAGCCACACAGACCTAATGTCTGTCCTCATAACATTAAGCAAATCATTACATAGATAATCAATTGCAGTTATGATAAGTACAAGGGAGATAAAGTACAGAGAGAGCACTGAGAATTTATACCAGAGAGATCTGACAATCTAGAACCAATTGGGAGAGGTTTTACCTGAGGAAGAAACAGTTAAGCTCAAACTTGAAGGATAAATAGAAGTTAGCAGAAGTAGAGCATAACAAGGAAGACTGAAATGGACAAAGGAGAGGATTGACAGTAAGCTAACTCAATCTGATTGACTCTGGACTGTTCCAGCCTTCCACACTTTGAAAGAGTCAAGATGACCAGCTATATGGGGAAACGAGTCTATAGCATTCTCTGGGTGATGTAAATGGTTAACATGCTGTGCTACTAACTGAAAGGTTAGAGGTTCGAGCCTACCCAGAGGCACCTTGGAAGAAAGCCTGGTGATCTACTGAAAAATCAGCCACTGAAAACCCTGTGGAGCACAGTTCTACTGTGACTCACATGGGTTCATCATGAATCAGAAACAACTCAATAGCAACTGGTACTACTGGTATTGATACTGGTCTATAGCAGGAAACCCATTCCTTAGAGGAAACTAGATACAGTTTCCAAACCAGCCACTCAGGCTGGGCCTGACCACCACTGCAAGATGATTACCTTACTCCAAATCCACACCCAGTTTCCTCTTTGATCCCTGGATAATGCCCATTGATGGGATATTTCCTTTCCTTTCTTCTACTTTTCAAATGAGAAAAGGACATGTTCTCATTGACTGCTACTGCAATCTGGGTCCATACTGCCATGTGGCTGCCACAAAAGTCAAGCTGCTTTGATCACAGGCAGTACAAAATAAAGATTCCTGTCCAGAACAAGAGAGATGATAGTCCCGCTAGTATTATGAATGGGGCCAGACCACAGCAGGATTAATGGGCTTAGTTTCAGAGCCTACACTGTGAGATTATTGACAAATGTGAGTTTGTCTCCAGAAGAGAGTTCCCAGAATATGAGAGCTCAGAAAGCTGCTGCATTCTAATGCCGTTAATCACTAGCTGGGCTCCTCTATGCTACTGAGGAGGCTTGTTAACCTTCATGAAATAAGTAAGTCCCTAATGAAGTTCACCCTGGAGAAAGCTACATAGAGTTGCCCCTGTGAGAAGCAGCTCCACTACAGATGAACAACAGCAACTGGGGACTCCTGCCCTTTTGCCCTGTAACTGGGGCTGATACACTTTGGTCAGTTGTCCCTTGGGTCCTAGCATGGGCATGTGTCTCTCACAATCTCTTGCTCTCATCTCTTATAGCACCTCACTTCCGACTGCTCTAGGCAATGACTACACATGTCTTATGAGACATATTTTAAATCAGACCATTCCAAGTTTGTCCTCCAAGTGTGAAAATCCATCTAAACTTTTTTGTTACATGTAATAACAGTCACAAAGATAGAAAATTGGTTATATTTTCATATATAATGACATTGGATATTAAAATTGAACCTACAGGGGGCAGAAAGCTTTCAAACTTTGCTCTGCCTCCACTGAGCACTAGAACCATCTTAAGGGAATTTGACTTCGACCAGCCCCCTGTGTTGACTTCCTTCTTTCCTGGCTGATTATGTTAGGATGCCTCTGTTCAGTCATTGTGTCTCTAGACCTAAGGCTCATTTGTAGCCCTGGAAGTAGGCTATCGACAGAAATATAAACTTACTATTTTTGAGGTTTGGAGAAAGTGCCAAGATGAATAATATGGGTAGAGTTAGAGTTTGCAAAATGCCAAAAGCTCTCAATATCAAGATCCAACATCTCTAATAGACAAGGCAGAAGTTACTTCAGCAAGTGGATTTTCCTGATGTAGTTCTTTTTACCCCACACCCCAAAATTGATGTAGGTGTCTGTTCCAGGAAGGCTCTGGCAGACTTCAGAAAGCACATTTCAAGGGACTTAACTGAGGAGAGTTTCAAAAGGGGCCATTTACTCGTAGTGGGCAGAGTTAAAGGAACCCAAAGGGATAGTGAGGTATCCAGAGACTACAACAGAGGGATCTATCACCACCCCTAGCCTAAAGAGACAAGGGAAGAGAACAGTGTAATGAGCGATGGCCAGAGCTGGAGCTGTGGAAGAGCAGCCACTGGACAGGAGAGAAGCATGGCCACTGCCAAGCCCATGGCCAGGCAGGGAGAGAGCAGAGGCAGTACACGGACTCCTCACTTACTATCTCATTATCCAACATTTCACATTTACGACAATAGTAAAAAAATCTACTACCTGACTATATTGCACGTTAACAACATCTGGCAGTAATGAATGCTGAGATGAGAGGTGAGAGTAACACTGGCTGTGATGGTTAAGGTTATGTGTCAACTTGGACCATTGTTCTCAGTGGTTTGGCAGTTATGTAATGATGTAATTTGGCAGTTATGTAATGATGTCACTTGATAGTTATATAATGATGTAATTTGACAGTTATGTGATGATTTCATTTAGGGAGCTCTGGTGGCATAGAGCCTAAGGCATTTGACTGCTAACCAGAAGGCTGGCAGTTCAAACCCACCAGCCATTCCTTGGAAGGAAGGTTAGGCAATCTACTTCCATAGTGATACTGCCTCAGAAACCCAAAGAGGGGTTGCTATGAGTCGGCTCCGACTTGACAGCAGTAAGTTTTTTGTTTGTTTTTTTTTTTTTTTTATAATGACGTTGTCATCCTCCATTTTGTGGTCTCCATTTTCACATAATGTCAATTTTCACATAACCTAGTCTTTGGAACCTAACCAAGTTGAAAGATGAGAAGTGGGTGGCAATTCACCAACTTCCAGTCTCCTCTGGTGCCTCTCATTGACGAAACCCAAGTGAAAGCTAAAGATCAAGAAATCTTGGTGACATAGTTCGTGGAGTGTTTCAAGGTACCACTGAAGGCAAGGAAGGGTGGATAGTGAATCTAGGCGTAATAAACAGTGCCCAAGCAGTAGTGGGTTTCGCTGGGGATAGAATAGTGGAAGGAACTAGAGAATTTAAAATATTGAAGCTTATAAAGTATTTATAAAAATTTTTCTAAATCAGTCTTGGCCCTGAGACTTTACCTGCCCCCATGGCATCAGGAGCATTTTATGAGGACAAGTCATCTCTGTCTTAATTTACCTCAGCCCAAGATCCAGCAAGTCGCAGTAATCACAGAGAAACAGATCCCAATTGACGATAGCAAACACGGAGTCACAGAGGAAACAGCTGGAGGACATAGACATGGAGAGTACATGCCTTGAGGAGCCACAAGACATGGACTGTCACATGTAAGAGGAAGCTCTTTTAATAGATGCCATACCAGAAGGCTGAACTCAGATGAAGTCAAGTAATCATTAGGAGCTCATTTCAGTCCCTGTAAGGGGCAGCTTTCAGAGTAGCCCTCTGACATTGTAAGACAGTGAGCTCCCCATCACATGAAGTCAGGAGAGGCCAGTGGAGAGGGCATCTTCTCAGGGTAGATGGCCTGGGTTCAAATTCTGATTCTGCCACTTAGTAGCTGAATTAGCTAATTAACTTAAGCAAGTTAATCTATTTATTTGTGCTTGTATTTCCTTATTCAAAAATGAAGATAATATCAGCACCTACTATTAGAATTAGGAACTCTGGTAGCTTAGTGCCTAAGGCATATGACTACTAACCAGAAGGCTGGTGGTTCAAACCCACCAGCCACTCCTCAGAGAGAAGGTTGAGCAATCTACTTCCGTAGTGACACTGCCTCAGAAACCCAAGGAGGGGTCACCATGAGTCAGATATGACTTGACAGCAGTGGGTTACTATTAGAATTATGAGGTGTACAGATTAACTGGATTAATCCATATAAGAGATTTAGGACAGAGTCTGGCTGATAAATGCTCACCAAATGTTAGCTAGTATTTTACTATCACGATTATTTCTGTCTTTACCACCTTCATCACCTTCTCCAAGGATGCTATAAATGGAGAGTCCTCACTGTGTGAAGTTGGAAGGCAGCTCAGCTCAGACTGTGTAGTTCAGACTTAATTCAAACCTATTAGCAAAGGGATGCAAGTAAGTGAACCTTGTAAGCCTCAGTTTCCTAATTTGGAAAATAGGAATAATATTGATACTTCCCAGCAGGGCAGTGACAGGTAAAGGAGATAATTCCTATAAAGCATAGTACCTACCATACAATATATGCTCAATAAATATTAGTCCTGTTGGAACAAATGGCTTCTATAACCTTTCTTAGTCTAACATTCTTTGATTCTTTGGTCCTAATATTTTGTTTTCAGTTTCCTCTTTCCTTTCCCACTTATCTTTCTACTTCTTTCCTGTTCATCTCACTTTTCCCCAGGCTAAAGTGGATAATGAGATCCTTAATTACAAAGACCTGGCAGCTCTCCCCAAGGTTAAGTCAATCTACGAGGTACAACGCCCCGACCTCATTTCCTACGACCCTCATTCCAGATACACTTCCGACGAGATGCTGGAGAGATGTGGCTATGGAGAGGTATTGAGTCTTGCCCTTCCCTGAGACAGCTAGAGAAGAGGAAGTCCCACTGGGGTCCGCAGCCTAGTCCATCACAGATGATTTGGCCTCCATGGTGTTTGCCCCAGAGTCTTTTAAATGGAACATATAGTGGGCATTTAAAAATCAGGAGAGTTCACTCAAAAATTTGGCTTTCTGGCTTTTCTTGCGAAATGAGAGGTGGCAATACTGAACCTGCATTTCTACCATCTGGAGATGGGTAGTAACCATGAACAGGACATGGGCTCTTCAGTTCTCCCCAGTCCCTACTACTCCCTGTTGACTTCCAGCATTGAAGCCAAGAGCCTTTGACCATTTAGCACTTGAACTGTTGTTTTTCTTATAATGGAGAATTTTTTTTATACCCAGCCCATGGCTCTCATTTACATCCTCTGGCTTCATGGGCTTTGACATTTATAGGAGCTCTGGTGGTGTAGTGCCTAGGCCATTTGACTGCTAACAAGAATGCTGGCAGTTCAAACCCACCAGCCACTCCTCAGAAGGAAGATTGGGCACTCTACTTCCATAGACATGCCACCTTGGAAACACATGGAGGGGTTGCTATGAGTCACAATTGACTCAACGGCAGTGAGTTCTGGTAGCTAGGCTACCAGTTTTTGCATCTGGCTTTAAACTTCTGTGCTTAGAGGAAGAGATGCTTTTATAAAGACTCTGCATCCAATGGCTTATTGAAATAATTAAATGGCTACTCCTTGGGTGGTACAAACAGCTAATGCACTTGGCTGCCAACCAAAATGATGGAACTTCAAGTTCACCAGAGGTGCCTCAGAAGGAAGGCCTGGTGATCTACTTCGAAAAAAATTAGCCATTGAAAGCCATGTGGAGTACAGTTCTACTCTGACACACATGGGATCACCATGAGTCAGAAATGACTCCCCAGCAACTGGGGGGTGAGGGGGGGAGTTGAGAGAAAGTGTTCTCTGGGGAGCACAGAGTGACCATTACATTAGATATCCTGCCAGCTCTCTAGCACCACCCCGGGCCCTTTGAGATGGGACAGTTCAGAGCAGAAGGAGCCCTAGCCTGGTGAGCAGGAGACTGGGGTTCTCATCCCAGCTCCATTAACTTGCTTTGGAGCTTTGGACAAGTCCCTTTCCTCTCTTAAGGGACTGGTGTTCCATTTGTTTGGAAAGCAGCCATCCTGTGAGTCAAATCAAGTGTAACAGCCCATTGCTGAGGCTCTCTGGATGCTGGCCTCAAAATGGACCAGGAAAAAGGAACCAAGTGTTTAGAAGAAGCTGATTATCCTGAAGTCTGAGGTGACAATCCAGGGTTCACAGGCTACTGTGAGCCCCTAGATTTATTTCATCTCTCTCACAATGTGCCTTTTAAAAATGTAAATTTGTTGCCAACATTTAAACATAGAGAGATTTTACATAAGGTTCTGTATTTCTGACTTCTCTTAGAAAATTAATGGGAGCTCTCATGGTGTAGTGCCTAGGGCATTTGACTGCTAACCAGAAGGCTAGCGGTTCAAACCCACCAGCCACTCCATGAAAGGAAGAGTAGGCAGTCAACTTCCATAGAGATACTGCCTCAGAAACCCAAGGAGGGGTTGCTATGAGTCGAATCGACTCCATGGCATTGAGTTTGGTTTTTTAGTTTTGGAAAACTAAGGAGCAGGCCCTTCAGCATGGCCTTGACCTGCTGGAGCTGAGGAGCATCTGCCCCCTTTACTCTCCAGCTTGCTTTTACTCTCCAGCTTGCTGCACTGCCCACCTCCTTCCCAGTCCTTTCTTGGCCCCTGCCCTGGGCACTGTCTTTATGAACCACAGAGGGGTCGTGCTGGTAAACAAGGAAGTCATGAAAATAACTCTGAACTTGTGGTAGAGAAGCTGGGATCCAAGTCAAGAGCCTGCCTCTTCCTTCCTGAGGCTACATGGTCCAGCTCCCTCCTTGGACCTCAGTTTACCCATTTATATAAAAAAAGGACAAGATCTCAGGGTTCCTACCACTGGTCTGGTATTCTTGAATTCTGAGTGCAGCTGTTTTGTGGAGAGGACACCCAGCCTGAGGCAGCTTCAGGCTCTCTCTGCTAAGCCATCTAACCAGACTCTGTGCCTCACTCTCTTCCTCTTCTCTCTCCTTTGTGTTCCTCCCATGGCTACCTTCAAACTTCGCTTCTAAGTCGCTGGGAACATTATCTCCCTACTCCCAGGTAATTAATTCAGAGATCTTATATAGCTGTGTTTCTCTCTGCTGACTGCAGGCTCCTGATCCCCCCTCCCTAGTCCCCTAAGAGCCCTAAGCCCTTGCTCAAAGTGCTCTCCCCAACCTGGGCACATGCAGAGAGATAGGGACATGGCCCAGAGGAAGTGGTGGTGGCATAAAGGATGGTAATGTCTGGGTGAGAACCTGACATGTCCTTTCTACCCAGAGGTAACCTCCCTAATGCCTCTCTGATCCCTGGCTACAATTCCAGAGATTGACTCCAGGGTCTATTCAAGGGGCTGAGAGTGATGGGTGAAGGCCCTGCCAGCCTCCTTGGACTGTATTTGGAACTCCAGGAGAGGATCTCTATATTTAGAGGGGCAGCACCCTACCTCAGTGCCTAGAATCCCTGATTCCATATGACTCCCCCACCTCCCTGCTAGACCCTTGGGCCACAAACCACCTAACAGCCTGATATGCTCACGGCCCCACTTCTTCCCCCAGGATATCTATGAGAACCTGGACCTCCGGCAGAGACGGGCCTCTAGCCCGGGATACATCGATTCTCCCACCTACAGCCGGCAGGGCATGTCCCCCACTTTCTCCCGCTCACCTCACCACTACTACCGTTCTGGTAAGGAAGGGAAGCCCACAAAAGGAGAGGGGGTATAAAGGGGATAAAGCAATGGATAAGTGTCCCTGAGCTGCAGAGGTAGCCTGGGGTTCCCACACCAGCATGGGCCACTGGAAGGCTGTGGCCACCCAGATGACCAGCTGCGCCTCCCTGAGTCCCTGCAGATGCACCCTGGTGGGAGGATCCAGCGGGAGGGGAGAGAGGTCCGTGGTGCTGAGAAGCAGTATGAAGGTGGGTGGTGAGTCACCAAGAGCAGGGAATAGTGGGCAGCACAGTGCCCTGGCACTGACTCCTCTACCCTCCTCTACCCTCATCTTTGACCTGCCACATCAGAGGGCACAACCAGGAGCCCAGCAACAGGGGTGTGGCCTGGGCCCACTGCAATGGAGTCACTGCAATGGAGGAAAAGACCAAAGAAGGGAGGGGCCTGGGTGGACAGGGGTGGGCAACTAAGAAAAGTGACGATGCCTTCATGAAGCTCCGTAGAGTTGATTCTGCCCACCCATGAATCTTTTGGGGTCAAGCAAAGAAGCAGGATCAAGCCTGTTCCTGCAGGCATGCATGAGAGCACATGCTTCTCCCAACTCAGACCTGAGCACGCTGGGTGCCCCAGCCCATCCCCACCATCCTTGCTGTCATCACCTCACTGCTTCCTGAACGGCCACTGCGTTAATGCCTGTTTTCTCTATGCCTCTGTTCTCTCTGGGGACCACTGCCTGCGTGCTCCAGGGCCCGAGAGTGGCCGGAGCTCTCCATACCATAGCCAGTTAGATGTGAGGTCCTCCACTCCGACCTCTTACCAGGCTCCCAAGCACTTTCACATCCCAGGTAGGCGCTGCCAGCCCCGGATACCCGTCATGGGTGCATGCTTTGTGGGGTTGCTGGGCGCCAGCACCAAGAAGAAGCTAGTTCTTGGGGGACCCTCTCAAACCAGTCATCTCCCACTAACCTCACTCTCCACCAAATGGCCACAGGACATAGTCTACCAATGTGATAGAACCAACCTTGATCAAGAGGACTGAGCAGGTCTTCAGAGAATCAGCCCAGGGAACAGAAGGCACAGGGAGCAAGTAGGAAGTGCCTCCAATGTCATGGTAAATGAGGTTGTAACACCTGGTGCTGAAGATGACAGGCTTTTGCATCAAAACTCTTCAGATTGGATTCCGATTCCACTGCTTACTAGCTGCACTATCTGGAGCTGGTTACTTAGCTTCTCTAAGCCTCTTTTGCTCCATCTATACAGACCCACTTCCTGCCCTTGTGGTGTTTATGTTCCAATGTGGAGATACAGGCAATAAGTAAATAAACCAGTGAGTAAATGGGTAATGCCAGGTAATAGGTATTATGCACATAATAAAATAGGGTGATATGATGGGAAGACTGGGTTGGGGGAAGCTAGATTAGGTAGGGTAATCAGGAAGGGCTTCTCAGGAGGTGGCATTGAAGCCAAACGATGAGAAGGAGCCAGCCTTTGAAGATCACAGGGAAAAGCAGAGGGAACAGCAAGTATGAAGGCTTAGAACTGAAACAGGCAGCAGCCAGCATGGCTGCAGGTAGTAGCTTGCCCCCTCTCCTGCCCACACTTACTTAACAAGAGTGATAGGAGATAAGAGGAAGGCAGGAGCTAGATAACTTGAGAGGAGCCCTAGTGGTTCAGTGGTTAAGCACTTGGCTGGTAACTGAAAGGTTGGTGGTTCAAACCCACCAGCTGCTCCATGGGAAAAAGATGTGGCAGTCTGCTTTCATAAAGATTTACAGCCTTGGAAATCCTATGGGCCAGTTCTACTGTCCTATAGTGTCATTATGAATTGGAATCAACTCTACAGCAATAGGTTTAGATTACTTTGTAGATGTAAATTGGGTAAGGTCATACCCTGAGTTATAGCAAAGCCAGGCCTAAACCCCAGTCTCTTAGCTCTGAGCTCAGTTTTTTACTCCTCACCCACTTTTTCCTGGGAACTTGTCCTGCTGCTTCATCTATACCTCTCTTGACTCCCCTAGAAGGGTCCCATTCTGACTTTTTGAGGGAGGGTGAGGAAGATAAAGCTGAAACTTGGCTGCAGCATCCTGGGTACTTTCACATGGAACAAGACATGACTACTGGGTGGAGGCAGTGGACAACTTCCCTGCATGGGGTCCTGCTGAGCATGTGCCCACCTGTGCCTGCATGCCCACCATTCAAGCCCTAAGTACCTACCTCAGCACCATCTGAACCCATCCATTACTTTCCCTCTCCCTTACTTGAAACATGTTGGGATAAGGTTGGAAGCTCAACTTTGGAAGAAGTGCACCAAAAGAAAGATGGTAGAACCTTAGAGAGACCATCTCTGTCTCCTGAGATCAACTGACCAACCGCTGTCTCCTTTTCTCCTTGTCTCTCTTTGTCCTCCCCACTGTCCCTACCTGGTCTGTCTGGCAGCTGGAGAAAGTAACATCTACCGGAAACCCCCCATCTACAAACGGCATGGTATGGTCCCAGGCAGGCAGGTCTTGACCAGGCAAGGGGAGGGGGGATGTTAAAGGAAGTTAAGATCACCAGGAAGGACACTCCTCAAGGCTGCAACTTGGTCCTTCCTTGCTGGCTGCTCCCCAATCATTCAAGGTGACACTGGGGAGGAGTATGGTGTCATTTCAAAGGAGCAAGGAAGGTTTGTGTCCCTTAAACCCCTTCCACCTTCTCCCCAACTGCTACCTTTAACTGTTCTCTGGGGTCCTTAACTCCATGGTCAAAGCAATCCTTGCAAAATGCATATATCCCTGGGAGAGTCAAACACTAAGGCATTGATACTCAAATACATCCCTTCCCTTGAGGATGGAGTCCCTGGATGTAGCAAATGGTTAGGCATTTGGTTTCTAACTGAAGGTTGGAGGTTCAAGTCTACCCAGAGGCACTTCAGAAGAAAGACCAGGCAATCTGCTTCCAAGAAATCAGCCACTGAAAACTCTATAGAGCACAGTTCTGCTCTGATAGAAATGGAATTGCCGTAAGTTGAAATCAACTCAACAGCAGCTGAGATTTCTATTTTCTTTTGAAGAGTTTAGAATCTAGAGGAGCAGCTGCCAGCTTATAGCACCTTCATTTGCCTAAGGTTCTGGCTGGGATAAAAGAGATGGGAGTTAAACGAGCATGTTGGTGGGTGGAAGCAGCTCCAGAATTGGGGATCTGAACTAAGCAGGTAGAGAAGATAGTGCAAGTATAAATAGTGGCCCTGGGTGCTTAAGATTCTACAATTAGGCAATTCTCACCAGAATTGTTGAAGGAGGCTGGGCTGTGGAATCAAGGGTGAGTCTGTGAGCCTATGCACATATACATGTAGTTGTGGGGGACATGCCATGTGCCCCCAAGTGACCACAGAAAGTCACAAACTCAGAGAAAGTAACATCTACTGGAAACCCTCCATCTACAAATGGCATGGCATGTTCCCAGGCAGGCAGGTCTTGGCCAGGAAGGGGAAAAGGTGGTTAAAGGAGGCATAAAATAGAAAGGTGGAAGTAGTTTGACTTTACATCCAGAGACAGTACCAAGTCCCAAGCTTCTCAGGACTGTATGGGATTCTCCAGATGGGCTTTGAGGGACAGCTCCAGATAGACTGGGGAGGACCCTAGGGTGAGGGTGGATTTCATGCAAAAGTGAGCTATAAAAGAGCTAAATGCCTTCCACTAGGGGTGTGAGGAGCTGCCCAGGACCCGAATCCAAGAGGAGAATTTGCAGCCTTTGGAAGCCAATGCTACTGGGCGAGGTGCTCAGGCTGGGGTGGCTGAGGGTGGGTCTCAGTACACTGTGCTGCTCTGGCTTCACTCCTGAGAAATGGTAATGGTGCCACACTCATTTCCCCAGGCCCTTTTTGTGCCCTGGCTGGCCTGTCACCAATCTTTGGGCTGCTCTAATGCCATTGCCCTGTAAGTATTTGTGCCTGTGATGAGTTTGATGGTCACCCCCATGTCATGGACTTCAGGTGGAGACTTGAAGTCAGACCTGAGCCAGCAGACCAGTTGTGACACTTCACAGATGGGGAAACTGAGATAGACAAGGCTAGGATCCTCCCAGTGTTATAGTTGAGTTAAATGGCAGAGCTGGACTGGAGCCCAGCTTTGCTGACTCCCTATCCTGTGCTCTTTCCTTTGGTTCAGGTAGTGGCTCCAAAATTAGAGTGTGGCATTTCAGTATGTGGAGAAGGTTAACCTGACTCAGCTTGTATCATGGCCTTGCCTGGCGATTCCCACCTAAGGTGTTGTTTGAATCCATACCAAGGCAGGCTTCTAGTGGCTCAGGAAGGATCTGCCCAGGCTTACTGCATGAGGCCATGGACTTGGTGTTCATGCAGAAGCAGACCTGGAAGTCCATGGAATGTGGTAGAAGGAACCCATAGCTGCGATCTGGTCCAGTTCCGGCACTAACTTGCTGTGTGGTCTTGGGCAAACTTGGTCCCTTCTCTGGGATTCAAATTCCTAACTGTAAAATGAGAGGATGGCTCCAGTGCCTTTCTAGCTCTGATTCACCACACCCCAGACTCTCCTTGACCACAAAATGGCCTCACTCCCCTGGACTAGAGCCTTGCTGTGGCAAGGGAAAAGTACACAGTCCCAGCCAGGACACTGCCTTCCTGAAGCTCTCTCCTTGGCTCCTCTGCAGGTGATTTATCCACAGCAACCAAAAGCAAGACAAGTGAAGACATCAGCCAGGCATCCAAGTATAGCCCAGCCTACTCGCCAGACCCCTACTATGCTGCGGAGTCTGAATACTGGACCTACCATGGGTCCCCCAAAGGTACTGTGCCCCAAAGGGAAGCCAGGGTCAGACCCCACTGCCTGTGCCAGAGACATATGAGGTCAGGAAAGATAGTTGCCCATTCCTGCACACAATCATTCATTTATTCATTCAACAAACATGTACAGACATACCTCATTTAATTGCTTTATTGTGCTTCACAGATACTCTATTTTTTTACAAATTGAATGATTATGGCAATCCTGCATCAAGCAAGTCTCTATCAATGCCCTTTTTCCAACAGCATGTGCTCCCTTCATGTGTCTGTGTCACATTTTGGTAATTCTCACAATATTTCAAAATGTTCATAGTGCTATTGCATGCTTAATAGACTAAAGTATAGTGTGAACATTCCAGGAAGCCAAAAAGTTCATGTGACTTGCTTTATTCCAATATTTGCATTACTGAAATGGTCTAGAGCCTAACCCGCAGTATCTCTGAGGTATGCATGCATTGAGGGCCCACGGTGGGCCCTAGGGATACACTGGTGAGCAAAATAGACTTGGTCCCTGCCTTTGTGGGGAAGACATAGGTCCCAACTGTGAGAGACAGATGGTAAACAAGAGGGATGAGAGCTGATGGCAGAGGCATCCTGTCAACATCTTCTCATCTTCCATCAGAAGGGTCAGAAGGAGGTCAATCAGCAAAGAACATGGAAGGAAACACTTACACAGAGATCCAAGATGGGAGGGCAGGTTCCACTGGAAGAAAGAAAAAGTGACCAACTTGGCTAGAGTTCAGAGAGGGGTAAATGAGGGATAAGGGGACAGATCCCGAGGAGCCTTGTGGTTCGGAGTTCCAACTTTGATCTTTATCCTAAACAGTAGGAAGCTATTGAAAGTGGTGACATGATCAGATGTGCACTTTTGAGAGACCCCTTTGTTTATAGGGTGGAAAGTGGTATGGAGAATGGCAAGGAGAGGATGAGGGAGGGTGGAAGGCACTCAAGGGTATTCTGGCAAGGCAGGGTGTCTCAGTGGGCCCCCAGGGAACCATCTACTGAATCAAGCAAGTGATTCAAGTGATTTCAAGTCTAGGAAGGAATTTTCATCAAGATCCAATTGATCCAACACACATCTTTACTAATTGAATGTCCATCCTGAACAAAGCTTTATGGAAGCTATAGAGATGACTCCACTCCTTACTGTCAAAGACTTTTCCATTGAGAAAAGGAGAAAAGACACAAACACATCTATAAGCCAAAGTGGACAATGATCAGGACCCATGAGAGGTAATAAGTGAGAGACCACTCTGAGCAGGGAGTATCTTCATCAGAACTGTTTTAATTACAAAAGAAAACAACAGCTCCACATGGCTTAAGCTGAAAAGAAATGTTCTAGCTCATGTCCTAAATGAGTTGGGAATATATTCACTTGAGACCCACTTAGATCTAGGGGGTGAATAAATGTCATCAGGACTTGAACTGCTTTCCCTGAAGGTGGCCCCATTCTCATCACAGTGAGATGAGCTCCAGCAGGTCTAGGCTTATACCCTGTCATTGTTGCTAGGTGTTGTTGAGATGGTTACAACTCAGAGTGATCATGTGTACAGCAGAACAAAACATTGCCCTGTTCTGTGCCATCCTCAGAATAGTTGCTATTTTTGAGCCCACGTCAATCCATCTCATTGAACAGCTTTCTCTTTTTTGCTGACCCTCTACTTTACCAAGCATGATGTCCTTTTCCAGGGATTGGGCCCTCCTAATAACATGTCCAAAGTAAGTAAGATGAAGTCTCACCATCTTCACCTCTAAGGAGCATTCTGGCTGCTCTTAGAAGATTTCAAAGGCCAGTTCAGCAAGACAAGTAAAATATTATAAAGAAATGTGTAAAAACCTGGAATTGGAAAACCAACAGAGAAGAACTCACTCAGCATCTCTTGCTGAAAGTACTGAAGAAAAGTCAAGCCTTGAGTTGCAATAGATGATCAAAGACTATGGTCTTCAGTATGGATTACACCTCAACATATTTAAAAAAAGAGAGAGAGAGAGAGAGAGCTCTGGTGGCATAGTGCCTAAGGCATTTGACTGCTAACCAGAAAGCTGGCAGTTCAAACCCACCAGTCACTCCTCAGAAGGAAGGCTGGGCAATCTACTTCCATAAAGATACCTCCTCGGAAATCCAAGGAGGGGTCATTATGAGTTGGGATCAACTGAAGAAAAAGTCAAGCCTCGAGTTGCAATAGATGATCAAAGACTTCAGTCTTCAGTGTGGATTACACCTCAACATAAAAACAAAAATCCTCACAACTGGACCAGTAATCATCGTTCTGATTACCTAGTGCCACTCTGACAAGAATATACCACAAATGGGATGGCCTTAACAAACAGGAGTTTATTCTTACAATTTGGAGGCTTTAAGTCCAAGTTCAAAGTAGCAGGTTCTAGGGGCTGGGTAAAAGCCCCTTAACCTTGGGGTCCAATTCTGCCTTCTGCTCCCAGCCCACTGGAGCTAGAGGCATTTCTTCACTCAGACAGCTGCTGGCTGCTGAGGTTGAGAAGCCCCAAGGTTGACAAGTAAAAAGCCACAGTCCTGATGTTACCAATCCACATGGCAGGCCATTAACTTAAGTCCATTGTAAGTCCCAAGGTTGGCAGAGCATAGCAGGCTGCTGAACAACAACATGGCTACATGCAGGGTCCAAGCATGCCAAAGGCTAGAGACCATTCCCAAGGCTTCTCCTTATATACAGGAAGCAGACCACATCCCAAAGGCAGCTTCTCAGCTGCTTGTGGTAGATCTCACCATGAAGTTGATTGCCAGCCTCATCATGGGGAATAACTACCACCAGCTGCCCAGCCACTCAACCAGGCCCAGCCAAGTTGACACGCAAACATAACTACCACAATCATTATAATAATAAATGGAGAAAAGATTGATGTTATCAGATTTCATTTTGCTTGGACCCACAATCAACACCCATGGAAGAATCAGTCAAGAAATGAAACATCATATTGGATTGGGCAAATTTGCTGCAAAAGGCCTCTTTAAAGTATTAAGGAGCAAAGATGTCACTTTGAAGGCTAAGGTGCACCTAACCGAAGCCATGGTATTTTCAATCACCTCATATGAATGTGAAAGCTGGACAATGAATACGGAAGACTGAAGAAGAGTTTATGCCTTTGAATTATGGTATTGGCGAAGAATACTGAAAATACCATGGACTGCCCAGAGGACAAACAAATCTGCCCTGAAGAAGTACAGCCAGCATGCTCCTTATGGCCATCTCACCTACTTTTTTGGTAAAGTAAGAAGGTCAGTGAAAAAAGGGAAGACCCTCAACAAGATGGGTTGACACAATGGCTGCAACTATGATACTTGATGGGTTCAAGCATAGCAATGCTTGTGAGGATGGCACAGGATGGGCAGTGTTTTGTTCTGTTGTATATAAGGTTGCTAAAAGTCAGAGTCAACTAAATGGCACCTAACAACAACATGGGCAAAATATTGGACAATACAGGATACATCAAAAGATGGAAGGAATATACAGAATCACTGTCCTAAAAAATTGTTCGACATTTAGCCATTTTAGGAGACAGCATATGATCAAGAACTAATGATACTGAAGGAAGAAACCCAAACTGCACTGAAGGCACTGGCAAAAAAACAAGGTTCTAGGAATTGACAGAATACCAGTTGAGATGTTTCAGCAAACAGATTCAACACTGGAAGCGCTCACTCATCTATACCAAGAAATTTGGAAGACCTGGCTAACAAACTGGAAGAGATCCATATTTGTGCCCATTCCAAAGAAAGATGATCTAAGGCTTACAACGTACCCAGGGCAAAAGAGAATTTCTCCCACCCACTAGTTGCAGGAAAAGTCTCATTGCAGACACTCTTTGGCTGTTTGGGCGGTCAGGTTCACCTGAACCTCCCAGCCTGAGGAAAGGAAGGTATGCTGGACTGCTCAGTACACGTATGTCCATCACTGTGGATGAGCACTTGAGCAAAGTACATTTGTCAGGGTGCTCAGCTAAAAAGTGGTGGAATTAAAAAGAAAGCTTTAGAGCAGGCTTAACCCCTAGACTCTATGCCCTTCTCTGTCCTCTCCCCAGGGCAGGTTGAGTGGGAGGTATGGGCTCAAGCTGATCCTATCTGTCTTTTGACAGTGCCCCGAGCCAGGAGGTTCTCATCTGGAGGAGAGGAGGATGATTTTGACCGCAGCATGCACAAGGTGAGGAGATCATAGCACTGAATGAGTTGCCAAGAGAGTCAGTTACTAAGAACATTTTCATTTGCAAGTGACAGAAACAAAATTCAAGCTGGTTTAAGGAAGGAAAAAGAAATACATAGCTTCCCATAACTAAAAAGCCAAAGAGTAGGATTATGTTCAGGTATAAATAGATCCAGCTGCTCAAACATAAATAAATAAATAGGGAAGCTGGCTATCTCTTCCTGTGTGCTGGCTTTCTTCTGATTGGCGTCATGCTTAGGCAGATTTTTCTCATGCAGTGGCAAGATGGGTGCCGGCAAACCTCATCTACTGCTGGTGAGAATGTAAAATGATGCAGCCACTGTGGAAAACAGTTTGATAGTTCTCAAAAAGTTAAACACAGAATTACTCTATGACCCAGCAATTCCACTCTTAGGTACGCATCACTTAACATCTATGATAACGTCCTGTTTTCACAGATCCTTATGTGATTTGGACATTGTGCAAACACCATATTAAATATAGTACATATGTTTATATATATTTGGTACATATATATCAAAGCAACCCCCTCGCAAGCTGTGCTGGCTCACCATTAGTGTCCAAAGCCTCAGGGTTTGCAAACCTATACCTGCAGTTGGCTGCCTCTGGCCATCATGAGGAGCTCTTTGAGCAAACACCAGGGAGCCTGGTCAAATTAGAAGCCCCAGGGGTTGGAACTGAGGAGCCAAGTCCCAGTGTCTCCCTGCAGGCACCAACCTGCAGAGTGGCCAGGCAGGGGATGTGCATCTGAGCCACAATAGCTGGGCTGCTGCCATGGCTCAGGAGCTACAAACTAAAGGACCGAAGTCAGGCTGGGGCAGCCAAGGGAGCCAAGCCACAAACTCCATGCTAGCTCTACCTTCTGCTGCCCTTCCAAGCAGTCCCCTCCTCCCTGCCCCATGGTATATGAAATCAGGAATTGCCCAAACTGACAATAGGTGGAGCAGAGACTCAGACAGATACTGGTATGCCAGTGTTTGCTGCAGCACTTAACTCACAATAGCCAACAGGTGAAAACAACCCAAATATCCATCAACAGATGGATAAACAAAATGTGGTATATACATACAGTGGAATATTATTCAAGCATAAAACAGTACTGATAACATACTACAACTTAGATGAACCTTAAACAAATCATGCTAAGAAGTCAGACACAAAAGGTACATGCTATATGATTCCATTTATATGAAATATCCATAGAGACAGAACGTAGATTCATGGTTCCCAGGGGCTGGAGGGAAGGGAGAATAATTGTTGTTGTTGTTATGTGCCGTCGAGTCGGACCCAACTCATAGTGACCCCTCCTTGGGTTTCTGAGGCAGTATCACTATGGAAGTAGATTGCCCCATCTTCCTTCCAAGGAGTGGCTGGTGGGTTTGAACCGCCAGCCTTCTGGTTATCATTCAAGTGCTTTAGGCACTATGTTACCAGAGCTCCCAGGGAGAATAGAGCAGCTCCTAAATGTACACATAATTTTACTTTGGGTGATGCAAATGTTTTAGAATTAGATAGAAGTAGTTGCACAATATTGTGACTGTACCAAATGCCACTGAATTGTTCACTTTCAAATAGTTAATTTCATGTTATGTGAATTTCACCTCAATAAATAAAAATTTAAACTCAAACTCACTGCCAGTAAGTTGATTCCAACTCATAGTGACCCCCTTTGGATTCCCAAGGTGGTAAACTTTATGGAAGTAGATTGTCCAGTCTTCCTTCCACAGAGTGGCTGGTGGGTATAAACCACCAACCTTCTGGTTACCAGTCAAATGCCTTAGGCACTATGCCACCAGAGCTCCCTATTTAGTTAAAATAAAAAGTTGGGTGCCAGGAATTCCAACAGGAGTTTTGAGGAGACTCTCCTTGGCCCAGCTAGAGCCATCTTCTCATCTGTGAACCAATCACGAGGGCCAGGTCAATGTGATCATTGGCCAATCTTGCTTTTTGTGCCCAGTGGACTACTTGTGGGAGAGTGGTGAATCCCAACAGAAATGTGAATTCTGCAAGGAAGGAGGGATGCTGGAAGGCAAAAATGGCCGATATTCACTACAGTGAGTCAGCTGGCCTTTCCCAGGTCTGTTCCATCTCAGTGTTCTTTGCTTTACTCTAACTTCATGTTGCTCCTTCTTGCCCCCACCTCAGCTTCAGAGTGGAATTGGCAGACTGATTCTGAAGGAGGAGATGAAGGCCCGGTCCAGCTCCTATGCAGACCCATGGACCCCGCCCCGGAGCTCCACCAGCAGCCGGGAGGCCCTGCACACCTCCGGCTACGAGATGTCCCTCAATGGCTGTAAGTGCTGTCCTGAAGGCCTGACTCCTTCCAGAAGCCTGAGCCCTCCCCCCACACACACCGGATCTCTCCACATGGTATTGACAGAGCCTCTACCCCATGACTGGGGTGTCCACTTTGAGCTGGGAAGCACAGCCCATCTCCTCTCTCTGTCTTCATTTGCAATAGGTGCCTTACCACACACACATTTTACAGATGAGGAACTGAGGCATAGAAGGCTTTGATAACTTGCCCAATGTCACTCAGTTTATAAGTAAGATTGAGACCCAGTTCAATCTGACTCCAGAACCCAAAGACAAGATTTGTTGAGGACCTTCTAGCTGTGTACAGCTGCATTCTTCATCCATGAGAATATGGAGATGAACAGTTAGACAAGATTCTTCCTCTCATCAAGGCTGATATTCTAGAGCAGAGATTGGCAAATTATAATCTATGGGCTAAATCTGGTCCACCACCTGTTTTTGTAAATAAAGTTTTATTGGAACATAGCCATGCCCATTTTTTTTTTTTTATGTATTGTCTATAGTTGTTTTCTCTACAACAGCAGAAAGTAGTTACAATAGCAGTGAATAGTGGCAACAGATGACACAACTTTGCTTGCTGAAAGTGAGAAAGACTTGAAGCACTTACTGATGAAGATTAAAGATTACAGTCTGCAATATGGATTACATCTTAACATAAAGAAAATGAAAATCCTCACAGTTGGACCAATAAGCAGCATCATGACAAATGGAGAAAAGATTGAAGTTGTCAAAGATTTCGTTATTACTTGGTTCCACAATCAATGCCAATGGAAGCACCAGTCAAGACATCAGATGACGTATTGCACTGGGCAAATCTGCAAAAGACCTCTTAAAAGTGCTGAAGAGCAAAGATGCCTCTTTGAAGACTAAAGTGTGCCTAACTCAAGCCATGGTATTTTCAATCGCCTCTTATGCATGTGAGAGCTGATCAATGAATAAGGAAGACTGAAGAAGAACTGATGCTTTTGATTGTGGTTTTGGCAAAGAATACTGAAAGTACCATGGGCTGCCAAAAGAACTAACAAATCTGTTCTGGAAGAAGTGCAGCAGGAATGGCCAGACTTCATCAGACCTACTTTACTTACATTGTGAGGAGGGACCATTCCTTAGAGAAGGATATCATGCTTGGTAAAGTAGAGGGTCAATGAAAAAGGGGAAGGCCCTCAATGAGATGCATTGGCACAGTGGCTACAACAATGGGCTCAGGTATAACAAGGATTGTGAGGCTGTCACAGGACTGGGCAGTGCTTCATTCTGTTGTGCATAGGGTCACTATGAGTCAGAGCCAACTTGACGACACCTAACAACAATAGTGGCAACAGAGACAGATGACCTACAAAGCCTGAAGTTTGCTGACTTCTGTTCTAGAGGGTTAAGAGCTCAGCTGCTAACCAAAATGGTGGTGGTTCAAACCCACTAGACGCTCCACAGGAAAAAAGATGTGGCAGTCTGCTTTCATAAAGATTACAGCCTTTGAAACCCTATGGGGTAGTTCTCTTTTGTCCTATAAGTTCACTATGAGTCAGAATCAACTTAATGGCAACAGGTTTGTTTTTTGTTACTGTTCTGGAGGGAAAAGACAAACTATAAACATATTTAAAAAAACAGATAAATAATTTTGACTCCTTCTACTAGTCTGAGCCCTCCCAGACCTCTCCACGTGGTCTCAACAGAACCTCAACCCCATGACTGGGGTGTTGACTTTGAGCTAGGCATCCTGGGGAGCACAGCCCATTTCCTCTCTCTGTCTTCATTTGCAGTAGGTACCTTACCACCCCCACATTTTACAGATGAGGAACTGAGGCTTAGAAGGCTTGATAACTTGTCCAGTGTCACTCAGTTTATAACAAATGCCACCTCCTCTGGATAGACTTCTCCAGTTCTCAGAAATTCCCATGCAGTGGATGTATTACACTCTTCCTTGTGTTGCAGCCTAAGGCAGTAGAAGCAGAAAGCTACCCTGTAGGAACCACAAAGAGAAAGAGGACCTGACCTCAAACTCAGTCCCTTGGGCTAACAAAAGAGTCAGGAGAGTCTGCCCTCAAAGATTCACCCTAGCCTCTCCCACTCCCCTCCATCTCTGGAAGGCTTGCTTTCATCTAGAATACTGATATGGGGTCTTTGCAAGGATTGTGCTCTGCCCTGAGCACATGGCTGTGTTCCTGCCTCACTGGGGAATCTGAAGCCTTGACTTCCAGTCATGTCAATGTAAAGAAAAACATCTTTAAGAATCTGAGTGGCTCAAAGATAGAAGGGGCTACCTTCTGAGGTAGTGAGTCTCCCATCACTGCAAGTATAACAGAGGCTTGATGACCACTTATGGTAAGAAAGAGTTTAAGCATTTTGTCCTGGGAGTCTCTTGTTTTAAGCACCTCTCTGTTCCTAGACACACATATACTCTGTCTGCCTCCTCTCTTGTTGTTGTTATCTGTCCTTGAGCCAATCAATTCCCGCTCTTTCTTACCCCTGTGCAATTCAGTCCTGCCAAGAAAGTCCGTCTCAGATCAATACTTGAAAGGAAAAAAAAAAAACATGGGCTTTTTGTTTGTTTATTTTAACAAAATAATGCATATTCATTGAAAAAAAATAGTAAGTTCAGTTAATATACAGAAAAAAAAGGTATTAAAAATCTGTAGTCCACCACCCCAGTGAGCAGTTACAGTTTGACCAACTATGACCAACACTCAGCACTTAGGCTGAGAACACTAACCCAGAGGACATGGAGTATCAGATCATCTGCCCAAGGCTGTTACAGAAACACAGTCCTGAGTGGTGGGAAGACCATTCCCAGGAAAGCCACAGAGAGAAGGGCAAGAAGGCAGAGCTTCCAGGTCCAGTTCTGATGCCCGGCCCTGTCTGCTCTTGCAGTGGAATGGAGGTGACTGTACTAAGAAGTCAGGTGACTTTCTTATTTGACCACTTGAAAATTCTTAAGCAATGGAGGTGGCAAGATGCCAAGAGAGCAAACACAGGAAGGCCTTCTGAGAAGACCATGGTCTGTTTGATCAAGGAAGACAATTATGGATAGTAGAAGAAACTATTTCTTATACTTACATGTACTGGACATTTGTATGCTGTCACCCTTGGTCCTCACAATGATCCAGAATGTAGAGAGATTATTGTCACCCATATTATAGACGAGAGAATTCAACCCTATTCAATGGCATCCATGCAACATGGATGCAATTTGCTGTCCATCCTGTACCATGTCTGTCTGTCCCCATGAACACTGCTGATCTCTGGTTTTTCTCTGTTGCAGCCCCTCGGTCCCACTACCTCGCTGACAGCGGTATGTCCTACCCTACCTTCAGCCCCACTGTGTTATATGAGGGCCAGAGCTGAGTACCCCATAGTTCCTCTATAGTTGTGATAGTCAAACAACATGGATGTCCCAGCACGTCAAACAGTCCATCCTATTGTTTTTGTTAGATTGTGGACCCTGATTTTTGGTTCTGGATCCATGGTTACCCGGCCCAGTATCTCTAGGAGAAAGAAAAGTGAGAGAGAGATAGCAAGCCTCTCCACTGATGTAGGAACCTCCCTGCCTGGGTTCTGAACTTGAGCCACTAACTCATCTCCAATCCAGGACCTTTGTCTAGAGTCCAGTGCACAGAGGTCCATCATAGGAGGCTAAATGCAGGTTGAAACCAGAACAAAGTGAATGGGTGCCTCAGGGTAGTGAAGTGCCCTATACACAGTCACATCACAAGTCTGAAGAACAGACAGGAATTTCTGGTGGTCTCTGGCAACATTGGGTTGGAAAATATAATGGTCATTTGCAACCAGATGACTTCAGACTGAGGGACCATTGGCATAGGGCTTCTGGTGATTTCTCTGGCTCCTTCTTTTCAGATCCTCTCATCTCCAAATCAGCCTCCCTGCCTGCCTACAGAAGAAATGGGCTGCACAGGGTAAGAGAACTGCACTGGGGAACACTGCCCCAAGGTGCTAACAATCCTGCATTAGCTCGTTGTTCTGGTGATTATTTATGGGTGAAACCCTAGTGGGTTAACTGAAAGAATGCAGTGGCACTGACTACTGTACTCTCCTTATCTTCTGTGTGAAAAGTGCCCCCAAGAGAGAGGCTGGAGAATAATTAATACTTAACCGAGCAATTACTATGTGCCAGTAATTTACATGTATGAGTTTTATATGTATGAACTTTACATGTATGAACTCATTTAGCCTTCACAACCCTGGGAGGTGGTTACTATTATCAACTCTATTTTGTGGATAAAGAAATAGAGGCACAGAGTGATAAGGTGACCTGCCCAACCTCTCATACCCAGTAAGTGGAAGAGTCAGCTCAAATCCAGGCCAACTGATTGCACAGCCCACACTTGCTGCCATGCCCCACTCTCCTCTGATATCACTGTTGTCCTCTGGGCTCTTTGACCATCTGTGATGGAATGCCTGAATGGGAACAGGAAGTTGTTTTAAGGGCTGACAAGGAATTATGAATTTGTTAGCAAGAAAAGAGGCTGGGTGACTGGACAAGCGATCTGACAGAAGGGCAGGCACTTTGAGATAGATGCTTATTACTGAGCACATATTAAGTGCTGGGCACTGTTCCCAGTGCTGAGGGGACTTCAGTGACTGAAGTCATTGCTCCCAGGGAGCTTACATACTATTTGGGGAGACGGACAATGAGCAAATGGGTGTGCAATATGATGTCAGGTCCTCACAAGTGCTAGGATGGAAAACAAAGCAAAAGGAAGAGGAAGAAACAGTCAGAGAGGGCTAAATCTAAACAAAGGTCTGAGTGAAGGGAGGGACCTCACCACGAGAAGATCTGCAAGAGCCACCCAGATGGACAGAAGCACTGTGTCAAAGACGCTGACCAAGAAGGCACAATGAGCCAGATGAATCTTGAGAGGGTTGTCATTAGGGCCATGCACACTGGGTTAGGACTTCAGAGAGTTCTCAGCAGGTACCATGTGTTCCACCTAGAGGTTTTTTGTTTTTTGTTTTTGTTAAAAATATACACAGCAAAACATACACCAATTCAACAATTTCTACATGTATGACTCGGTGACACTGATTTGACATTGATTATATTTTTCAAGTTGTGCAACCATTCTGACCTTCCTTTTCCAAATTGTTCCTCCCCATTGACATAAACTCACTGTCCCTCAAGCTTCCTATCTAACCTTTTGAGTTACTGCTGTCAGTTTGATCCCATACAGATAGTTCTTTAAGAGACCACAGTGTTCAAGGAAGACGCTCTTTATTAGTTAAGCTAAACTACTGTTTGGTTTCAAGAAGACTTCAGAAGTAATTATTACTTATAGTTTAAGTATTATCTCCGGGCAGTAGTTTTTGGGATTCATCCAGCCTCCATGGCTGCAGACTGACTTGGGTTTTCATGGATCTCTTCAGCTGTTATGTGGTGAAGAGACTGCAGAGGGACAGGAGTGGAAACTGGAGCCCTGTTGGGAGACTAATTTAGGGTGAAGCACAAAAAAGGGATCAGCAGTGGCTGGTGCTGAAAATCTACCAGCTGATGAGGAGCACACAGAACCCATGCTTACCATGCTCAGAGTCTAGATATTCACCCACTCAACAG
Source organism: Orycteropus afer afer (assembly GCF_000298275.1). NCBI lineage: Eukaryota > Metazoa > Chordata > Mammalia > Tubulidentata > Orycteropodidae > Orycteropus > Orycteropus afer. The sequence goes on from NW_006921697.1 coordinate 3,632,916, forward strand.
GTGTTCACTGAAAGCTTATTACATTACCCAGGTAGTATTCTGGTGCTTAACATGCATCAGGGACCAAAACAGACAAAGACCCTGCACCATGGAGCTTATATTCTGGTAGGGAGTAACAGAAATAAGTCAAATTTTATAAAATGCTAAAATGTAGTAAGTGCCATAGAAAAAAGTAATTGAGAGATTGGGACTGCAGGGAATGGGAGAATTACACTTTTAAATAGAGTGGGCTGAGTGGATCTTATAGAAAAAGAAGCATTTGAGCAATAAAAGGAAAAATGACTCCTTACTGAGGCTCTATGGGCCAGGGACTCTGCTAGATGCTAGGGATATGGTGGTGAGTTAGATCACCTCAACATGAGACTGAGGCTTCTGAGATGCCCCAGGTCCCACCTGCCCAACTCTGCTTTCTAGAGATGGTGAGAATATCAGGGGGCACAGGTGAGCTTATCTCATGCCATCTGGCTTCTGTCTCCCTGCAGACACCCAGCGCAGACCTATTCCACTATGACAGCATGAACGCAGTCAACTGGGGCATGCGAGGTGAGTGTGGCCCTACGTGTCTGCCAGGAGGGGCCTCCTGGATGTCAGAGGGACTTCGAGATTCCCCACCTATCACTTGCTCACCTTCCTTTCAGGGAAGGCTGCAGCTTCCTTCCAAATCCTAAGTTCCCACTCTCTTTCACATCCTATTCCATACCTTCCCCCCTGCTTCCCTCATCCTCTCAAATCAAATTGCCTTGAGTAATTGATCCCCAGGCCATCTGTCCCATCTGGGTCCCAGAGCCATCAGCATGCTGTTCTCCCTCATACCATTCAACTAGAGATGTCTGCCAGCTCTAAAAGAGAGAGACACACTAGATGCACACTACTTCCAGTAAAGATTCCATGAACTTCCTACTCTCTGTCCATGATGCCCCCATGCCTGTCACCACCAGTTCCTACAAGCAGGCAGGAGAAAGACCCACACCAAAGCCCCAGGTAGATTCTGCCAGGAGATGAAAGGAAGGTCTCACCCATGGTCTTCACTGTCACAAATTCTTCCCAGTTCTACTCTAAATATCTAAACAGACACTTTTTTCTAAGAACTGTATCTCTAGATCAGCCCAACCCCTAACTCCAGCCATCTGTTGTGCTCATACCAGCCTTGATTATCCTCCATGGTGAATTCAGCAAGGACAGGGGCTCTGGCTGGTCATGTAAGAGGAGAGGTGGACACAGAAGCCAGTGGAGGGATGCAAAGCAAACTCTGATGGGTTTCCATTGTGTGTGTCTCTTTTCTCTCCACAGAGTACAAGGTAAAGGCTGTATTAGACCCTGGGGGTCACTGGGACCCTGGTAGCAGCTACATTGGGGACCAGCAGACGGGTATCATCAATGTCTATGCAGAGAAGAGGACATGTATAAATAACCCCAAAGGTCTTTTCAAGACTAACATGCCTCCTTGGCCCCGAATTCTTGGCTCCTGAAATCAAACAGGTCCCCTGGACCTAAGGTCTCTCTAGGGGCTTATCAATTACCAAATATTGACATTTACATTCTGGAGACCTTGTGCCCACATTACTGCCAAACATTGCTAAGCTTAGCAGTATTAGAGAAATGCTTGGGCTTTATGTTTTAGAAGAAGGTGCCTCAGGGCTGTTTGGCAATCCCACGGATAACAGATCCAGTCCTCCAGACTTGAATCTCTGGCCTCCTCTGGATGGAGGAGGGGGCCATGTACAAAATCTGGCTGAAAGGGACAGGCCCACACACTCCCTCAAGCTGGAAACACCAACCCCCTTTCCTCCTTAGATCTACCCTTATGAACTGCTACTGGTGACCACAAGAGGAAGAAACCGACTGCCCAAGGATGTGGACCGGACTCGTTTGGAGGTGAGTGTAGAAAACCAAGTAGGAAGTTTGGAGTTTGGAGGGATTCCAGAGGTTCCCTGATCTAACCTGCTTCAGGGATAAGATGAGGGTATAAGCAGCTTTAAGGTCACACAGCTTGTTGAGAAAGCCAAGATGTGGGCCTAAGTTTTTCCTCTGCCCAAGGCTGTTCATGCTATTCTATGCTGCCTTCTTTTCCATTCAATTAGCATCTGTAGTACACAATGATAGGCATCCCCACCTGGGCTGATGCTTCTGAAGCCATAGGAGGAGAATTAGATTGGCTTGTACCCTCAAGGGGCTTGCAGTCTGGTTGAGAAGAAGACATGCACTGGTTTTATCCAGTATTATACAGATGACTAGTGTTTGTAATATAAGACAGGCTGGGGGAGGCAGCAGTGTGCACAAGCTAAAAGCCTAAATCTCAAATCAGACTCACTAGGTTCAAACTCTGCTTCTGCCATCACTAGGCAGTCAGTTTTGGTCAAGTTACCACCTCCCTTGGTTTTTGCCCCTGTAAAGAGGGGCCAATTGTACTGTCTCCCTCATAGGGTTGCCAGGAGAATGAAATGATACTGTCCACCTATAGCCCTTTTCACTAACTGACACATGATAAATACTGAATAAATGTTAGACTGTTATTATTCAGAAAGGACCACAAAGGTCTAGACTAGTTGGCATAGGCTTTTGGAAGAGGAAGGGTTTGCTAGACCTTGAAGGTGGCAGGGTTGGATGGATAGACAGAGGGCAGTGGGAACAGCATGAAGGACCAGGAGCAAGCCTGGATATGGCAGTAGGGCATTTAAGCAGCTCAGTCCACTTGGTGGAGAGCCCCAGGACCTAGTCACCTCTGACCCATGAACACACTCTGCCCTTTATACCATAGTGCCTCCCCCTCTCCCTAGAACATCCTTCTTGTCTCATCAGCCTCCTACCCCTCAGAGATCCAATCAAGTGATCCCTATGGCTAAAAGCCTCCCCCAGCTCTTCTCTATGATGAGCCTCTCCCCTCTTCCTCTAGCTTCCATAGCCCTGTGTCCAGAATGCAGATCAAGCACCTCTTACCCTCTTTGTGCCAGGAAACTTATCCATTTCCTCCCCCAGACCCTAAGCTTCCTAGAGGCAAAGATGTCTGTCGTCTACCACAGAGTCTGGACTAAAAGAGGTATCAGAAGGTATCTGTGACACTGAATGCAGGCCACTTAATGGAAAGGCTCAGAGCCACTTGGGAAGGGCATAGGAACCTCCTTTGACATGACTACTGAGGGTCGAAGGTTGGCAACTAGGAGTTCCAAAGTGGTGCAACAGCTAACATCCTTGGCTGCCAAACTGGAAGGTTGGACGTTTGAGTCAGTCCACCCACAGGCACCTCAGAAGGAAGACCTGGTGATCTACTTCTAAAAAACCAGCCATTAAAAACCCTGTGGAGCAGTTCTATTCTGACACCATGGGGCTGTCAAGAGTCAGATCAACCCAACAGCAACTGGTTTAGAGCATTGGTACAGAATATGAGGGGCCAGGAAGCTCTGTGAGTCCATCCAGACTTAGCATCCTGGTTAGAAGCCCAAGAAAGTGAATGATTCTTCCCATATTTGTAGCAAGAGCCTTCTTTCACTGTGTAGCAGTGTCTGTGGTGCTGAAGGGACAGCTCCCACAGCTGGCATGCAACCATCATTGAGATGGAAATATTTGGCAACTTGATTGGCCCTCCCCGTTCTCCTTCATCCTATAGGGCACCCAGAAGCTCAGGCCAAGGAAGCTCAACCTTCCCTGAGCATCAGGGTCACCCAGGGAGCTTTTAAAAAATACCAATACAGGGCCTCACCCCAGGCCAAGTAAATCACAATCTGGGGGAGCAGCCCAGGCCTGTGAATTTTTTTAAAGCTATCTTAGAGGAAATATAGCCAGAATGCTCCTTAGAAGCAAGGATGGTGAGCCTTTGCCTCTCATACTTTACATATGTTATCAGGATGGACCAGTCCTGAAGAAGGATATCATGCTTGGTAAAGCAGATGATCAGTGCAAAAGAGGAAAACTCTCAATGGAATGGATTGACACAGTGACTGCAACAATGGGCTCAAGCACAGCAAATACTGTGAAGATAGCACAGGACCAGGCAGTGTTTTGTTCTGTTGTATATGGGGTCGTTATAAGGCAAAACTGACTTGATGGTACCTAACAACAACCAAAAACCAACCAAACTCACTGCCATAAAGTCAGTCCCAACTCATAGCAACCCCCATTAGGTTTCCAAGACTGTAAATCTTTACAGAAGCAGTCTGCCTCATCTTTCTTCCAGAGAACAGCTGGTGGGATCAAATCACTGGCCTTTTGGTTAACAGACAAATGCTTTAACCACTATGCCATCAGAGCTCCCTCTAACAGCAACAGTAACAGGCAATCCTAATGTGTGGCCAGAGCTGAGACCACTGTGCTAGAGGCACTGTACTAGCTCCCTGAACCAGTTCAGGGAGGGGACTGAGGAAGGGAAACCCTGAATCTGTCCTCGCAAAGCTCAGAGTACAGACATTCATTCATCCAGCAAGTATTTATTGAAAACCAATTATATATTTGTTGTTGTTATGTGCTGTCGAGTCGGCCCCAACTCATACCGACCCCTCCTTGGGTTTCCGAGGCAGTATCACTACGGAAGTAGGATTGCCCAACCTTCCTTCTGAGGAGTGGCTGGTGGGTTTGAACCGCCAGCCGTCTGGTTAGCAGGCAAATGTCTTAGCCACTATGCTACCAGAGCTCCCAATTATATATATATATATCAGGTACTGTTGTTACTGTTGTAGGTGCTTATGATAAAGCAGTGAAAAGGGCTGGGCAATCTACTTCCATAGTGATACCACCTCGGAAACCCAAGGAGGGGTCACTATGAGTCAGATCCAACTCAACGGCAGTGCATTGCATTACATTGCGTTGCCCTCTTGCAGCTGGCATTCTTTCATGAAGAGACAGGCACTAAACAATACAAATAATGATAAATGATATTTATGTTAGATGCCAATAAGTGCTGAGGAAAAGTAGAACAGGATGAGGCGGAATGGGAGTTAGGTGGAGGGATGATTTGTCATTTTAAATAGGGTGGTCAGAGTAGATTTCATTTCAAACATGACATTCCAGCAAAGGCATGAAGGAGGTAAGGGAGTTAGCTGTGCTTATATAGAGAGAAGGAGTCCCTGGGCAGTTCAAACAGTTAACATATTTGGCTGCTAAACTAAAGGTTGGAGATTCAGGTTCACCCAAAGGCACCTCAGAAGAAAGGCCTGGCAATCGACTTCCAAAAAATCAGCTATTAAAACCCCTATGAATCTCAGTTCTTATTCTGACACACATGGGGTATCCATGAGTCAGAATCAGCTCAGTGGCAACTTAGCTGGTTTTCTTATATATTCAAGGAAGAGTATTTGAGGCAGAGGGACAAGCTGGATGCCCAACCCCAATAGGAGTGAGTCTGGTGTGTTTGAGGATAGCAGGGGGCAGTGTGACTAGGTCAAATGAGTGCAGGGGAGAGTGGAGGAAGAGAGATCAGAGGAAGTTCACACAGGGCCACAGGCTGCTGCAGTGACTCCGGCTTTGGCTTGAGTGCAATGAGGAACCATTGCAGGTCCTGAATAGAGGGGTGATGTGATGAGCGAATTATGTGATGGTGACCCATGACTGAATGCTCACTACATGCCAGCCGCTGGGTTGAGCACCTGGCCCGTGTCATCTCATTCACCTTCATAGTATCTATGAGGCTCCAATTTTCTGGAATAAGAAATTGAGGCTCTGAGAGATTAAATAACTTGGCCCAGATCAAGACCTAGGTCTTCTTGAGGTTTAAATCTTTGTAACATCTGTGTGAATGTAAAATGGTTAGGGGTGTTAGGTGTCTAAGAAGTTGGAGGAGAAAAGAGGTTTGAGCCAACCCATAAAGGAGGGAGAGGAGAAATCTTAGTCTCCTTTCAGCATGTCCTATTGTACACAGCTTACTTGAGACCTGAAGTCTTTGTTGTTTCAAAGGAACTGTTGAATCAATTCTGACTCGTGGTGACCCTATAGGACAGAGCAGAACTGCCCCCATTGGTTGTAATCTTTGTGTGTGTGTGTATGTGTGTGTGTGTGTGTGATCTGGGTGAAGATTTACAGAGCAAATTTGCTTTCCATACAGCAGTTCACATATACTTTGTCTCATGTCATTGACCATAGTTTACCAGAATGCAACAGCTCCCCTCCCACTTCCTCCCAGTGGCCATCCCTCCATACTCTCCTGCCCCCTGAGCTGTGCATAAGCAGCCCTTCCTTCTCCCATGATTGTTCTCTCCAGGGCATGTGTCTACTTGAGGTAAATGTTTAACTCACATGCCTGTACTTTGTTTGGCTGGAAACCACAGGTGTGGGTTCAATTCCAGACCTGAAGGGCAGCTAGGGGCCATAGTCTCAGTGGTTCCATCAGGCTCTATTGGACCAGCAAACCTGGTCCCCACTATCTTTTTTTTTTTTCCCCCTCCAAATAAAGAGTTTTGTTCCACATTGCTCTCCCTCTCTATCCAGGATCTCCTATATCCCTTCCAAGTGGATGACAATGGTATTGGCTGTAATCTTTACAGGAGCACATCACCAGGTCTTTTTTCTGCAGAGCAACTGATAGGGTTGAACCGCTCACCACTCAGTTAGCAACCAAGCACTTAACCACTGTACCATAAGGCCTCCTTAGGCTGAATCTATTGTTGTTTTCTGTTGAGTCCATTATGACTCATACCACCATATATGACAAAGTGGAACTACCCCATCTGGTTTTCTAGTCTGTAATCTTTATGGGAGCAGATTGTCAAGTCTTTTCCCCACCTAGCCACTGGGTGGGTTCCAGCCACCAACCTTTTGATTAGCGGCTGAGTACTTAACCATTTTGTCTGCAGGGCTCCTTAGGCTTTGTCTGCCACTCCCTTATACCCAGGTTCATAGAGCACATTAGAGAAAACCAGCTAGAGAATCAATACTAATGACCAGCAGCAACCCCCATTCCCCTAAAAAAAAGACCAAATGAGACTCCACTATAGTTCCTTTCAGTCTTTACTATGGAAAGAAGAGAGGAGAACTCCCTCATGTCCAAAGTGTTATTTCAGCACTCTCATGAGTGAAAGTAAAACAAATACAGACAAGTTGATAGTTTAAAGAGCAGAGGCACTGTCTCCACTGGTAGAAACTTAGAGGGTCTAACAACCAAGTGTGATGTGTGGATGCTCTTTGATCCTTATTCAAACAAACAAACAGTAAAAAAAAAAAAAAAAAGGCATTTTTAAGATAACCAGGGGAATTTTGTTGTAGTTGTTGTTGTTACATATGGTGGAGTCAGCTCTGACTCATAGCGACCCCATGTACAACGGAATGAAACACAACCTGGTCCTGTGCCAGCCTTGCTAAACCTGAGCCCCATCATTGCAGCCACTGTGTCAATCCATCTCATTGAGAGCTTTCCCCTTTTTTGTTGACTTTCCGCCATACCAAGCACGATATCCTTCTCCAGGGAATGGTCCCTTCTGACAACATGGCAGGTATTAAATTAAGTGATTCAGAGGAATTATTATTCATTTTTCTTAGCCGTGTTCATGAAATTATAAGAGAAAATAGCCAGTATTTTTTAAATGCATTTGGATGCATTGGCAGTGTTTGTTGTTGTTGTTAAGTGTGATTGAGTCTGTTTCAACTCACAGCAACCCCATGTGACAAGAGTAGAACACCCTGTAGGGTTTGCATGTAATCTTTACAGGAGCAGATCTCCAGGTCTTTATCTCACAAAGCCACTAGGTGGACTTGAACTGCCAACCTCTTGGTTAAGTGCCAAGGGCTTAATTATAGTTCCACCAGAGCTTCTATGACACAGTGTCTAAGGTTTGTTTTAAAATACTTCAGCAAAGAAAACAAGAGAGGAAGTAGATAGATAGAGCAAATCTTGGCAAACTCAGAAAATCTTGGCAAAATTATCAAGGCAAACTCTTTAAAATTTTTGAATCTGGATAATGGACATGATTGTGCATTATACTATATGTTCTAGCTTTATGTGTTTTTGAAATTTTCCACAATAGAAAGACTTGGTTATGAATTTTTTTTTAATGGGCCAGGCCACAAGGGCAGAGAGAACATTCTGTATTTGAAGTCAAGCTTTGCTGTCAGCTCTGCTACTTACCTGTCCTCTTTCTCTCCTCCTTCCCTTTCTCCCTCTTGGACAAATGTCATTTTAATTCTGAGTTTTGGTTTTCTCTTCTTGAAATTGGGTCAAAATAATTCCTGGTTTTCAGAGTAGTAAAAATCATACCAAACCCACTGCCATAGCAACCCTATAGGACAGAGTAGAACTGTCTCATTGGGTTTCCAAGGCTGTAAATCTTTACAGAAGCAGATTGTCTCATCTTTCTCCCATGGAGCGGCTAGTGGGTTTGAACCAGCAACCTTTTCGTTAACAGCTGAATGCCTTAACCACTGCACCACCAACAGAAACGATTAACTGAGAAAAAAGAGAATGGAAGTGCAGTTATAAACTAATGACCCCAATAGAAATGCAGCAAGGATTGGTGGGTGTTATTCAGTACCAGCAGGTACTGAAAGGAGTCTCTAAACCAAAAAATGAAACTCACTGCCATCGAATCAGTCCCTACTCATAGCGACCCCTCCTTAGGTTTCCGAGGTGGTGTCTCTACAGAAGTAGATTGCCCAACCATCCTTCCAAGGAGAGGCTGGTGGGTTTGAACCTCCAGCCTTCTGGTTAGCAGTCAGTGCCTTAGGCACTGTGTCACCAGAGTTCCTGAAAGGAGTCTCTGGGTGGTGCAAACAGTGAACGTGTTCTTCTGCTGCCTGGAAGGTTGGAGGTTGAAGTCCACCCAGAGGCACCTGGGAAGAAAGCCCTGGGGATCTACTTCCTAAACATCACCACTGAAAACCCATGCAACACAGTTCTACTCTGTCAAAGTTGACTCAACAGCAAATGGTTTTAAGTATTGAAAAACTTGACTCAAAGTCACCTTTGCTTAAGGTTGTGGAAATATGGCCAGAATGTTAGTTCACAATGACAATAGGCAGAGAACTGGCTAATTATTATGGGGCTGTATACATAATCTTCACTGCATCTCCTTTCAGTTCTCTAATATAATTGCTACCAACAGGTCAGTACAGTGAACCTAGTAAGTTTGCAGGCAGGATATAAGCCACATATATTTCTCTTTTAAAACTTAATTTTAGCTTCTTATTTTGAAAAATTCCAAACCTCCAGAAAAGTTGCAAGAATAGTACAATGAACAGCCATCTACCTTCACCTAAATGGACCAGTTCTTACCACTTTGCTATGTCTTAAGGAGCTCTGGTGGCATAATGCCTAAGGCATTTGACTGCTCACCAGAAGGTTGGTGGTTCAAACCAAGCAGCCACTCTGCAGAAGGAAGACTGGGCAATCTACTTCCAGAAAGATTTACTGCCTCGGAAACCCAAAGAGGGTGGTGATGAGTCAGAATCAACTTGATGGCTGTGAGTTTTGGGTTTTTTGTTTGTTTGTTTATTTTAGGGTTTTTTTGGTTTTAAATGCTATATGTTTCTAACTCTAAAAGCTTTGACAATGTATCGCACTTTCCAGGCTACTTGAAAAGGAGAAAAGGAGGGAGAGAGGGAATAAAGAGAGAAGAAAGCTGTCATGGAATGCAGAACATTATTCATCAACATTGAATAATGCTTGATCTTATGTGTCCTGTTTTCAAATAAGGAAGAAATGAAAGGACATTTCAGTGGATGGAGAACTATGAACAGTCATTTTTTTCATGACCTGGCCTGAGAAACAGCCTTCCGGTCCATTTATAAAAATATTAATAAGAGGAAACGTACCCTAAAATCTTGAAAATGCCTCCCTTCCCTTCCAAAGCGGAATGGGATACCATTCATCCATACTCGCTTTTGGACTCAAAATGCAAGAAGCAGGGATGCAAAAAGGTGAGGTGAGTCAGAAGCTTAGGTGAAGCGTGAGTCCTACTGGAGTCCAGGGCAGGGGAGGCCCAGAAACAGGCAGCCAGAGAGTGAGGCCCTTCAGACAGACCAGCTACAAAGGCCACTCCAGGAAGACACTCATTCACTCAATCATTCATTATGCAAATACTTATTACAGGACTTCCCCAGGCCCAGGGGGCCCAGTGGGAGCACAGAGTAACTGTTCCTGCCTCCACCACCCCCCAGCCTCCACCTCCCATCCTCATGCTCTTCTTCCTTTGTCCCCTTCCACCTCCTTTCAGCGCCACCTGTCCCAGGAAGAGTTCTACCAAGTGTTTGGCATGACCATCTCTGAATTTGACCGGCTGGCCCTCTGGAAGAGGAATGAACTGAAGAAGCAAGCCCGGCTGTTCTAGGCGGAGGCTCTATAAATATATATATGCATTTATATAAAGATATATGTAAAATCTCTATACTGAAGCTCGGTATAATCCTCTGTTGTGTAACGGGACACACTGCCTGCCATGAGACTTGCTTGTCTGTACTGCCAGGCAAGCCCACGTCATCAAAATATTTTTATGCTCTTACTTTCTCTTTTCTAAGTGCTGTAGGATTTGGGAAGGGATTTGAGGGGGACTCCCATCTTTTGCTGGGGATCCTTTTTATACTGAAACATCTATCCTAACTCAAGTCCCACAAGACCCAACTCTCTTTCCTAAAGGAGGTGCCTGAAGAAGTCTCTCTTCTCTCTGTTTTTTGGCCCTTTTCCCAGGTTTCCAGGGCTCATGCTGACCATGCAGTTTTCACACCTTATTGGCCCCAGAGGGGCCCCCCACCGCATAGAGGATCCACAGGGATCTCCCAAAATCACAGAGCACCTTTGAGAACCATGAAGAATTTTTTCATCAACCCCACTTAGGAGTTCGGTGCTCTCTGGGGATGATGCAGTTACAGCGTTACAAGTGTGAGCCTCAAATCTACTGGTGACACCAGTAAACAGAAGTGAATAGGGCCCTGGCCTCTCCTCAGCTCTTTAACTCTCCTCTTTCTGTCCTTTATCCTTACCTCTCCTTTGTCCAAATCTAGGACTCATGGTAAGAAAAGAGAAAAGGCACTTGCATTTCCTCCACCACTTCTGCATGGCTCCATAGCCTGACCTGTTTGCCTGGCCCTAACTTGGAGAAAAGAACAGAAGGGGAGGGAATTGGGGTGGGAGATAGAACAGGGCACCTGTTGGAATTGGAGCTGCAGAACCACCTGGACCCTCCTCTTTCCCTCACTTCCCCCAGCACCCCCAATCCTTCCCCCTTTGAGGAGAGGCCCATTCCTGCAGCCTGTATTCTTCAGCCTTACTACAATCTATGTGCCTGACAACTCAACACACCACAGGGCTAACATTCCCACTATTGCTCCAACCGAACAACTAGGTGGACAACTTCTAACCACCCTTCTAGAGGGGAATAGGTCACATCCTGAAGAAAGGCTCTAGGTCTATGCCTGCTGGTCCCTGGGCTGACAGGGCAACTGCACTGGTCCCCTGCCAGCCCTCAGCCTGCTCTGCAAAGATGGCCATGTTTTATAGGGGAAATTTTTGGAAGAGCAGCTGCTTGAGATTCCAAAATGAAGGGTTGGTCAACACTTTGTGACCATCCTGGATTTCCCTGTTGGCTGCCTTTCCTGGCCCCTTGCCTTCTGGAACAGGAGTGAAAAGCTTAAACTTCTCCCCTCTCCAAACCTCCTGAGTTGGTGATGTTTGGTGGGGGCTCTTCCTCCATGGAGTCACCTTGATTTGGAGCATTTTGAAGTCATGGAGGTAGGAATGAAGAAGTGGAAGTGGCAAAGAGTAATGATTCTCAAGAGGTTGGTCATGCGACACAGCAGATGTAGAACTGAGTTCAATTCACCATACTTCACTGAGCACTTGCTGATCCTGAGCACTTGCTGTCTATTGAGCACTGAATGGGAAAGGGGGTACAAACACTGAGTGAATCAACATAATGTGAAACATGTACCTAAACCCAATGGCTGTAAGCAGAAAGTGATAGGAGAGGGCATGAGAAAGTGGCATTGCTGAAAAGGCCTATGCAGCTGTTGCAGATCAGGAAGAGCTTTCCAGAAGAGATTGTGGTTGAGCAAATTCAAGAAGAATCTTCTATAAACTGGGAAGAGACTGAAAGTTACAAGGGTGATGGGATGAGGGGCTGGAAGGAAGGTCTCATATACTTGCACTTAAAATGTCAACTCCCTGCAACTTCTCTTTTTGGCCAATGTCTTTCAACTTTCCTGACCCTTTAGAAATGTCCCCAGCCAGACACAATCATTGAAACGGCCTCATTATCACCAGTTGAGAACTTGGCAAGGTTGAAGGGCTTTTGTTGTCGTTGGATATTTTTGTTTCCCATAAAAGCACATAATTTCAACCCAGGCTTGTGTCCTTTTGTTGTTTTCTAGAATGAGTGGAAATGAGTGAAGTGGGAAAAGGCTGAACCATGCCCATTTTTCAAAGTAAAAAGAGCCCAGAGGTCAGCCTCTCCCTTGGCCTCAATTTCTCCTTCTGCAAAATGGGAAAGTGTAAAGAGGTTAAGCGTCACCCAGATTGTACCCTCCAGAATACACTGTCCCACATTATATTAGTGATGTGTCAACCAAAAGAAAAATTTGTGATCAAATAATCAGAATAATTCTTCATTTGTGAGCACCAACTTTGCGCCAAATTCTTTGCTAAGGACTTGACACCCATCATCTCATTAAAGCCTTGATAATAACCCAACAGATAGCCATTATTCTTAGCCCCATTTCATAGTGAGGAGAAAGCTTTGAAGAGGACACATATTTACCTTTGGTGGAGCTGAGAGTCCACTCCAGCCTGTCTGACTGGAGAGACCAGCTTATCCACTCTTTGTCAGGATGAAAGTCAGGATGTTTTCAGCTGCAAGTAAAGTACACCCCAATCAAAGTGACTTAAGCAATGAGGACACATATTGTCTTACATAACTGAAAGTCCACGGTCTAGGACTTGGTGATGCCATTGAGAGCCCTGGTTCATTGCACCTTTTCACCCCGCCATCCTTAGCATGTTGGCTTTCTCCTTGGGTGTATCCCTTCATGTTTGCAAGAGGCTGCTGTGGCTCCAGGTATCATGTCCTCACACAGCCACATCAAAACCCAGGGAAGGAATTTCCCTTTGTGTGTGTCTTTCCATCAGAAAAACTGTCCCAGAAGTTCTCAGCAGACTTCCCCTCAGATCCCACTGGCCAGAACCAGGGAATATGCCCATGTCTTTGATGCAAAGAAGGCTAGGAAATTGAAAACTTGGCATTTTTCAGTCTTGATAATGGGAAGCAAGTGCCCTGGTGGCAAGAAGGAGGAGAGACAGGACAGAAAAAAAAAGAAAATGGCTACTAGGTAGGTGAATCATAATGTCTATGCCTCAACCATGTGAATAAAAGAACACATTTTGTTGTGGTCATAGAATGATTTAGAAAAAGATAGTGATAATATTATTGTCACACAACATGATGAATATAATCAATGTCACTGAATTATACATGTAAAAATTGTTGAAATGGCAAATGTTTTGTTATATATACTTTTTACCACAATTAAAAAAGAGAGAGACCTGAAGAAAACCATTAAAAAGAACACTGTGTGTCACTTCCTGTAAAGACTCACAATGCACATTACCAAACATTCTGAGACGTTCTACAAATACCTTAGTTTAATCCAGTATTCCACAAACTAATGTGACCTAAACTCTGTTTAAGAAATGTTAGACTTACTACATTACATCTGTTCTAAGATGCACATTTTTTTTTAACCTTTCACTATCTTTGAAAGTAAGATGTGGCTTAAAATTAAAAGTAGTTCATTTCCTGACCTCTCATTCTGCGCTTCTTCAATAATAACCAATTCTAACTCTCATCCTCATCACAGCTCCTCTGGACAAATAACTCAAATATGCAAAAGGGGACTACAGGTTCCTTTGTTCCCTACGTATCTGCACACATATCCAATAAATATTTACTTACTGAGCATCAGGCAGGAGCACTGAGGATACAACAGTGTGTGAAAGAGGTGTGGTCTCTCTTTATGGAACACTGGTCTAGAGAAAACAGATTATAAATAAGGAAACAGAAAAAGAGATGGCACATGCAGATAACTGCTACAAACACAAAAAGTAGGGTACCATGAGAAAGGAACATAATGTTATATACTTACTAGAGGATGAGGACCAAGTGCCCAAGGGAAAAGTAGGGGTAGGAGCATTCAAGGCACAGGGAACAGCATATGCAGAGGCACTGGGGTGGGCAAGAGCTTGAAGTGCTAGAGGAACAAAAAATGCAAGTGTGAGTTTCTCTTTGGGATGAGGTAAAACTTTGGGAAATAGACAGTAGTGATGGTAGCACAACATGGTGAAAGTAATTAATGTAACCAAATCGCACGACATTACAGATATTTTACCACAATAAAATTAATTTTAAAAAGAAAAATGCTGGTGAGATGGAGTGATGTGAATAAGGGGGAATGTGAGATTAGAAGAGAAAAATGCAGGCAGGAGCCAGAACTCACAGAAGGCCAGGATGCCACTCACTCGGGCTTGCCGGGGATTATCTGACTTGAACTGCAGTTGTTAACATCCCAGATGCAGGACAGTTGCTCTGAGCCTTGCTGTTCAAAGTGTGGTTCCCAACCAGCAGCAATGGCATCGCCTGGGAGCTGGTTAGGAATGCAGAATCTCAGATCCTAACTCAGCCCTATGCAATCAGTATCTCTATTTTAATAAGATCCAAGAGGATGCATGTTGTTGTTGTTTGGCATCGAGTCGGACCCAACTCATAGCGACCCCTCCTTGGGTTGCCGAGGCAGTATCACTATGGAAGTAGATTGCCCAATCTTCCTTCTGAGGAGTGGCTGGTGGGTTTGAACCGCCAGCCTTCTGGTTAGCACTCAAGTGCCTTAGGCACTATGCTACCAGAGCTCCTAAGGTGATGCATATACACTGTAAAATTTGAGAGGCATTGTTCTTACCATCTTCCTTTTTATGTGCAGACACAGCAACATTTTGTGTCAGATTTTCTTAAGTTCTAAAAGGGGGCTTTTTCCCCCATGCACCTGTGTAGCCCATCTCTGCACACTGGATGGCTACCTAATATTAGTGAAGCAGAATGCAAGCCTTAAGGGTCATGGAAATCACAAAAGGTTAAAGTTTTAAGCAAATACAATGGCCACCTTTTGCAGCCACAGAAGCAGGTCCACTGAGAGTTGCAACAGATTGGTACACAGAGCCAGCTCTCCCACACCTCAAGCCCTTCATCCTCCCCACTCTTCCAGCATAGAAATATAGGGACTGTCTGTGGAGGGCCTAGACAGCTGCAGCCAGCCACTGACCATAGCCAAACATATAACAGAGGGGCTTTTACTAACACTGTTGGTAAAATTCAAGAAAAAAAAAAAAAGCATTGCAAGAATTAAGAGCAATTAGCATTATGCCAACTCCCTTAATGTCCCACATGGAATTAAATGTTAAAGGTGTCATGCTACATCAGAATTCATTCCAAGCTGCTAAGTATCTTGATATGTACCCACTTGAAAATACCACCCTGAGCTGTCAGGCCATTCAGGAGCCCTGGAATAACAAAATCCAAAGGGTGGAAGGTGAGGGTCAGTTTTCCAAGAGTCCACTAGCTTATTTCCTCAGCTTCTCAGTTCTTACCTAACCCGGTCCAATATTATTGGCATGAGGATTCAGACAGGAGAAACCAAAGACCTTCAGTTATCACTCAGGGTTGGTCCACAAGGCAGATTGGGGTGGAAACTCATGTCCACCCAGAGATGCCTCCGAAGAAAGGCCTACAAATTGACTTCTTAAAAAATCAGCCATTCAAAATCCTATGGAACACTGTACTCTGACACACATGGGGTTGCCATGAGTGTGACTTGACCATATGGTAGCTGATTGTGCTGTGCAAATAAATCAAGTTAAAAAATAACGACCAAAAGTATTTCTTGTTAAAGAGGAAAGTTAGTCCCATTGCTTTGTTGTTGTTAGGTGCTGTCAAGTTATTTCCAACTCATAGTGACCCCATGCACAGCAGAACAAAACATTGCCCAATCCTGCGCCAGCTCCATGATCCCTGCTATACTTGAGCCCATCATCGCAGCCACCATGTCAATCCATCTCCTTGAAGGCCTGTCCCTCTTTTGTCGACCCTCCACCCTACCAAGCATGACATCCTTCTCCAGGGAATGGTCCCTCTGACAACATGACCAAAGTAGGTGAGACGAAGCCTGGCCATTCTCTCTTCCAAGGAGCATTTCAGGTGCACTTCCTCCAGGACAGATCTGTTAGTTCTTTTAGCAGTCCATGGTACTTTCAGCATTCTTCGCCAGCACCACAACTCAAAAGCATCAACTCTTCTTCAGTCTTCCTTATTCATTGTCCAGCTCTCACATGCATACAAGGTGATTGGAAATATCATGGCTTCTGTCAGATGCACCTTAGTCCTCAAGGAGACATCCTTGCTCCTCAGCACTTGAAACAGTTCCTTTGCCGTTGACCTTTCCAGTGCTACATGTCATCTAATGTCCTGACTGCTGCTTCCATTGGTATAGATTGTAGAACCAAGCAACATGAATTCTTTGACAACCTCAATCTTCTCTCCATTTATTGTGATGCTGCTCATTGGTCCAGTTGTGAGGATTTTTGTTTTCTTTATATTGAGATGTAATCCATACTGCAGACTGTATTCTTCAACCTTCATCAGTAAGTGCCTCAAGTCATCCTCACTTTCAGCAAGCAAAGTCGTATCATCTGTGTATCTCAGGTTGTTAATGATTCTTCCTCCAATCCTGATGCCACGTTTTTCTTCATATAGTCCAGCTTCTCAGATTATTTGCTCAGCATATAGATTGAATAAGTGTGGGGAAAGGATACAACCTTGACACACTCCCTTCTTGATTTTAAACCATGTAGTGTCCCCTTGTTCTATTCGAATGACAGCCTCCTGTTAAGGTACAGATTCCTCATGAGTACAATCAAGTGCTTGGGAATTCCCATTCTTCTCAATGTTATCCATAATTTGTCATGATCCACACAATCAAGTGCCTTTGCCTAGTCAATAAAACACAAGTAAACATCTTTCTGGTATTCTTTGCCTTGAGCCAAGATCCATCTGACAACAGCTATGATATCCCTTGTTCCACATCCTCTTCTGAATCCAGCTTGCACCTCTGGAAGTTCTCTGTCAATATACTGCTGCAACCATTTTTGAATTATCTTCAGTAAGATCTTACTTGTGTGTGATATTAATGATATTGTTCTATAATTTCCACAATCTGTGGAATCAGCTTTCTTTGGAATGGGTACAAATATGTCCTATTGCAGTTCTATTGCAGTGTGTCCCAAATTCAATCACACAAACACCAACTTGCACAATATTTGTGAAATTATTTACTCAATACCATTCATGTATACCAAGAAAATTTGGAAGACAGCTACCTGGCCAACCGAATAGAAGAGATCTGTATTTGTGCCCATTCCAGAGAAAGGTGATCCAACAGAATTCAGAAATTATTGAAAAATATCTTTAATATCACACACAAGTAAAATTTTGCTGAAGATAATTCAGAGGATGTTGCAGCAGTGTATTGAGAGGGAACTGCCAGAAATCCAAGCCTTATTCAGAGGAGGGTGTGAAACAAGGGAGCTCATTGCCAATGTCAGATGGATCTTGACTGAAAACAATATGAGAAAAGATATTTACCTGTGTTTTATTGACTATGCAAAGGCATTTGACTGTGTAGAGGATAACAAATTATAGACAACATTGCAAAGAACGAGAATTCCAGAACACTTAATTGTGCTCAGGCAGAACCTGTACATAGACCAAAAGGCACCAGTTCCAATAGAACAGGGGGTAACTTAATGGTTTGAAATCAGGAAAAGTGTGCATCAGAGTTGTATCCCTTCTCCATTCAATCTTTTCATTATTCAATCTGTATACTGAGCAAATAATCCCAGATTCTGCACTATATGAATGTGGCATCAAGTTTGATGGACGACTTATTAACAACCTGGGATATGCAGATGATACAACCGTGCTTGCTGAAAGTGAAGAAGACTGAAGCACTTGCTGATGAAGATCAAAGACTGCAGCCTTCAGTATGGATTACACCTCGACATAAAGAAAACAAAAATCCTCACAACTGGGCCAATAAGCAATATCATGATAAATGAAGAAAAGGATTTCATTTTACTTGGAGCCATAATCAATGCCCATGGAAGCAACAGTCAAGCAATCAAAAGAAGTATTGTGTTGGGAAATTTTACTACAGAAGACCTCTATAGAGTGTTCAAAAGCAAAGATGTCACTTTGAGGACTAATGTGCACCTGACCCAAGCCATGATATGTTCAATTGACTCATATGCATGTGAAAGTTAGACAATAAGAAAATAAGAAAGATCAAAGGATTGATGCTTTTGAATTATGGTGTTGGTGAATGATATTGAATTTACCATGGACTGCCAGAAGAATAAACAACTACATCTTGGAAGTAGTACAGCCAGAATGCTCCTTAGAAGTGAGGACAGAGAGACTTCATCTCACACACTTTGGACATGTTATTAGAAGGGACCAGTCCCTGGAGGGCATCATGCTTGGTAAAGTAGAGGGTCAGTGAAAGAGGAAGACCCTCAATGAGATGGATTGACACAGTGGCTGTGACTTGGGCCCAAATATAGCAACAATTGGAGGATGGCACAGGACCAGGAAGTGCTTTGTTCTGTTGTGCATAGGGTCAGTTTGAGTTAGAACTGACCAGATGGCACCTAACAACATTCACATATTTTTCTTTCAACTGACTCATACCTGTTGTTGTTGTTGTTGTTGTTTGCCGTCTAGTCGGCCCCTCCTTGGGTTTCCGAGGCAGTATCACTACGGAAGTAGGATTGCCCAACCTTCCTTCCAAGACTCATACCTGACATTTGTATATATATCAAGCAATATCAGTGAGATTATAGATTTGTAAGATGGTTGAGGAGCCCTGGTGGCACAATGGTTAAGTGCGTGGCTGCTAATCTGAAGATCGGTGGTTGGAACTCTCTAGCCACTCCATGGTAGCAAAGACCTGGTGATCTTCTCACGTAAAGGTTACAGCCTAGGAAACCCTATAAAGCAGTTTTACTCTGTCCTATGGGTCACTACAGGAGCTCTGGTGGTGTAGTGGGTAAGGCATTTGGCTGCTAACCAGAAGGTTTGTAGTTGAAACCCATCAGCTGCTCTGCAGGAGGAAGATGAGGCAATCTACTTCCTTAAAGATTTACAGCCTTGGAAACCCAATGGGGGTCACTATGAGCCCAAATCAACTCACTGGCACAAAACAACAGCAGGATTGGTTGTGTGTTTTTTTAATATAAAGTAAAATAAATTTGTAAATCTTTGAATATGTTGGTCTGTGTATCATCTAAACTCACCTTGCATTTTCACCAAAGGTCTAAATTCTACACTTTGAGAAATACTGCTCTATTTGACAGATTTGGCAGGGAAGTTGTATCCCATTACTTTCCTCATGATGATTAATATTCGGAGGACCAAAGAGAAAACAATCTGAAATTGTTACAAAGAGAAGAAAACATGAGACACTTTGACAACCAAGCAAGGCTGGCCCTTAACCACCGCCCCTCGCAGAGAGCCAAGACTCCCATATGCCATCACTGGCTCTGTGGGATATCTTGCAGACAGGATGTCCCAGATCTTGCTCAGGTTTTCATTGGACAGAGTCCCTTGCTTTCCCTGCTGCTGTGGGTTGTAAAGCCCTTGCTCTCATGTTTACTGCTGTGAACTACAGCAGGAACACTATAGCATCGTAATTAAAGGCAGACTGCTAGACTTGGCCTCCCTAAGAACAAATTTCAACTTCCCTGTTTGCTAGCACATGAAATTTGGCTTGAAAAATGGGAACAACAGTGCCTATTTCACAGGATGGTAAGGACTGAATGATGTACAGAACCTGGCTGCAGGAGAGGTATGGTTTTCCCTCCTCTGCTGTCATCTCCCTCAGGCTTAGCGCTTGTGGTTTATCCAAGCTATCAGTGCCCCCTAGGGGTCATCACTGGAACTACAGGGAAAGAAGAGGGCTTTCTCACTTGATTGATACCTGTAAGAACTTGCAGGCCTAACCTGCGCGCCATGCTTTGCCACCACGTGGAAGACACCACCTGAAGATAAACTCTGAACAGAGGAAGATGGGCCTGGGAAATGGTGAGAAAGTGATGACTGCTTTGTTTGCATTCCTGGATCTGGGCTTGCCTTAAAGTCTGGTCCAGTCCTTCAATTTCCCAGTAACCATCTGAGCAAATAAATTGCCTTTTTTTATTTTAGTTGGTTTGAGTTATGATTCTGTCACTTACTGCTAAAGAAGTCGTGACAAAAACACTATCCCAGAGATCAGAAGGGCAGCATTTGCACAGCAAGAAAGTTAGGGAGGCAGGACTACATAGGCGGGAAGGACACGGGGAAAGGGTGACCACAGGGAGGAAGTGGGAGGAAAACTGACACATTGTGGGGATTGTAACCAGTGTCACAAAATAAAACATGTATGAACTGTTGAATGTCAAACGAATCTGCTTTGTAAAATTTCACCCAAATCACAATAAAAAGTTGAAATAAATAAAAAAACAGTCATCTTAGAGTGTAAATATTGGTGCCAGT
Source organism: Orycteropus afer afer (assembly GCF_000298275.1). Lineage (NCBI taxonomy): Eukaryota > Metazoa > Chordata > Mammalia > Tubulidentata > Orycteropodidae > Orycteropus > Orycteropus afer. Next base: position 3,653,453 of record NW_006921697.1, read on the forward strand.
AGAATCTTACACACATGCCTTTGTTCTTTGCATGAGAGAGAAAGATTCGTTTAATACATGCTTCCATTTGCCCCCAAGTGAGTGTGACACATGGGAATCACTAAGGAAGTGCAGGAATGACACCAGAAGGGAAAAGAATTTGCCTCACTTGTTTTCCAAAGCCCCCCTATGGATAAAGAATCCATTGTCATACAGAAGTGTGACTGCCTCTCTAACAGACAGGGTCTCCTCCACCTGAACCAGAAGAAATTGTCCTTCCGGCCCAAATAATTTGTCCTTCTGGAAAAGTCATGTTGTTGTTGTTATGTGCCGTCGAGTCGGACCCGACTCATAGCAACCCTTCCTTGGGTTTCTGAGGCAGTATCACTACAGAAGTAGATTGCCCAACCTTCCTTCCAAGGAGTGTCTGGGGGGTTTGAGCTGCCAGCCTTCTGGTTAGCAGTCAAGTGCCTTAGGCACTACGCTACCACAGCTCCTGGAAAAGTCATAGCATATTTAAATGTTTAAAAATACATATAACCATACAAAATGTCACTCCTTAACAGATTCTGTAACCAGAGCAGGAAACCTGGTCATGCTCTCAGCCAGGAGTATCGGTATTCTCGAAGGGAAGGAAGAACCTGGCAGAATAGGTTACATTTACAGTAGTTTGAATTATTTGCAATGCCCTGTAGGGGGCAGCCTGGGTGTATGGCTAGAATAACAGTAGCCCTTAATATTTCCAGACTCATCTGACCACTTCCTCAGAAGAAGCCCAGTTTGATTACAATAAGAATGAACATTTCTGACAGGCACTGCGGCAAGCACTTTACATATATTATTTCATTTAATCCTCTGGGTACTATTTTTATCCTCATTTTATAGAAGAGGCAATTAAGCCCTTGATAAGTAATTCACCCAAAGTTTCTCTACTGAGTGTGGCAGAGCCTGAACCTGAACTCAGGGATATCTGACCATGAAGCCCATGGTCATTGCACAGCACTATGTCCCTAAATAGCATGCCAATTGGCATTTGAAGCGTGCTTACTATGTGCCAGGAATGGTGCCAAGCCCTCTTACATACACAGTCACATCTAAGCCTCATGACCACAGTGTGAGAGAGGGGTTATTAGCCCAATTTTCAGATGAGGAATTTGTGTTTCAGAGAAATTAAAGATCAGGCCCTTGGCTGCACAGAGGCAGAGCTGCATATCAAACTCTTGCACTTCACCAAAGTCTTACACTTACACAAACTGAAGAGAGTGATGGTTGGAGGGAAGAGGGGAAAGTGACATTTGGTTTGTATGTCAGTCTAGAGCACTGAGCACCCCTCCTGGTTCTGGGTCTAATGAGTTATGTAATTTCAGGCAAGATTTCTTCCTTGCTTTTGGCGTCAGTTTCTCCATCTGACAAATGGAGGTATCAGACTGGCTAATCTCTGAGGCTCCTCTCAGCTGTAAAATGTTTCATGCCGCAGGCTTAAGAAATACTCTTCGGACCACTGCAGCCTGGCGTAAGCCTGCAGCCCAGAGGTAAAGACGGGGGCTGTAGCCCAGGCCTTTCAGAAGGGAGTTAGTCCATGCTGAAGTTTGAGCACCTGCCTCAGGCCCTCCGGGTGGAGACACCAGCTGGACCAACCCTCCAGAAGGCTTCATTTTTCCCACCTTCTACTCAGGTGGCCTGTAGGCCAGATTAAGTGCGCAGGAGTGGTTTAATTGGCTCCTGCAGTGTTCTAAAACAATCAAAATTAGTTACCAAGATTTTCAAATCAAGAGATCTGACTCTAAAATCTGGATTCTAGGTTCTCTTAAAAAATCTGAAGATCTAGCCACATCAGGCCCACACTACTGGCCCCCTTTCATGGGGTGAGAGTGCTCTGCTCTGCTGACATCCCCACTACGCTTGGCCTGCTTCATTCACATCTGCCCTGCCTGGCCCTGCAGGCTCCTCAGCACGTGAGCCTCACTTAAGAGGCCTGCCAGTACCAGTTACTTTTAAGCCCACCACCTCCAGACCCCATGCATGTCAGGGTAGAACTGTACCCCACAGGGTTTTCAAGGGCTGACTGTTCAGAAGCCAGGCCTTTCTTCTGAGGCACCTCTGGGTGAACTCCAACCTCCAGCCGTTCAGTCAGCAGCTGAGGGATTTAACGTAGGCACCACTCAGGGACTCTTTAAAGAGTCCAGGGTGACCTTTTCTGGGGGGAAGGATCAGAAAGGACAGGGCATGCCTTGTGCAGCATGTGGGCATGAAAACAAAAGGTCTCTTTGCTCTAGACACAACAAGTGCACTGGGCTCTGTTGACTGGGGAAGCCGAACCCTTTGGCCTAGGTGCAGGTAGAAGCCCTGTGTCCTTGAGCAAAAACTTGAAGGTGCTCAGGAAGGAGAGTTTTCATCCATCCATGAAAGTCTTTCTTTGTCCCAGCAACTGCCATTCAGATCTCTATCTCCTTTCTGGGGCCTAGAGTGGACCAGCAGGCATGTGTCATTTCCCTGCATAGGGGCCATAATGGTGACATTGTGTTGAGTGGAACAAGAGAAGTTTTCATGCAGTGGCCGACATCAGGCAGAGACCCGAGCAAGGGGCTCTGGGGCTTACCCTCCACAAAGGAGCATGGGAGATTAGGCCTTGAGCCAAGAGAGAAAGAAGCCCTGTGGACTGGGCTGCAGGTCCACAGCAGCATGTCACGGGGCTGGGAAGCACAAAGTTATTTCCCGTAGAACTCCTCATTGCAACATTTCCCTCTGCAAATAAATAAGCAAATAAAAAATCTCCAGAGGATAATGGAATCCCACAGATCACATACATTAATAGAATTCCAGAATAACAGGCCCAAAGGTCCCTGAGCATTTATGTACTGATTTACCCCAATCGCTGTCAAGTTGGCTGACTCATGGTGATTCCAAGTGTGTCAGAGGAGAACTGCACCCCAGAGTTTCAGTGCCTGTAATGACCTTTTGGAAGTAGATCACCAGGCCTTTCTTCCAAATAACCACTGGGTGGACTCGAACCTCCAAGCTTTCAGTTAGCAACCAAGCATTAACCATTTACTCCAATCAGGGATTCCACTGATTCACTCAACAAATTTGTGTTACCACTTACCAGGTGCCAGTCATCATGCTAGGCTCTAGGGATACGGCAATCAATGTTAAGATGCAACACCTGACCTCACATTTCTTACAATCTGGGGTGGCAGGGAAAGGTAAAGAGTGATGAAAATAGGAACTTATACATGGAGACCAATGGAAGAACTAAGATTCACACATTAGCAGAGTCAGTTGAGGAACCCAAATCCAAACCACCTAATCTGTTGCTTTCCTGAAATCTCCTGAGGTCACTGCTTGTCTACCCTAAGGAACAGTGGATTGAGGCTTAGCGAAGAAGAGATTGCAAATGCCATAAGAAGGAATTTAGACTTTACTCTGAGGGCAAAAAGAAGCCATGAAATGTCTTTAAGGTGGAAGTGACATGTCAGATGACAATCATGAAATAGTCATCTGGTTTTCCTGGTGGTAGCAGACACTAGAGGCAAGGTGATAGGTTAAAAGGCTAGAGAATGTTTCTCTCACTAAACCTTTAGTCTCCAAATTATTCTTTCTGTTCCCAGGGCATCTGAGTCCCACCTAGTAAGTTGAGAAAAAGACTAGGGAGTATCATTTGTTTTCACAAGACTGGAAGCATGAGGGAGATGAAAGCTTTCTTCCTGGTATTGTTCACTGGGACCAAACGTGATATCTTTTCACAGAGCTGAGCTCCCTGCATAGATTCTTTAGACAAGCACATGGCAAACCTGGAAAACTTTGTAATGATCACAAAAGCACGAAGGAACGGGATGTGAGGCAGATCCCAAAGAGCCTTGCCAGAGAGTTGCACACAAACAGAAAACTGGAAGGAGGAAGAGAAAACCAGGCATCAACAACCTCCATTCCCACCCTTTTCCCAATGCTTATCACCAGACACCCACACTGCCGCCAAACTAAACTGTTTTGCAGACACAGCCTGAAGTTTTCTATCTCATTGTCTTTGCCCTCACTGTTCTCTCTGCCTATAGTGTTCTTGTCTCATTGCGTGCTCAAGTCCTATACAGCTCAATTGCCACTGCATCCAACAAGTCTCCATGATCAGCAGGGAATTCTTGTCTTTTAGGAACTTCATCTCTCCTCTGATTCTTTTCACATAATAGTTTGTATTAAAATCATTTTTACATTTCTATCGCCTCTACTAGATTGTAGACTCCTTAAGAATGAGATCATTCCTATTTAACAGTAGATATCCCAATAGGACCCTGCACAGAGTGCAATAAATATTGCTTCAGTGAACTGATAAACAGTGGGGGTGGGTTTTATGGTGATTATAGACCCTTATTAAAGGAAAACTACATAATAAATATATAGTTATTCCTTGTCCAAAACCCACAAATGACTATTTATGTACTTCTGCTTCCTTCTCCATCCTTTTCTGTTGCCTTTACAACCAAGCTGTATTTAATCACTTCAGCCAACATTGCCACCTAGTGGACATCATAGGTAATTATCTTTTTGTTAATCCTCTAGAGAACTGGGCAGACTGTGTTCTCACCTTTTTATATTTTTCCTAGACCACAACTCAGTTAATTCAACTCCATAAATTATTCCATGGACATATATAAACTCTCCTTTCGACTTTTATGTTCCAATTCTCTGCACAAACTTCCAAAGTCCTTGAAAGTTCTCAAAGTATCCACGAAAGTTTCAAACTGTTTTTGCAATGCCAAAAAAACCCAAACTCACTGCCATTGAGTCGATTCCAACTCATAGCAACCCACTTTGGGTTTCCAAGGTGGTAAATCTTTACAGAAGCAGATTGCCCAGTCTTCCTTCTGCAGAGTGGCTGATAGGTTTGAACCACCAACCTTCTGGTTAGCAGTCAAATGCCGTAAGCACTATGCCACCAGAGCTCCAATAGTAACATTTTATATTTGTTTATACTAAATAAAATATTATGTTTTATAAAGTATTAGTAGGCTAGTCTGGAAACTTAACTTCAATTTATAGCCTTGTTTCCAACTGTTTCAGAGTTCAAACAATGAACTTTTGGAGCTTAATATATTTCTAAATTGTTGTTTGTCTGCTTTAGAATTTGAACTGACCTTTACAAATCGGAAAAGTAGGCAGGAACAAAGTGGAACCCAGAAAATAATGATGGCTCACATTTTGAGAGCTATTTATGGTTCCTGAAGTGGGTTTTTATAGTCATTTCATTTACCCTCCTAACAGTCCTGTGAGGTCAGTAAGAGGTTTCCCGTAGCACCAATGAGCAAGGAAGCCTCTTTGACTGGAAGTTATGTAATTAATAAGAGTAGAGCAAGGGGTACGCACTCGTTTTCAGGTTCAAAATACCACCTTTTCACTACACCATTGTTTTCTCCAAGTGTTCAGACACATACAGAACATATACACTAAACGACTAATGCAGTTTTGCAAAGGCAGACTTGATTTCCACTTGCCAGTAAACAATGGAAAAATATTCCTAGCTTGGGAAAGTGCGGGATGCTCTTTCTCAGGCCCTTTCTTGCCTCTGTAGCTCTGCACAAGGTGTTCCCAGTTGAGATGTTCTAAGGAAAGGAGTGGCCTAGTCAAAACTGAAAACCATGACCTAGCCCATCATGAAGGAAAGGGGTTTCTAGGACAATTGGACCTGGAGTTCCCTTTGTGAAGGGTTTCACATTTAGACATTCGATATTGTCTACAAATAGTGAGACTTACTTTCGCAGAGATACCCTGACAGGGTGGAAGAAGTTGATTCTCCATATAAATTTAAACTTCAGTTTCATTGCTAGTCCACACTGCCTACAGCAATATGTTTTCTATGCCCTGTAATTATCTTGGGAAGAGCACACTTACCTTGCACTGTAGTTTGTATGCTAAATGTGTTAATTTTTATAACAACATTATCATTTCTTTATGTTTTAATATACCAAAAAAACAAACTCACCGCCGTCGAGTTGGATCCGACTCGGGTTTCTGAGGCAGTATCTCTACGGAAGTAGATTGCCCAGGAACCTCAAAAAAATGGAAGTGCCCCAAGCCATTCTCCACCTTTTAGCAATCCCATCTTCTCCCCCCCTCCTTTTCCTAGATGGTTTTCTTCATGAAAATATTTATTTATTGCGGTGATTTTACCCTTCTTTCACACTATTACTAACACTGCGCCAACGTACCATCTCCGTCTAAAAGATGTTCAGAACAGACCTGCCGAACGGAGAAGGTAAGTAAGTTCAAAGCCAGAAAATGGGTAGAAGCTGCAGGGACTTTTGATTCCATCTGCGGGGGGCTGAGGGGACGCCCATATTCTAACAGTCTCCGCCATCTGAAGATGGAACGGGCTGAGAAGTACGGTAGTGAGCCCTCCAACACTAGAGGAGTGCAAGCAAAGCTGAACAAGCAAAGCTTTGGTCCGACTAGGATAGGACAAGCGGCATGGGAAGCAAAACGCATTTAGAGGGTCTTGGGTCCTCCAGCCTCCAGCAGGAGGGGTGTGCGGAAGGCAGGGCGTGGCGCGGGCGTGTGCGGGACACCGGCGGGAAGCCCAGGGGGGCGAGACGTGAGCTCGCTCTATTCCGGGAGCGGCGTGTAGGGGCGGGCGCGGGCGCGGGCGGGGCGGGGGCGCCCGGCGAGCATCCTGTCGTAGGGGGGAGGGGACGCACAGAGAGCTCTGGCCGCGAGGCCAGGACTGGAAAGCGCAGCGCGCTCGCTGCCACTGCCGCCAACCCTGCCGGAGCCCCTGGCCCTGCGGCTTCTTGCGTCCGGGTGATCAGTCATGGACCGCAACCGGGGTAAGAAACGCCGGAGCTCTCGCACTTGTTGCCGCGCGGGGCGGGGAAGGGCGAACCCGCGATCTGAGGCCAGAGAGGAGGGGGGACGGCGGGCGCGGGCTGAGGAGTGGAAGACCCTGCGCTTGTGTGCAGGTGCCTCCTGCTGCCGGGGCGACCACGGCGTCTGTGAAACCCTCGTGTCCCGGGGCTGAGTCGCCTCTTGTGTGTAGTGTTAGAGTTTTCATGCACTCAGATTCTTCATAAAAGAATCCCCGCGGGATTCCGGAGGACAGGGAGCTCCTCCCACTCGATTCCCCTCTGGGAGAGTAGAATAGGGTTTACTGGTTACACTCCGAAACACTGGAGGTGTGAGGCACCTACTGCGCGGCAGACAGAGATTTGCAGCTGCCTGGTGGAGCTTTTGCTCTCAAACAAATAGAACTCCGGATTTGGCCCTTGGCTTCAGAAACCCAAATGTTAAGTAAGCATTGGTAGAAGGAGGGGCTATGTGAGCGGTGTTTCTCTCTCTCTCTGTGTGTGTGTGTGTGTGTGTGTGTGTTTGTGTGTAGGTACATGTCTGGAACTGAGCTCTGGCTCTATTTGTGACGAGCAGTGTGATACTGGCTCAGTCCCTTCTCCTCTCTATACTGGCGACAAAGTTGGACTAGGTGGTGTCAAAGGGCCCCTTCTTGCGCGACTCTTTTTCAAGAGAGGGATGGATTTGGCAGAAATTTCACAAAAGCAGTGGGAACTTGGAGGCTGAGGAAATGGGATTGACATGAGCAAAGAGAGGGCATTCATGGGGCAGCCCCGAAGTAAAAATCTAGAAATGGCAATGAACTTGTGCACATCTGTAAAGAAGTGGCCTCCTTTGACATGGGGACAGTGTCAGAGGCTGGGAGTCTAAACAGCAGGGTCCTAACTCCCATCCATGCTTTCCAAAAAGATCACAGGTTTAAAGGTACTTGGTAAACTGTCGAGCACTGTGCCAGCATGAGAAACATTACTATTACTATAACTACAACTAGTATTATCATTAATGGGAAATTCCTCCCCTACCCCACAATAATCTCACACCCTTTCCTCATCTGGCTGTTTACTGTGTCTAGTGGGGAAAAAAAGGAGTGGCCAGCAGTCTGGAAGCAATTACCAGGGCAGGGATGAGTACATGGGAAGGTGTGGGGTCACCACTGCTGTTCTCCTTATTGCAGGTACAGTCAGCCTGAAAGACCTTACAGGGCCGCAGGGAATGCCTGGTGTCTAGTTCCAGACCTAGGAATGAGTGGAGGGCACAACCTCCCTTCCAGCCCCACTCCCAACACAAAATACTGCATTTATCTTCTCCCCTAAAGGTAGAAGGGCAGACAGGAAATGTATGGGGCTTCCCTTTGACTCTTGAAATACTGAGGCTATGAATTATAAAGCAGTTCTCACCTGTCAACTGATTCCTGGGCAAGTTTGCGGAGTATACACCCTCCCTAACCAGGGAGGGAAAACAGAAAGACAGAAGAAACCAAAATCAAACCAAACCTGTTGCTGGCAAGTCAACTCAGAGTGACCCAATAGGACAGAGTAGGGCTGCCCCACAGGGTTTCCAAGGCTGTAAATCTTTCTGGAAATAAACTGCCATATCCTTCTCCTGTAGAGGGTGGTGGGTTTGAACACCAACCTTTCCATTAGCAGCCAGGCAGTTAAACACTTTTCAGCTAGGCACTTAACCACTGTGCCACCAGGGTTCCTTAAAGGCAGAAGAGGCCCCTCTAATGTCCCTCAGCCCTGCCTCTTCCCACATCTTGCATCTAAAGCAAAAAGTATTGTCTCCCCTCCTTCTCCCACTCTTGGTATTGCAAGTTGTCAAATACCATCCTGTCTGGTTCCCAGTATACATATCCATACTGAGGCCTATCCAGCATTGTGGAAAACAGACCAGGTCCATATACAGATCAGCCAAACCAAAACCAAATCCATTGCTGTCAAGTCAATTCCAACTCATGGCAACTGCATGTGGGACAGAGTAGAACAGCCCTGTGGAGCTTTCTTGGCTGTAATCTTTACAGAAGCAGGTTACCAGGACTTTCTTCTGCGATGCCACTGTGTGGGTTCAAATTGCAAACCCTTCGGCTAGCAAACAAGTGCAAACTGTTTTGCACCACCCAGGGACCATTATAAAGACCAAGGGTGGTGATAATCTATTTAGATTTAAAAGCTTAATAACTGAAGTCTCCACTTCAGAGGGCTGCCTCCAGAGCAGTCTCCCTAGGAAGGGTTCCCTAAGACCTGTTGGCGATCAGAACATTCTGAGCTTCTGACTCTGCTGTCACTGGCTTTCCTAGCTCACTCTCCTCCTTCACAGTTCTTGTCACAATGTGGCATTGCTCTGTGGAGTCAGTTATCCAAAGGTATGTGTAGTGCCTACCTCCCCTGCCTGAATATAGTCTCCACCAAGGCAAGGAGCCGACCTGTTGTGATCACTCTGCTGTCACTGTGCCTGGCCCATAGCAAGAGTTCACGAACAATGGTTTAATTAGTTAATTAATAATATGAAACACACTCAATATAGTGCGTCTCAAGTTGATTAATAGTATTATTCATTTTTTATAAAAAGCTAATGCTATTCAATCCTCACATCTGAGCAGTGCTCTGTGATTTGCAAAGGCCTTCTCAAAATGTTTGTAGACTGGTCGTATGGCTGGAGCGCAGAAAACCAGACTGGCTGTCTAGATGCTCAGTTTTCTCCCATGAAAAATAATTGCAAACACCTTATGAGTTAAAGTAAACATGGATGCCGTATGGATTAGAATGCAAACTCTGTATGCATGAGACTTCAAAAATCATTCCAATGGACCTTTCTAGTTGTTCCCTGTCCTCAAATAGGTATGTATTCGGTTCTGTTATCAGGAAAAGGTTAAGAATTGCAGGTCTCATTTCTGTCTCATACCAACTATGTGGGGTGGGATTATCATGCCCAGGATTTTAAAAAAAAAAAAATTGTTACAGTTGCCATTGAGTTGATTTGACTCGTGGTGACCTCATGTGTTACAGAGTAGGACTGCTCCATAGGGTTTTCTTGGTTGTCATCTTTACAAAGCAGATAGCCAGGCCTTTCTTTTGCAGCACCACTAGATGCATTCAAACTGCCAACCTGTTAATTAGTAGTTGAGCACAAGCCATTGGCACCACTCATTACACATTTACTGTGTGCCAGGCACCATACTCTGCTTCTTACCTGGCTTCTCTGGGAGCAACTGGTAGAGGGATGGCTACTAGCAGGTACTATCATTAATTCTCACCTCATAGGAAAGTAGGCTCGGCAGGGTTAGATTGCTGATTTGACAGTCACTATGTGAGAGGCAAGGAGTTCTGGTGGTGCCTAAGGCATTTGACTGCTAACCAGAAGGTTGGCAGTTCAAACCCACCAGGCACTGCTCCACGGGAGGAAGGTTGGGCAATCTACTTCCATAAAGATTTACCACCTCAGAAACCCAAAGCGGGTGGCTATGAGTCAGAATCGACTTGATGGCAGTGAGTTTGGTTTTTATTTTTTTATGTGAGAGGCAGAGCTCTCTCTACACCAACGTCCTGATCTTAAGTTTTCTGCTGAACTGCCTCTGTGGTAACAGGTGACCTGTCCAAACAGTAGAGCAGGCTTAGACCCCAAATCTTCCTGCTATAGGCCTGGGGTCCCTCCATCACACCTCAGCTGCACTGTTCCAATGTTAATAATCACAGCATAAAAGCACTACATCAGTGTCAACCGACTCAAATGGAAACACACCTGGGAAGTGAAATTTCTCTTGTAGCAGGCTATGTATTTCCCATTAGTAAAACAGGATCCATATGACACAACATCAGACATAGAAACCACATATATTATAATGAAATTCCTTTAAGCAAGATTTCCCAATTCATGGTTAGTATAGAGAGAAGCAGTCATTGGTGAAGTGTAACACAAGTAAGCCCAATGACCATATACACAACCTTCTCCAAGGACAAGTAAAATAACTCTCCATTCTCATATGAAGATAGAATATGAATAACGATAATACCTATTTCTTGGTGTGGTTGTAAATAATAAATGAAGTAACATAGAAAATACTTCAAACAATACTTAGCACTTGGAACATACTCAATAATTGCTGGCTGCTATACTAATTGGAACGCTCAGCTGCTAGCCAAAAGGTTGGGGGTTCAAGTCCACCCAGCAGTGCATTGGGAGAAAGGCCTGGTGATCTACTTTCAAAAAATCAGCCATTGAAAACTATGTAGCACAGCTCTACCCTGACACCTACGGGCTCACCATGAGTTGGAGTCAACTACATGTGATTGATTATTGTAATAATTATAATTTTTTTTTATCAGACTCAATGTAATAAAACTGTTTTCTATAACTTCACTTGGTCCTTCTACCAAGTGAAGCTGGTCTGACTCTGATGAGGCTTTCTAAGTCCTCATTCTGTTTTAAGCACAGATCTAGACAGCTTTATGTTCAACTCAAAGACAGGAGCCATGTCATAATCTTTATATCCTGCTGTTCCTTCATGGCGCTTGTCTCTTGGAAATCCAAGTCTGACTTTCAGTGGCTGGACGTTCAACTGGCATTTCTGAGTGACTGATGAAATACTAATATATCTGCTGGTAGGTCCAATTTGTTATGTATTCTATTTATTCATACCTCCCGACTATGGTTATATCATCTCAATTTTGCTTTTGCAAGCTTTCCAGACTTCTAGAGCCATCTTCTCTTGGAAGTCTTGAGCCTAAATTTTCTGGTTTTAAAAAAGATACACCTTCTTAATATCCAAGGCTATGTCTGACCTCCCTGGCTCATATGAAGTTGCTGATTTCCCCAAGGTTCCTTTCCTTTGCACATCACAACTCCACCCAAGGTGGGAGTGTCTTTTGCTGCATTCTAAACTCTTTAGGAGATCATATTGTCTTTTGGGCAAGTCAAGAAATAATCTGATGGTCTCATTTTTATTGTTCAAGATGATAGAAGAATACTTTCTGACCATGTCTTCCCTCTGGTGGACCAGCTTTGTATATAATTATATGGGGTCATAGGACTTAACCTTATTCTCTTCCCTGTAGAAGCTTCTGTGGGTCACTGGGTACTGCTTCCATTTCCTTGTCCCACTCAGCTTCCATGGTGTTTGGCTTCTCCATTTTCATCAGGATTTTTTCTGCCTTTCCCTCAAATATCAGTTTCAAACCTCCCTTTTCACATGAGTGAGCATCCTGCCAAGTAAGTTCTTCCCTCCCCACCCTCTGCCAAGAGCCTATCATTACAGTATTCTGATCTTTGGCCCAGAAAAATAATCCTGCATTGGATGCCATCGGCTTCTCATACCCTTCTTGCTCTTTTGAAAACCTTTGCAGCTAACCAAAAAGGTGAAGCCATACTGACCCATGCATACACACACACAAAGCATTTTCCACTTCCTTCCTAACCAGTGTTCTCTAAGAACTGGTCAGCTGGCCCAGCCTCCTTTTCCTTCCCACACATTTCTTCAGCCCCTGCGGTCTCACTTCCAATCTCACCCTCTGCTGAAAGCCCACTCTTTCCCCCCCACAAGGTAAGAGTATCTCTGTCTCCCTCCCCTCTCCTCTCCTCTCTTCTCTTCCTTGCCTTGTGTGTGTGTGTGTGTGTGTGTTTGGGTGAAAGTTTACAGAGCAAATTGGTTTTCCATTCAACAATCCATACACATTCTGTTTTGTGACATTTACTGCAATCCCCACACTGTAACAGCATTCTTCCCACTTCCTTCCTATGCCCATCCCTTCCCTTCATTCTTCTCATCCTCTCCCACCTTCCTAGCTCTTTCCTTGGGCAAATGCTGACCTCTTGATCTCATAGGCTTGATTGTTGTAATGAATGCTTACCCTCCTGATATTACTGTTCACCTTACAGGTCTGTCTATCATTTGGCTGACAATTGAGTTAATAGTCAATGGGGGTTAAGTGCAGTTCCTAGCTTAAGGGCTGTTTAAGGGTCATAGTATCATGGGGTTCACCAGTCTCTATCATACCAGTAAGCCTGGTCCTTTTTATGAGTTTGAGTTTTGTTCCACATTTTTCTCACTCTATCAAGGATCTCCTATTTTGATCCCTTTCTGAGTGGTTGACAGTGGTAGCCAGGTACAATCCAGTTCTTCTGGTCTCAGGGTCATATAGGCCAAGGTTCACGTGGTATACTAGTCCCTTGGACTAATTGTTTCCATGCATCTTTGATTTTCTTCATTCTTGTTTGCTCTAGACAAGGAGAGACCAATTGTTGTATCTTAGAAGGCCACTTGCAAGCGTTTAAGACCCCAGTCACTACTCACCAAAGTAGGATGTAGAACAATGTTTTTGTGTAGTACGTTATGCCAACTGAGCTTGATGTGCCCCATGACTGTGGTCCCAACTCATTCCCTCAGGGTGTTTGGCTGTGGCTAAGAAGTTATCCTCACTTTGCCCCATTAGCTCTATTATATATATATATATATATATATATATATATATATATATATATATGGATATACTTTTAGCACATATAAACATATACGTAGAAATGTCATCTCCCAGACTTATATATGGTCATGGGTGTATTCTCTTTCACCCAGACATACCTGATCATTTAGCCTGTCTACCTATGTATTCGCTTGTATATTAATGTTTGTTGTTACTGATAATGCACTCACAAGCTTTTAAGACCCCAGTGACTACTCACCAAAGTAGGATGTAGAACATTGTCTTTGTGGACTATGTTATGCCTATTGACTTTAGTGTCCCCCTGAGATCATGATCCTAAGCCTCCATACCCAGTAATTCATTCCCTCAAGGTCTTTGGTTATGACAAAGACATTTTCATAACTTTGTCCTATGTATGCTCTACTACATTCATGGATATATTTGCAGCACATGTAAATACATAGGTAGAGATAGCCTCTGTCAAATCTATATGTATTCGTGGGTATAGTCCCATTTGCCTTCCCACTCCATTCAGCTTGAGTGTCTGTATGTATATGCATCCACTCCTAAATTATTGTTTTCACTATTATTTCAGGATTATGTATGTAATAGTATTCACCTTTGTTGCCGTTAACTCTTGAGCTCCTCCCTATCTCTTCCACTGCCTTGATCATTTTGACTGACCTGCCTCTTATTGTATATTGTCTTTCCCTTCACCCAGGTTGATATGTGTCTACCCTCTAGTTGGTTATTGTCCTTCCCTTGGGTCACAGATGGCTTCCATTTTGTCATATTCTTTAGCCTTTTAAAGTCCCCATCTCCTGGACTCCTCTGTAACTCTGTTGGCCCTCTACCCCTTTCTGAATTTGTTCTCCCATTTTGCAAGGATAACAAAAGCATAGGTTTTAGAATTGAATAAACCAAAACACCAAACCAGCTGCCATCAAGTAAAGTCCAACTGATGTGTGTCAGAATAGAGGTGTGCTCTGTGGGGTTTTCAGTGGCTGAGTTTTCAGAAGCAAATTGCCAAGTCTTCCTCCTGAGGTGCATCTGGGTGTTTTCAAACCTCCATCCTTTTGGTTAGCAGGCAAGTGTGCTACAGTTTGCACCGCCCAGGGACCCCAGAGTCAAATAAATCTAGGTTACATAACCCCTACTCCACCCCTCAAGGAAGGTTTTCCTGCCCTCTTCCCCTCCAAATTCTGCTATTATAGATGCTCAGAGCCCCTAGGCTTTCCTGACCTAGGCAAGTTATCCAACTAAGTCTCCTTTCTTGGTCTGTAAAACCAGAAGAATGACACCCAGAACTGGGAGACTGGAATGCAATAATATTTGCCAAACATCCAGGACAGTGCATGGACCGTAGTTGGTGCTTTAAAACCACTTGCCATTGAGTTGATTCCAACTCATGGTGACCCCACACATGTCAGAGTAGAATCCATAGGATTTGCAACGACAGGTTTTTTAGAAGTAAATCACCAGGTCTTTCCTCTTAGGTGCCTCTGGGCAGACTCAAGCTGCCAACCTTTCCGTTAGCAGCAAGTGCAATAAACATTTGCAGAACCCAGACTCCAGTAGGTGCTTAGTAAGTGTTATTTCCCATCTTCCCCCTCCTGGCTCACTAGCTTTCTCTTCTTTGATGGCTCTTGCTTCTCTTCTGTCTTATCTCCCCACCACTTCAGCCCTCTCTCTGCACTGACTCTTAGAGAAACTAAGCCTCATCCAGCCCCTCTCTGAGGGTGACTCTCAAATGCCTGTCTTCAGCCATGAGTTGGGCTCCATTCCTACATTACCTCCTGCCTGTGGTACATTTCCACTCAGAGATCAACCCAACCTCCAAGTGACCCAATTATGAACTCATTTTATTCACCACCAAATCAGATGACCCTTCCTGTTTCTCTTTTTCTGTTAACAACTCAGTCACGTGAGAAGCTGTTGAAGGAAATGGAGGTGTTTGTGAATAAGACTAAATTTGAAAGGGGGACATGGGATCAGTTCTCAAATTAGCTGTCCTGTAGAAGAGGTAATAGAAAAACTTCCAAAGGTCTGTACAGTAGATTAAACAGAGGCAAATGTGGGCTCCATCAAGGAGAAACACTCAAATAAAATCAACTATTCAACTAAAGGAAGCCCTGGTGGGCAGTGATTAAAGCACTCAGCTGCTAACTAAAAGGTTGGTGGCTCAAACCCACCAGCTGCTCCATGAGAGAAAGATGTGGCAGTCTGCTTCCATAAAAATTTGCAGCATTGGAAACCCTATGTGGCAGTTCTCCTCTGTCTTGTAGGGTCAATATGAGTCAGAATTGAATCGACAGCACTGAGTTTCAATTTTCGTTTTATTCAACTATAGAGTTACCCAGGGACATGGTGAAGCAGGGGTTAAATGCCACTGATCAGGGAAACCATAAAGTGGCTCCTAAGGTGATCATATTAAAATATAGGTTAAAGACACCTGTCACCACCTAATATTCAAAAGGTTTCCATAGGCATGACCCTTTACAACCTACAGAGAACAGAACTTCTAGCAGTATATACATCAACCTGAAGCACTCCTCTTTTATTTAGACTTATACTATATCACAGCTTTTTATGGGACTTAATTGTGCTTGAGGATAGAATTTGGGGAGAAAGGGGTGTGATACAATTAAGGATAGTTATCTTGATATATGGGAGCTCTGGTAGCATAGTGCCTAAGGCACTTGACCGCTAACCAGAAGGCTGGCGGTTCAAACCCACCAGCCACTCCTCGGAAGGAAGATGGGGCAATCTACTTCCGTAATGATGCTGCCTTGGAAACCCAAGGAGGGGTCGCTATGAGTCGGGTCTGACTCGACGACAACAACAACAACAACAACATCATCTTGATATATGATCTAGAACTAATGGTACTGAAGGAGAAAGTCAAAGCTGCAATGAAAGAATTGGTGAAGAACAAGGCTCCAGGAATTGAAGGAATACCCACTGAGATATTTCAACAAATGGATGCCCTATTGGAGGCACTCACTCAGTTATGCCAAGAGATTTGGAAGACAGCTACCTGGCCAAGTGACTCGAAGAGATCCATATTTGTACCCATTCCAAAGAAAGGTGATCCCACAGATTGTGGAAATTATAGAACAATATCATTAATATCGCACGCAAGTAAGATCTTACTGAAGATAATTCAAAAACGGTTGCAGCAGTATATTGACAGACAACTTCCAGAGGTTCAAGCCGGATTCAGAAGAGGACGTGGAACAAGGGATATCATAGCTGTTGTCAGATGGATCTTGGCTCAAGGCAAAGAATACCAGAAGGATGTTTACTTGTGTTTAATTGACTATGCAAAGGCATTTGATTATGTGGATCATGACAAATTATGGGTAACATTGAGAAGAATGGGAATTCCCAAACACTTGATTGTACTCATGAGGAACCTGTACCTTGACCAGGAGGCTGTCGTTCGAACAGAACAAGGGTACATTACATGGTTTAAAATCAGGAAGGGAGTACATCAGGGTTGTATCCTTTCCCCACATTTATTCAATCTATATGCTGAGCAAATAATCCGAGAAGCTGGATTATGAAGAAAAACGTGGCATCAGGATTGGAGGAAGAATCATTAACAACCTGAGATATGCAAATGATACAACTTTGCTTGCTGAAAGTGAGGATGACTTGAGGCACTTACTGATGAAGGTTGAAGAATACAGTCTGCAGTATGGATTACGTCTCAATATAAAGAAAACAAAAATCCTCACAATTGGACCAATAAGCAGCATCACAATAAATGGAGAAAAGGTTGAGGTTGTCAAAGAATTCACGTTGCTTGGTTCTACAATCATTGTCAGTGGAAGCAGCAGTCAGGACATTAGATGATGTGTAGCATTGGGAAAGTCAACAGCAAAGGAACTGTTTCAAGTGCTGAGGAGCAAGGATGTCTCCTTGAGGACTAAGGTGCGCCTGACACAAGCCATATTTCCAATCACCTTGTACGCATGTGAGAGCTGGACAATGAATAAGGAAGACCGAAGAAGAGTTGATGCTTTTGAGTTGTGGTGCTGACGAAGAATGCTGAAAGTACCATGGACTGCTAAAAGAACTAACAGATCTGTCCTGGAGGAAGGGCACCCAAAATGTTCCTTGGAAGCGAGAATGGCCAGACTTCATCTCACCTATATTGGTCATGTTGTCAGAAGGGACCATTCCTCGGAGAAGGATGTCATTCTTGGTAGGATGGAGGGTCAACAAAAGAGGGGGAGGCTTCAAGGAGATGGATTGACAATGATGGGCTCAAGTATAGCAGGGATTGTGGAGCTGGCACGGGATCAGGCAGTGTTTCGTTCTGCTGTGCATGGGGTCGCTATGAGTCAGAAATGACTCGACGGCACCTAATAACAACAACATCTTGATATAGATCTTAAAACCTTGAAATCCTCAGTGGTTCCTCATTGGGCTTAAGAGATAAACTACAATCCTTGTGGTGACTCTCAAGGCCCTGTCCAGTCTGCTCTCTGCCCACTTCACCAACTCAATTTAGGCCCCTGCTCTGGGCTCTCCTCACATGGCCTCCTTTCTCAATCTCCCAGGCTACATCCCCTGTTATAGGTACTCATAGCAACCTTTACTTCTGTAGGGTGAAGAATTATTTTACCTAAATAATTTGATCTTTTTTCCCTGGTTGCTAACAGGTAATCTAAATCCTTTGAATTTCCAAGTGCAGTGCCTTTGTTACTTAGGGAGAACTTCAGACTACATCTGACAGGTTATGCTGATGAGATGACTTGGTTGCCAAGCACCTGACCTCGAGGTCTGGAAACTGAGTTCAACCATATGGGCAATGATTCAGTCATCCATGCCTGCATAATAAAGGTCCAATAAAAACTCTGGA
The DNA here is from genome assembly GCF_000298275.1 of Orycteropus afer afer. Taxonomy (NCBI): domain Eukaryota; kingdom Metazoa; phylum Chordata; class Mammalia; order Tubulidentata; family Orycteropodidae; genus Orycteropus; species Orycteropus afer. Next base: position 3,671,546 of record NW_006921697.1, read on the forward strand.
CACTGGAGTTCAGATGAGCTTCCTGGTTGGTGACAGACATTGATGTACCAGGAGGAAAATGTATTCTTAGGGATGTGGAAGTTCCATGTTTGGGACTCTCCTAGACTTCTCCATATGTGTCTCTTCTTCATACTTGTCCTCATTTGTATCCTTTTTGCTATAATAAAACAATTGTAAGTATAGTGCTTTCCTGAATTATGTGAGTCGTTCTAAGGGATCATCAAACCTGAGAAGGTAGTGGGAACCATCGAATGTGTAGCCAGCAGGTCAGTAGTGTGGGTATCCTGGAGAACATACTGTGGCAGGTGTCTGAAGTCTTGGGCATACTTGGCAGTCTGGAGGACTATGGCCAACTGTGAGATCTGACTTAGATCCAAGTAGCTAGGGTTAGAAGAAAAAGAACTGCATTTTCTGGTTTAAATTTAAAATTGATGTCATCTGCTCCTGAAAAGATTATAGCAAAGAAAACCCAATGGAACAATTCTACTTTGTCACATGGGTTCACTAAGAGTCAAAAATACAATTAATGGCACCTACCAACAACAGGAAACACACATTGTGATTTTGCACTTGGTAATCATTTTGTGCTCACAACCCTTACAAAGTTGGGTTATCCCATTTTTAAGAGAAGGAGAAACTGGGGCTATCCTTAGGTAAGGAGGTCATGTGACATTTGTTCCATTCTGCACCAGAGGCAGGAGGATCCTTGCCCACCATGTGGCCCCTCTTCTTTCAGGGGACTGGAGATGTTGACAGCAGCAGCTTTACCCAGGCATACACATTAGCCATGCCCAGGGGCTACTGTGCACCACTCAGCTGTCAGTAGCTGTACTGTGGTGACTTGCATGTTGCTGTGAGGCTGGAGGCTATGCCACCAGTATTTCAAATACCAGCAGGGTCACCCATGGTAGACAGGTTTCAGTGGAACTTCCAGACAAAGACTCAGAAGAAGGAAAGATATATTACTGGAAAACTTTATGAATAGCTCTGAAACATTGTCTTATAGTGCTGGAAGATGAGGCCCTCATGTTGGAAGGCACTCAAAATATAACTGGGGAAGAGCTGCCTCGTCAAAGTAGAGTTGACTAATGACATGAATGGAGTAAAGTTTTTAGGACCTCCATTTGCTGATGTGTCATGACTCAGAATGAAAAGAAACAGCTGCAAACATCCATTAATAATCAGAACATGGAATGTACAAAGTATGGGTCTAGGAAAATTAGAAGTTGTCAAAAATGAAATGGAGCACATAAAGATCAATATCCTAGGTGTTAGTGAGTTGAAATGGACTGGTTTGCACTATTTTGAATCAGGCAACCATATGATCTACCATGCCAGGAATGACAAATTGAAGAAGAACACCGTGGCATTCATCATCACAAAGAATGTTTCAAGATCTGTCCTGAAATACAATGCTGTCAGTGATAGGATAATATCCATACACCTACAAGGAAGACCAGTTAATACTACTATTATTAAAATTTACACACCAACCACCAAAGCCAAAAACAAGGAAATTGAAGGTTTTTATCAACATCTGCAGTCTGAAATGGATCAAACATGCAACCAAGATGTATGGATGATCACTGATGATTGGAATGCAAAAGTTGGAAACAAAGAAGAATCAGTGGTGGTTGGAAAATGTGGCCTTGGTGATAGAAGTAACGCTGGAGATTGCATGATAGAATTTTGCAAGACCAATGACTTATTCATTGCAGATACCTTTTTTCAGCAACATAAACAGCAGCTATACACATGGACTTCACTAGATGGAGTACAGAGGAATCAGATCAACTACATCTGTGGCAAGAGGCAATGGAGAAGCTCAATGTCTTCAGCTAAAACAAGGCCAGGAGCTGACTGTGAAACAGACCATCAACTGCTCAAATGTAAATTCAAGTTGAAGCTGAAGACAATTTAAAAAAGTCCACAAGAGCCTAAATATGAGCTTGATTATACCCCTTCTGAATTTAGAGACCATCTAAAGAATAGATTTGGTGCACTGAACACCAATGACCAAAAAACCAGACAAATTGTGGGATGACATCAAGAACATCATCCATGAAGAAAGCAAAAGGTCATTAAAAAGATAGGAAAAGAAGAAAGACTAAAATGGATGTCAGAAGAGACTCTGAAACTTTCCCTTGAATGGAGAGTACTAAAGCAAATGGGAAAAATGACAAGATAAAAGACCTGAACAGAAGATTCCAAACAGCAGCTTGAGAAGACAAAGTAAATTATTATAATGAGATGTGCAAAGACCAGGAGTTAGAAAACCAAAAGGGAAGAACATGCTTGGCATTTCTCAAGCTGAAAGAACTGAAGAAAAATATTTAAGCCTCAAGTTGCAATATTGAAAAATTCAATGGGTAAAATATTGAATGATGCAGGAAACATCAAAAGATGGAAGGAATACAGAGTCACTGTACCATAAAGAATTGGTCGATGTTCATCCATTTCAGGAAGTGGCATATGATCAAGAACCAATGTTATTGAAGGAAGAAGTCCAAGCTGCACTGAAGGAATTAGTGAAGAACAGGCTCCAGGAATTGATGGAATAACCATTGAGATGTTTCAACAAACAGATACCACAGTGGAGGCACTCACTCATCTATACCAAGAAATTTGGAAGACAGCTACCTGGTCAAATGACTAGAAGAGACCATGTTTGTATCCATTCCAAAGAGAGGTGATTCCACAGAATGTGGAAATTATCAAACAATATCATTAATATCACACACAAGTAAAATCTTACTGAAGATAATTCAAAAACGGTTGCACCCATATATTGTCAGAGAACTTCCAGAAATGCAAGCTGGATTCAGAAGAGGACATGGAATGAGGGATATCATTGCTGATGTCAGATGGATTTTGGCTCAAAGCAAAGAATACCAGAAAGATGTTTACTTGTGTTTTATTGACTATGCAAAAGCATTTGACTGTGCCGATCATAACAAATTATGGATAACATTGAGAAGAATGGGAATTCCAGAACACTTAATGATGCTCCTGTACATAGACCAGGAGGCTGTCATTTGAACAGAACAAGGGGATATTGCATGGTTTAAAATCAAGAAGGGAGTATGTCAGGGTTGTATCTGTTCACCATACTTATTCAATCTGTATGCTAAGCAAATAATCTGAGAAGCTGGACTATATGAAGAAGAACATGGCATCAGGATTAGAGGAAGACTCATTAACAGCCTGTGATATGCAGATGAAACAACTTTGCTTGCTGAAAATGAGGATGACTTGAAGCACTTACTGATGAAAATCAAGGACTATAGTCTACAGTATGGATACCTCTCAACATAAAGAAAACGAAAATCCTCACAACTAGACCAATAAGCCAAACCAAACCAAACTCACGGCTGTCAAGTCATTTCCAACTCATAGCAACTCCTCCTTGAGTTTCCAAGGCAATATCTCTATGGAAGTAGATGGCCCAGTCTTCCTTCCGAGGAGTGGTTTGTGGGTTTGAACCATCAGCCTTCTGATTAGCAGTCAAATGCCTTAGGCACTACAACACCAAAGCTATAAGCAGCATCACAATAAATGGAGAGAATTGTGAAGTTGTCAAAGACTTCATATTGCTTAGTTCCACAATCAACACCAATGGAAGCAGCGTCAGGACATCAGATGACGCCCCAACACTAATAGCAAAGTTCAACAAGACAGAAAACAAATGCTGGCGAGGATGTGGAGAGATTGGGACTTTCATACACTGCTAGTGGGACTGTAAAATGATACAACCACTGTGGATAACAGTATGGTGATTCCTAAAAAAGTGGAATTAGAAATATCATTTGATCCAGCAATCCTATTACTGGGTATGTATCCTAAAGAAGTAAGAGCCAGAACAAGAATAGATACATGCACACTCGTGTTCATCACAGCACTATTTACAATAGCAAAAAGATGGAAACAACCTAGGTCCCCATCGGCAGAAGGATAACCAAACTATGATAGATACACATAATGGAATACTATGCAACACTAAATAATAATGTAGAATCTGCAAAACACCACATAACATGGATGAACTTGCAAGACATTAACTCACTGCCATCGTCAATTCTGACTCATAGCGACCCCCTTTTCTGAGTTTCTGAGACTGTAAATCTTTACAGAAGCAGATTGCCCAGTCTTCCTTCTGTGGAGTGGCTGGTAGGTTTGAACCACCAACTTTCTGGTTAGCAGTCACATGCCTTATGCTGAGTGAACTAAGGCAATCACAGAAGGACAAATACTGTTATTAGTTCATTATTGTAAAAAATCAAGGAAAGGTGTATATATGGAAGGAAACTTTCTTTGTTGGTTACTTGGGGGGAAGGGGAGGAAACACTGCAAAAATAAATAAAAATAAATTCAAGGCCCAAGTTGCAGTATGAAGGATTTTATGGGCAAAATATTGAACAATGCAGGAAGCATCAAAAAAAGATTAAAGGAATTCACAGAGTCACTGTAGCAAACGAATTGTTCAACATTCAGCCATTTGGGGAGGTAGTGTATGATCAAGAACTATATGGTATTTTTATTTTTTGTGGGGTGATGGTGATGAGTCTTTAAAAAAAAAAATACTTTGTTGTGATTTGGGTGAACATATACAGAATAAATTGGTTTTCCATTCCAAAAAAAAAAAAAAAAGACATCAGACAATGACAAATTTGCTGCAAAAGACCTCTTTCAAATGCGGAAGAGCAAAGATGTCTCTTAGAAGACTAAAGTGCACCTAACCCAAGCCATGGTATTTTCAATCATCTGATATGCTTGTGAAAGCTGAACAATGAGGAAGGAAGACAAAAGAAGAGTTGATGCTTTTGAGTTGTGGTGTTGGCAAAGAATACTGAAGAACCATGGACTGTCAAAGGAACTAACAAATCTGTCCTGGTAGAAGTGCAGCCAGAATGCTTCTTGGAAGTGAGAATGGGCAGACTTCATCTCACCTACTTTGGTCATGTTGTCAGAAGGGACCATTGCCTGGAGAAGGATATCATGCTTGGCAAAGTGGAGGGTCAACAAAAAAAGGGAAGGTCCTCAACAAGATGGGTTGACATAGTGGCTACAACAGTGGGCTCAGATATAGCAAGAATTGTGAGTCTGGCACAGGACCATGTAGTGTTTTGTTTTGTTCTACATAAGGTTGCTGTGAATCAGAGCTGATACAACAGCACCTAACAAGAATAACAACAGGCTACTGAACACAATAATAATAATAAAGTTGGTGTCAGAAGATGCACCTTCACTTACCTTCACTTTCACAATTGTTATTTTCATAATTATAATTAATTGTAGGATTGAATTGTTGTTGATATGAGCTCTATGAAGGCAGGGCCCTTCTTATCTTGCTCACTGTTCTATCCCCAGCACCTAGTAGGTTCTCAATAAATATCTGTTAGAAGAATGAATAAATGAAAGTAAGAATACACGACTCACAAAGGGGAAGCGTATATGGCCATTTTCAGCCTAGGATTCTCCATTTCAATGATTCTAATATTAGGGCCAGAAACATAGACTTCATCATTAGCTTTCCTAGATTGCCCAACCTTCCTTCCGAGGAGTGGCTGGGAGGTTTGAACCACCAGCCTTCTAGTTAGCAGTCACGTGCCTTAGGCACGACACCACCAGAGCTGCCACACATACAGCCTCCCCGAATCCTATCCCCGCCCTAGCTCTGGGTCACCACCACTTCCTCAGTCTTGACTTCTAGAATATATATATGTTTTACACATATTTAATTTAAAGTCCCCTCTACATCTATATAAGGAACTCTGGTGGTGCCTAAGGCATTTGACTGCTAACCAGAAGGTTGGCAGTTCAAACCCACCAGCTTCTCCTCGGAAGGAAGACTGGGCAGTCTACTTCGGTAGAGATACCACCTTGAAAACCCAAGGGGGAGTCACTATGAGTTGGGATTGACTTGATGGCAGTGAGTTTTTTGTTTGTTTGTTTGTTTGTTTTTTGGTTTGGTGGTGTAGTGGGTAAGGCATTTTGGATGCTAGCCAGAATGTTGGTGGTTCAAACCCTCCATGGGAGAAAGATGAAGCAATCTACTTCTGTAAAGATTTATAGCCTTGGAAACCTAATAGGGGTCGCTATGAGTCAGAATCAACTCAACGGTGGTGAGTCTGGTTCTTTGGGTTTCTACGTATGTATGAGTCCTGAGGAGGGAAAGTGTCTTTTGCATCATATTCCCAATGTCTGATATATTGTTGTTGGTTTTAGTTGCCATCAAGTTAGCTCCTAGTTATGGTGATTCCATGTACAACAGAATGAAAGGCTGCCCAGTCCTATGCCACCTTCACAATTGATGATATTCTCAAGTCCATTGTTATGGCCACTGTGTATTTTGAGTGCCTTCCAACCCAGAGGACTCACCTTCCAGCACTGTATGCATTGTATTTTGTTGTAATCCATTTGCATTGGCTAATTTTCGGAAGTAGATTGCCAGACCTTCCTTCCTAGTTTGTATTAGTCAGAACTCCACCAAAATCTGTCCACCATGGGTATATGAAATACTCATAGGTATTTAGCTTCCAGCTTCCAGTATCATAGCAACATAAGAGCTACCACAACGTGACACACTGACAGAGCAGTGGTGGATCTAAAACGTGTTGTTGTTGTTGTTATGTGCCATCAAGTCAGCCCTGACTCATAGCGACCCCTCCTTGGGTTTCCGAGGCAGTATCACTATGGAAGTAGGATTGCCCAACCTTCCTTCCGAGGAGTGGCTGATGGGTTTGAACCGCCAGCCATCTGGTGAGCAGTCAAGTGCCTTAGCCACTATGCTACCAGAGCTCCCGGATCTAAAACGTAGCAACTGCTTAATAGGAATAATCAAAAGCGCTACTTTTACTTCACACCCACCATGCATCAGGCAGTTTATATACATCGAGTCACTTAATCCTCTCAACAGTTATAAAGTAGGTACTGTCATTAACCCCATTTTACAGATGAGGAAATTGAGGCTTAGAAAGATCAAGTTATGTACTCAGACCTGAGTTCTTTATCCTTGCTGTCCACTGATTTTCCATGACTGTTGGAGGGTCAGTCTTGGGTCAGTCAGATGAAGGACTCGCTAGATAAGCTACATGCCTTACCAGGCATACTAGGTAAGTCACAAAGACTTACGCAGTAGAGATTTGAAGTTGGTGATGGGAAGGGTGCTGAGAGCACGAGGAAGGGAAGGGGTCTGAGCAATTCCAGGAGCCACCCTCAGGCAATGAACAGGTCGCTGGTTTCACTTCTTACCATTCACACTTTTCCCCCTGCAGCCCTCAGAGTTCTAGTGTTTAGAATTCAGGGAGCTCTCATCCTGCTACAGCTAACAATAAGGCTGTCCCAGGAGGGCCCCGCAGGGTTTATCCTCCATCTAAAATTCCATTTGGGGAATCCCAGCCATGCTGCAAGTGGGGGTGGAGGAGCAGAGCCAGGCAGGGCGTGGTTCTTCTCCCTGGCACAGCTGTCAGGCTCCAGCATGTAGGGGTAGAGGTGGCACATTGCAGGCATTCCAGCTCTGGGGAATTTACCGACAGCAGGTCCAGCAGGAGGCAAACCCAGGGGCTTTTTATAGCCTTCTAACAGCATAGAGGAAAACTAATCTCCTAGAGAGAGAAGGAAGCACGTGTCTTTTTTAGGCACCATTCCCTCAGCCATGTCGTCCCCAGATGCCCACAACCCAAACTCAGGGCAAGAGTCACTGCTGAGTGAGCAGTGTGGTGGAAGCACTCTCATTCTCTGGGAGCCGGGAGATGGGGATCCCAACCCAGTTCCTTGAATCCTCTCTTTACACCTCCATTTCCTTACCTGTCAGCAAACCTGGGCCCAGACCAAATCCATTCTGCCACCTCTTTTTTCTTTTAAATTGTGATTTGGGTGAAGCTTTACAGAGTAAACTGTTTTTCCATTCAATAATTCAGACACATTTTGTTTAGTGACATTCGTTGCAATCCTTCTCATGTAACAGCAGTCTTCCCACTTCCTCCCTGTGTTTACCATTTCCCTTCTTCCTTCTTTCCTATCCTTTCCTGCCTTCTTAGCTGTATTTCTGGGCAAATTCTGCCTTTTTGATCTCGTATAGTTGATTGTTCCAATAAGCGCATAAGATTGGGCAATCTACTTCCATAGAGATACCACTTCAGAAACCCAAGGAGGGGTCTGTATGAGTTGGATTCGACTCAACAGCAGTGAGTTTGGTGGGGTTTTTTTTTGTTTGTTTGTTTTTTGTTTTTTTGTTTTGGTTTTTGGTTTTTGTATAGGCCTGTTAATCATTTGGCTGAAAGTTAAACCACAGGCGTGAGTTCACTTCCAGGCTTAAAGGGTATCTAAGGGCCATAGTCTTGAGGGTTCCACCAGTCTCTGTTAGACCAATAAAATTGGTTGTTTTCATGATTTTGAGTTTTGTTCCATATTTTTCTCCCACTCTATCTTGGACCTCCTATTGTGATCCCTTTCAGAGCAGTCAGCAGTGGTAGCTGGGCACCATCAAGTTCTACTGGTCTTGGGGTCATTAGTTGTTTGGACTAATCGTTTCCTTGTATCTTTGATTTTCTTCATTCTTCTTTGCTATGGACAGGGAGAAACCAAGAGTTGCGCCTTAGATGGCTGCTCAGAAGCTTTTAAGACCCCAGTCCCTACTCACCAAAGTAGGATGTAGAACACTGTCTTTATGGACTATGTTATGCCAGTTGACTATGGTCTTGAATCTCCATGCCCAATGACTCATTGCCTCTGCCACCTGTTTTTGTAAATAAAATTTTACTGGAATACAGTCTCATCCATTCATTGTGTATTGTCTATGGCTGCTTTCACATTAAGAGGGCAGAGTTGAGTAGTTGTAACAGAGGCCCTATGTCCCCTCAAAGCCTAAAATATCTGGTCCTTTATGGAAAAAGTTTGTGAATTCTTGGATTAAACTATAGAGAGATTAGAAGTGTCAGCCTGGAAGACTGTGGTGAGAAGGATGCTGAGGTTGAGCCAGACTGGGGAATGAAACAGTCATTCCATAGAAACCATACAAGAGTAGTGTTGGAAGGACCCCAGGACACAAAACAAAATCTTAAGCAATAGAGCTGTTCTGGTTGAAGTGGGGATGGGAATGCTGAGTTCAGCCCCTACAAAGTACACAGATCCCATAGGCTCTGACATAAAGAAGTTTGAAACCCACTTACCTAATCCTATGCCCCTCATTTTGCAAATGGATAAACTGAGGCTCAAGGGGCAGCATTGTGCGAGTGATCTTATGACAGAATCCCAGTCAGCTTCCCACAGAATCACTAACATGGTATCCAGGTATTAACAGAGCATGGACATATCTCTGCCCCGGAGAAAACCCATCCAGTGGCTTTGCAGACACTTGGGGCTGCTACTGGTGCATGGTGGCCATGATGTGTTCTTACTAACCCAGTGGCCCACAGTGGTTTAGAGCTGGAACTTGACCAAGACACATTGCAAATACTTCCCCATGATAAAACTAAAAAACAAAACAAAAAACAGTTGTCAAGTCAATTCCGACTTGTTGAAGCCTTGTGTGTCTCAGAGTAGAACTGCCCTCCGTGAGGTTTTCATGGCTGTGGTCTTTAAGAAGTAGATCACCGGGCTTTTCTTCCCAGACACCTTTTTTGAGTGGATTCTAACCGCCAGTCTTTAAGTTAGTGGCCGAGAATTTAACCATTTGCACACAGTAGTTTATTTGAGGCTTAAGGAGCCTTTTTTTTTTTTTTATGACAGCACCAGGGCCAAAAGAAAAAAATAAAAATTGAGTTGGAATCATATTAAAAAAAAAAAATTCATTGAAACTAAAACACATTTTTAAAACATTTTTAATTATGATTTGGGGTTACTAAGACACATTTTTAAAAATCAGGATCTACCTTACTATTGATACATTAATTTACTCATTCTTTCTCTTTTTCTTTTCAAAAAGTTGTTATTAAATAGATAAAGACATCTTCAAATCAGTATCATCTTAGAATGGAAAATTATGGTAATTTATACAAAAGCTTTCTTTGAAGATGGAATCAGATTTATTCATTTGTAGAATAAATATTTACTTTTCCTGTCCATTCTTGTCATAGGGCTTCCTGAGAGTAAGTCCTGCTGATATGAAACCAAGGGGGATTTTTGTAGCCCCACTTGTATAAAGATGAAACCTGTTCTCCTGGGAGTGTGCAAGGAAGCCAGGGAGACAGATCATCTTTCCTTACTTCCAGCCAGTGGCCAGGTGACACTCTGAGGGGTTACAGAGGGAGGCTCAGGGTCTCTGCACCCAGGAACTTCCTAGTTTGATACGGAAAATAAGATTTTGTCACAATGCCTACGACATGAAGTCACCTGCCTAGTGTCCACCAAAGAGAATATACAAAGGACCAGGGGTTTCGAAAAAGAGCCCTGGTGGTACAACAAGGAGCCCTGGTGGTGCAGTGCCTAAGGCATTTGACTGGTTCAGAGCCACCAGCCACTCTTCAAAAGGAAGACACAGCAATCTACTTCTGTAAAGATTCCCCACCTCAGAAACCCAATGGGGGTCACTATGAGTAGGAGGGAGCTCTGGTGGCGTAGTGCCTAAGGCACTTGACTGCTGACCAGAAGGCTAGTAGTTCAAACCCACCAGCCACTCCTAGGAAGGAAGGTTGGGCAATCTACTTCCATAGTGATACAGCCTCGGAAACCCAAGGAGGGGTCACTATGAGTCGGATCCAATGGGACAGCAATGAGTATGAATCAGAATCACTCAATGGCTGGGGGTTTGGTTTGGTTTGGTTGGTGATACAACGTTAAGTCAGTGTTCAACTGTTAATGGAAAGGTTGATGTTGAAACCTACCCAGCAGCTCCTTGGAAGAAAGACCTGACAGTCTGCTTCCAAAAAGATTTCAGTCTAGGAAACCTTGTAGGGTCATTCTACTCTGTTGCATGGGGTTGCTATGAGTTGAAATCAAGTCAACAGCAACAAGGGGGTTCAAGGAGCACTCTCTAGCTGGGAAGCTCAGGAACACTGGGGGAATGGCATTCCAGGCTGAGAAAATGGGGGGGTGGAAATGAAGAAGGAGCTTTGGTGGCACAGTCATTAAGTGCTCAGCTGCTAAGCAGAAGCTCAGGAGATTGAAACAGTTTGAACTGTTTGAACTGACTCAGTCATGCCAATGTAGCAAAATCGAAATGGACCCAAGTTTGTAAAATGTGGAAGTACCAGAATGATAACCAGGATGGGAAAAATTACCAGTCCAAGCGGTGGAATGGGAGACTTGGAAGAGGCATAGTGAGCCCTTTCAGGAGCCTGATGCAGGAGATTAGATTATTACCAGGACTGTGGAGATGACACATGTTCAAAGCGGAGCAGTCATCACCATCTTTGAGCGGGGTACTGCCGTTCAGACTGTGCCAATCAAGAGATTTGGTTGCTATGCAACACAAATGCTGTCCTTCTAAGAGGGAGATTAAATTTCTATCAGGGCATTGACCCATAATTTTTCCTGTTCCAGTTAAAATGTAATATACTCACATTTTACAAATTTGGATCTGTTCTGATTTTGCTTCATTGGTCATAACTGAATCAGGAAGAACCAGTTTGACGCCCTGGTTCAAACCCACCAGCTGCTTCATGGGAGAAAGAGGTGCTGTCTGTAGACAGCAATGGGTTTTTGTTTTGTTCTGTTTTTTTTGGTTTTTGGAAAATGATGGGCATGGAAGTCTGATCAGGATGCTAAGCAGGTCAGCACACCTACAGCCCAGAGAGGTAAAGAGACATTAATGGGAACCTCCATTTTCTTCTACAGAAGGAGGGCCTTATCCTCCAAGTTCCTAACTGGGAGTGTCCCAACCCTGTAGAGGCTGTGTTGCTTGCAATTTGTAACTAATAATAGAAGTGGATAATGCAGTAGCTGAGTGCATTGGCTGTGGTGTCAGATTGCCCAGGTTTGGATATTGGCTCTACTCCTTCCACTTAACCCCCTGAGTTTCTTCCTTTAAAAGTAGAGATAAGGATCAAATCTACCTATGAGGGAGAATAGAATCCATGCAGTGAAAGCACTCAGCATATAGAAAGCTTTCATTAAAAAAAAAAAAAAAAAGCTAATGCTTAAAGTACAGATTTGTAAATGATTGCCTTTCTTAATAAATTAGAGAGGAACCCAAGTCATGTCTATAACCCTTCACTCTCACTGCTTGCACGCCCACCCTTGCAAGGGATGGAATTACAGGGGAACTGGCATAAGCCCCAAGGAGTACCAGAGCATGGGAAGATCTTTCATCAGTGTTACAAAGGGAGACTGGTGTTCTGGCCTCTGGGGAGCTACTGAAGAGCTTCAGGGGGGAGTTATGCTAAGTGCTGCCATTTGGGAAAATTATGAAGGCCAGCCATGAGCTTATGTTAGAGTGGAAGGGAAGAAATTGGAAAGAGGTGACCAGTTAGGAGCTGCAGTAAATACTTCAGGTGAGCAGCGGACTGTGTAAGGTTAATCCACCTTGACATTTATGTTAAGAACAAACCAAAAAATAAAATCAAACCCATTGCCATCTAGTCAATTCCAGCTCTTCACGACCCCAAGTGTTACAGAGTAGAACCTCTCCATAGGGTTTTCTTGGCAGTGATCTTTGTGGGAGGAGATCATCAGGCCTTTCTTTGGTGGGGCTGCTGGATGAGTGTGAACCACCAACCTTTCACTTAGCAACCAAGCACAAACCATTTGAGCCACCCAGAGATCTAAGTGAAGAACAGGGACATGTCAAACTTTATACTCTGTCATTTTCAAATAGAGTTAATTATACAGAACTGGCTAGTCTAATGGGGCAGAAAGGAGCCCTGGTGACACAATGGTTAAGCACTTGGCTGCTAACCGAAAGGTCAGCAGTTTGAACCTTCTCAGGAGAAAAGAGCTGGTGATGTGCTTCATCAAGATTTCAGCCCAGGAAACCCTATGAGCAGTTCTAGTCTATCATAGAGGGTCGCTAAGAGGCGGAATCACCTTAAGGGCACCCAACAACAGTAACAGTGGGGCAGCAAAGGGGACATTTGTCCTGGGGCGCTTCAAGAACCAAGACATTCATTCCCAGGACTTTCAACCATCACTTTCCTGGATGCCCACACCCAGCCCTGGAGGCAGGAATTACCCCCCAGGGATGACCCACAGCCCACCCTGAGTGGCTGGGCTCCCTAAAGGGTAGTTTCTTGGGGGCCTGGCCCAGAACAAAACCCAGGGTTAGCTCTGAGGGCCTTTGCAGGGGAGGAAGAGGGAAGGAAGGGAGGGAGGGAAGAAAAGGACTTCCTACCTGGGAGGGCAGTGTGGGTGTTTCTGAGCCCATCCTTTACAGCCCCACACACATACATTGAATATCTGGACTAATCCTTAGGTGATTTTTCAGTCCCTTGTGACCACTAACTAAAGCATTAATAATAATAAACCTTTACAAAAAGATTACTATGTGTTTGATACAATGCATAACACTCTTTGTACACTATCTCCCTTTCTCCTCACTACAACCCTCTGCTCTTATCATCTCAGTTTTACAGGTGAGAAAACAGAGGCTGGGTAAAGTGATGTCACCTGCCTGGGATCACTGGGCTAGGAAAGACAAAGACTAGATTCTGGATGTTTCTGACCCCGCTTACCCAGTGTCTCAACTACCCGTTGATTACTCCCCAGATCTCCTGGCAGGGATCTGTCCCATCTGGGCACAGTCCCTCTTGGAAGTGACATCTTCCTCTCTTCTTAGTTGATATTGCTAGAAAGTTCATCTATATAGTGAACCAAATACTGTATTCTTGGAGATGCCACCCACTGGTCCAGGTCTGTCCTCCAGAGCCCCAGGAAACAAGTTTGTTCCACCACCCCCATAAACTCTTCCATTCTTGGAGACCATTGTCATAGGCAGGACTTCTGACCCCCTTGTCTGTGAGCCATTTCTCTGAATTCTGGGTTGTTTGTTGATGCCTCCTAATGCACCTGCTGTGTGCCCATTGCTGTGCTGGACGCTGGGAAATTGTGATGGATATTAAGTCAGATACCATCCCTACCCTCAAGGTTTCACATTTTTATGGAGAAGGACACTGAACAAGTCATCTGCTCTAGATGGTAGAACAGGGTGATTTCACCTGTCCAGAAAGGCAGGATGGGCCTCCTGGAGGAAGTAACATCTGAACTGAGACTTCAAGGATGAATGGGTTACTGGGGGAGTAAGGAGATTTTAGATAACAATTCATAGTCAACTTGGTATGCATCAGGAACTGTTCTAAGCACTTTGCATAATATCTCACTGGGTCCTCAGAGGTGCAGGTATTATTATCCCCATTTTGCAGATGAGGATACTTACACACAGAGAAGTTAACTTGCCCAAGATCACAACTCATTGGGATGGCAGTTGAAAGAAAACAGACCATGCAGAGGAAACATCACAAACAAGCAACATTGGGATGGGTCTCCAATACTGAAAATAGTTGAGAAATAATAGATGATAATAATAATAATAATAATTCCATTGAACAGAGCAAAGCTAAATACTGTATTCATATGAGTGCATCCTGAACATCTCTTGGTGATTTTCTGGTTCCTTCCTTTATGGCACTGAGGTTTCTGTGAGATTATTGTCAACCTAATCCTTCACTTTTCAGAATCAATCCTTCACCTTTCAGAATGGGGATGCTATTAATCTCATCTTCGGAACTCTATACATGTTTTCTTGTTTATTGGAAGGTGAAAAACATACTCTCAATCACACTTTACCTATTTACAAAACCTTACGTTTTACAGAGTTCTCTTACCTTCCATGGTGTCCAACTTGCAACTCACTTGTAAGAGTCCTATGCGGTAGGCAGCGCAGTTATCATCATATCACACACTAAAGTTGAGGAAATAATAGAGGCTGAGAGACATAAAGTCACTTGCCTAAGGTCACACAACCATTAAGTGTGGAGTTGGGGCTTGAACCCTGAGCTTCTAACTTCAAACCTGTGTTCTCTTCACCACATCAAAACACAATATACACTAGCTGATGGGCTAGGAAGGTTCAAACCCTGGCACCTGTGACATCCAGCAAGTTCCATAACCTCTCTAGGCCTCAGTTTCACTCAGGCACAGAGTGTTAGGCACAGAGACTATTCCCACAATGAAATATTATGCAGTAGTCAAAATGAATGAGCATAGTGACAGACAACAATGAGATGAATCTTAATAATATATTAAAAGAAAAAAAAATCAGCCCCAAAAGATTACCTATAGTTTATACCCTTTTAGAAAGTTTAAAACAACTAAAATTTAAAAAGATATTTTTTACCATCCAAGGCATAACAATTGGTCTCTATCCACCCGGAGCAGCAGAGGAAGAAGGAGAGTCAGGAATAGGAGAAGGATATGGAATGTGTGGCTAATTGCCTCCATAAACAACTACCTCTTTTGCCATGAGACTAGAAGAACTGGATGGTGTCTGGCAGCTATTACTGAATATTTTGCTCAAAGATTCCATAGATCCAGGCAATGAAGAAAGAGAGAGAACAAGTACATATATAAGTTCTATGTTTTATCCAACCACATATATATCTTAATCCCTGGAAGATGAATAATAAGCCTGAGGAGAGAGGAGGAAAAAAAAAAAAAATGCATAGATCAAAAGGAGGAAAATGCAGAACAGAATTTTAAATTTTCTTGGACTCCAGACTTCCTGGAGCCATGAAGGTTGAATGAACCCCTGAAACCATTGTCCTGAGATAATCTTTAAACCTTAAGCCAAAAACATCCCCTGAAAATGTCTTAAAACCAAACAACAGTTTAGCTTAACTAGAACCAAATGTCTGCTTTGAGCAGTATGCTCTTTTAAGAACTGTCTACAAGGGATCAAACTGATAAGATCAACTTGGAAGATTTGATAGGAAACTTAGGGGACAGTGAATTTATGCTAATGAGGGAGGAACAACTCAGAAAAGGGGACTGAGAGTGGTTACAAACTCAAAGAATATAATCAGTGTCACTATATGTACATGTAGAAGCTGATGATTTGGTGTATGTTTTCCTATGTATTGGGAAGTCTACTTCTATAGTGATACCACCTTAGAAACCCAAGGAGGAGTTGCTATGAGTTGAAATCTCCTCAACATTAGTGAGTTTGGGTTTTTTTTGGTTTTATTCTCAACAACAGCAACAAAATAAATAAAATTATATAACAAATGAAAAATACATATTTGTTTTCCAGGAGTACATATGTTGTTGTTGTTATGTGCCGTCGAGTCGGACCCGACTCATAGCGACCCCTCCTTGGGTTTCTGAGGCAATATCACTATGGAAGTATATTGCCCCATCTTCCTTCCGAGGAGTGGCTGGTTGGTTTGAACCGCCAGCCTTCTGGTTAGCAGTCAAGTGCCTTAGACACTATGCTACCAGAGCTCCCAGGAGTACATATATTTCCATGAAATTATATCCCAGAGAAAGCAAGAGTGTGATGAACACCGTGTTCAGGATGATAGGTTGGGTAGGGGAGGCAAGTGGGTAGGATCATGTAGTTAAATGTAAGATCTTGCTTTGAATGGTAGGTTTCCAGGTACTTCTGATATCATCGGAGTCCCTGGGTGGAACAATGGTTACACACTAGACTATTAGCCAAAAGTTTGAAACCACCCACTCCCAGTGCCTCAGAAGACAGGCCTGGCTTCTAAAAGGTGACAGCCTTGAAAACTCTATGGAGCAGTTCTGTTCTACGTACATAGGGTCTCCATGAGCCAGAATCAACTTGAAGGCAACTAACAACAACAGTTACATTATCAAAAACAATTGTTTATATAAATACATAAAAATAGGATATGTATGACCCATGATGACAGTGTATCTTGAAACAAAGATTAGTTCAATTTTTTCCGACTCAACGGCACATAACAACAACAACAAGGTCCTATTTAAAAACAGAAGAAAAAATGTTAGGCACAGCACCCAGCATAGAGGAGTATTCAATAAATGTTGGCTGGCACTCTTAGAGGTCTTTATTATTATCTGCACATCCAGATACCCCTAAACAGAGACCTCGATGTCTGCCCAGGATTATTGATGACATGAGTCTCTCAAACTCAGGCTTTTGAGAAACCAAAAGCCCCAGATCCATATAGTCTTCCAGCCGGTCCCACACGCCAGGAATGGGCTGTTGCATCCTGGTCAACGAACACCAGTGGGGAGGGAATGCTTACTGCTGGTTCCAGCAAGCTTTGGGAATAGGGGATCCCTGTTAGAAGAAAAAGTCCAGAAGGTATTACAATGCAACAATTTAAAGTTTAGTTCTAGAGTTAAGTCTAGGCTTGAATCTTAGTTCTGTTTTATGCCTTTAGATAAATGACTATGCCTTTCTGAGCTTTACTTGGTTCTTTTGTGAAATACGGTATAAAAACAGTACCTAATGGGTAATTATGAGCATTAAATGAGGTAATCCATGCAAAACCCTTAACACAACACCTGGAATATCATTTAAGAGCTCAAAAATACTAACTGCCTTTATCATTGGTGTCTCAGACCACTCCACGGGGCTGCTCTGTTTGCACAAACCTCTGATGAAGGAGATTGTGCAGACGCTAAAAGCGGAAACAGCTGCCATCTTGGGGTGGGGTGGGGGTGGGGAGTGAGCATGTGTGTGTCACAGTCTTCCACTTCCTCCTGGAACCATTTCCTCTGTGAGCTAAACAGGGAAGACTCTGCAGACAAAGGAACAATTCTGGGAGAGCCCAATTCCACAGCCAAAAGTTATTACCTAGGAAGCCGGTGCCTCAGCCCCACCCCCTTCTGTGAGTCAGAGCGCCACTGGTGGTCTGGAAATGGCTTGATGAGAGAAGACTTCAAGCATCCGTGTGGCAGCTCAGAGCTGGGAAACAAGGTACCTCTGAAGTGAGGGCCTCTCCTGATGGCTAAAAGGAACCTGGTCAAAGCTGCTGTTAAGAAGGCCATTGAAGACCCAGAGCTATTGTTAGTTGCCACCTCGCTGAGTCACCGAGAATGATCCCATGGTCTGCTTCCCCACTGACCAACAACCTCCATGATGTCTAGCCTCCCCATCTTTCTAAAATAACAGTTAAATCAGAAAACTGTGCTATTCTACAATTCCTAATAATAATCCCTGCAGTTTACAAATCTTTTGTCAGCCATTCCCCATTTCCCCTCACAAACTCCTTCTCACAGAAGAGAAAAATGAGGTTAAGTAATTTACCCAAATTTACAACAGCAAGTGGAAGGAGTTAGACCTCAAACCAGGTCCACTATACTAAATCCCCAGTTCTTCCCACTATCCCTTACCATCTCCCTTCCTCTTGAATGTTTCTGTGTTTCTATCCCATGGAGTCAAACTTGTACTATTCTCTTCAGCTTAGAAGGATATTCAATTTCCTGCAATCACTGTAATTAACACACACAAAAGCCTTCCATGGTGACCTCACTACCCTTGCCCTCCCTCACACACATGAGCTATATTTAACTCCTGGAAAGCAATAAGTGCTAAGACATTGGCTTTGCAGCTGGGTTTTCTTTGCTGCTGCTTTTTTTATTCTGTTCCAGCGTGCATGGTTTTCTTACACACTTTGGTACACACTCTAGGACAACAGGAAGTGTTTGTTTTAGTGATAAACAATGCTGTCTCCCCTGATGTTCTGCCCACTGTTTGGCCTTCACTTGGACTCAGAGAGAGAAGTGCTTGTAAATTCAAAGGAAGGAAGTGAGACGTCCGCCTGACCCCAGCTGGGTGTATTTGCAGCCGCTTGGAAAAGACTGTGGGTAGAGGAAGGAGAGATTCCTGAGCCCACAAAGGGAAGGGGGAACTCCACCAGACTCACCTATGGAGCTGGTGTCCTCTCTGAGGGACACAGAGGCTCCTGAAGGAGCTCTGGGTGAGGCATCACCAAGGAGCTCCTCCAGTGTTCCCATTCTCCTGGCTTCAGTCCCCACACCTATAAAATGACGTAACCCAACTTGTAATAATGAAACCATGTAAATAATACATGTAGAGCTCTTAAAACAGTATGGCTTATAGTAGTGAGAGAAGAATATAAATAACTAACATTTATTGCATATTTAAGGAGCTCTGGTGGTGTAGTGGTTAAGGCATTTGGCTGCTAACCAAAAGGTCAGTAGTTTGAACCTACCAGCTGCTCCATAGAAGAAAGATGGGACACTATGCTTCTGTAAAGATTTACAGCCTTGGAAATTCATTGGGGGTTGCTATAAGTTGGAATCGACTCGATGGCAGTGATTTTGGTTTGGTTTTCTATTCAGTATTTACTATGTGCCAGACAGAGTTCTAAGCACTGTCACAGGTACTAGGCCCCCATTCCCACTGATACGGTAAATATGCTCATATGTTATCTACGATGCACATGAGGCATGAGGTGGTTATACAGATGACCCAAGGCACACAGCTAGAGGGTGGGGGAATCCAGTAAACCAATTGCCCTCAAGTCGATTCTGACTCATAGCAATCCTGTGTGTGTCAGAGTAGAACAGTTTATACTACTGTTTCCATAGGGTTTTCAG
This sequence comes from Orycteropus afer afer, assembly GCF_000298275.1. Lineage (NCBI taxonomy): Eukaryota > Metazoa > Chordata > Mammalia > Tubulidentata > Orycteropodidae > Orycteropus > Orycteropus afer. The sequence continues at coordinate 3,691,031 of NW_006921697.1, forward strand.
TGACAGATTTTTCAGAAAGAAATTGCAAACCCTTTCATCCAATGCACCTCTGGATAGATCTGAACCTCCAACCTTTTGAATAGTAGCTGAGTACGTTAGCCATTTGCACCACCCAGGGATCTAGGAAGTGGGGAAACAGGACTTGAAATCAAGTAGTTTGGGTTGCTCGATATGTTAGTTATCATTATCATTATTTCTTAGTTATTATGTTATGGTCAACATCCACCAACTGCAAAGTGTGTATCCCTAAATCAATTAGCAGGCATATTCATATGAGAGATATACAAGGCCAACAAAGCAGGTTGTATTGGGTTTTTAGCCAAGGGAAAAATTGAGCTTCTGCTTCCTTTTGTTTCCAGTGTTTTTTGTTGCCTCCCCCCCACACACACACTTTTAAAGCATCTTTTTATGTTGAGCCTCTGTGGTGACAGACATTTAAAATCTGTGGTTTAAAATCACTTTAACTAGCTGCTAGACTTACTGACTCAAAAAAGAAAGTTTGCTTCAATAATTCATTCAACAAATGTTTAAATACTTACCGAATACTTAATCTGTGTCCGGCACTAGAAAAAGTGGTTGCTATCCCTGCCCTCATGAAGCTCAAGCTCAAGTGGGAGGAGACTGACATTAATCAAATAAATATATACATAAATGTAAAATTTTACCGTAAGTGCCACAAAGAGAGATACTAGATGTACTATAGCATAAAATAGGGGTTTGGATGTGTTTGAAAGGACAGGGAAGGTTTCCATGAGGAAGTCATGATTGAGTTGAGAGCTGAAAGAAGGTATTACTGGTCTGGGTGAAAAGAGGAAGTCTAGCCACTGGAGGGAACAGCGTGTGCAAAGCCTTTGGATAAGAAGCTAAGGAACAGAGCATGAGGGAAGCCTAGAGGGAGGTCACTCTGGAATGGCCTGCAGGGTAGGAAGGCCACAGGAAATGTTCTTGCTTTCCTTCCCACACCCAAACATTTAGGTCACACCTGCAAAGTGCACTACTTTCCTTCTCAGGGTGATTTGCATCCATCATTATAAAGGGTCACATCCCATTGATGAGCTAACTTGTTCAAACCCAGCATATAGAAAGCCATCTCTAAAATCATAATAAAAAATTTGAAGTGTTGCACTGGTTCTCTCTCCAGAACAGGAGCCTTTACAAGATGGAAATTAGGTTATTTTGCTGTTTGGAAATAAGAATAAGAATGTGAGTAAACCAAAAGAAAAATTGTAGGCCCTTTGTAAAACCACATTCTGACAACTTGTCGTATTTTCTGTTTTGAAATTGTGATGGTTACATTTCTCTGACTTTGAAAACAAAGAAGCTTGAGTTATCTTTGTCCTCTCTTTTTAAAGAGGCTTGTCAAATAGTGAGATGGGAAGAAAAGAACCTGCATTATTTCCTCCTACTGCTTTGCATTTAATGAGATTGTAACTTGCGAGCTATTTCCAATCATTTTTCAAAATTCCACATCTAAAAGGGGCAATGAGAATGAGATCACGTGACAGAGCACACAGCACTGCCCCCCCCACCCCACCCAACCCGGTAGATGTTGATACAGGGTTTATTATTCCCTGTAGTTTGCTGAGGTTTCATCATTCATTTGTCTTTTGTCATGGAAATTGGACTCCTTTACCTTCAAGCTCTCTAAATAAATCCAGCTTTCCCTGCACCAGAGCCCAACCTGGCTGTGATAAAGGCCTTTGCTTAAAGGTGTCACTCAGACTGCATTAGGCATGGTGACCAGGGACAGTGTCCTGGGAGCAAATGACATTGCTTTTTAGCCTGTGGCTTAATTTCTGCTATAGAACATCGTGTTTTTATTTCAGTTAGTGGGAAAGGTGGAGGAGCAGAGAGAAAATTGATCTGAGTCTAAATTGGGTTTTCACCAGGAACAGTAAGCACTTAGTAGTGTAATCTTAGATATTTTAAAATGGGTTTCTAATTGTCAAGGAATTCACGTTGCTTGGTTCTACAATTGATGCCAACGGAAGCAGCAGTCAGGACATTAGACGACGTGCAGCATTGGGAAAGTCAACTGCGAAGGAACTGTTTCAAGTGCTGAGGAGCAAGGATATCTCCTTGAGGACTAAGGTGCGCCTGACACAAGCCATGATATTTCCAATCACCTCATATGCATGTGAGAGCTGGACAATGAATAAGGAAGACCAAAGAAGAGTTGATGCTTTTGAGTTGTGGTGCTGGCGAAGAATGCTGAAAGTACCATGGACTGTTAAAAGAACTAACAGATCAGTCCTGGAGGAAGTGCAGCCAGAATGCTCCTTGGAAGCAAGAATGGCCAGACTTCGTCTCACCTATTTTGGTCATGTTGTAAGAAGGGACCATTCCCTGGAGAAGGATGTCATGCTTGGTAGGGTGGAGGGTCAACGAAAGAGAGGGAGGCCTTCAGGGAGATGGATTGATACGGTGGCTGCGATGATGGGCTCAAGTATAGCAGGGATTGTGGGGCTGGCGCGGGATCGGGCAGTGTTTCATTCTGCTGTGCATGGGGTCGCTATGAGTCAGAAATGACTCGACGGCACTTAACAGCACAACAACAATTTTATTTGGGATTTTTTTTTTTTTTTTTGCCTCCCCAAGAACATTATCGCCATCTTGGGATTCTGTTCCTGTCTCTCCCACGTGATGAAAGATTGAAGCCTTATAAACATGATTAGACCATTTCTTCCTATTTTTCCCCCATTAGAATTCACTGTACCTCCCTAAGGCTCAAGTAAACAAAACAAGATCAATGAAATTTATTTGTGGTTCTAAATTTTGGACATAAAAAAACAATGTTGATGGTCCAATCTGTCCTCTGGATGCAGAGATGCCCTGGACCAGGAGCAAAGACAGGGTTCTGAGAAGGAAGAGGAGGAATCGGTGGACAAGCGGTTTACTGACTGGGGACAGGAGGGTCAGGAGTCCCGGACTGTGTCATAGAGCCACCACCTGGAAATATTGGTCCTCAGGGTCAGACTTGAGTTCCCCCTAGCCTCACATGAAGGGTCTTGCTAAGTGCACTGTCCTCAGGACATAAGCCCCTGAAGGAAGGGGTTCAATGTCAGGGCCAGAGTGATGAATAATCCATATAGTGGAGCTTGCATGCTCCTACTATGTCCCCTAGCCCCAAATACCTCCCTTTCTGCCTACCATCACACTGAAACTCTCCTGGAAGGTCTCATGTTAACAAAAAGAACACTATCTAGAGCACTGAGCTCAGTAAGCATCATTTCATATCATCTTCACAATAACCATGTGAAGCCACTAGTGTTATTTGTTTGCAGATGAAGAATTGGAGTTTAGGAAAATTAAGAAAGTTCGCCAGTTGCCCCCAGCTGGAAAATGGAAGAGCTGGGAGAGGCCCAGATTGTCCATAGCCTGTGCTCTTAGCCACTCTTCTGTGATGCACTTCTTCACTTCTTTGAAGCATTAAGCTTTGTGTCAAATTTGTGTGAATTTCACACTAAATACTTTTTTTATTTTTCACCTGGTTGTGTGGCCTGAAGTAAGTCAGATAACCTGTTTGACCTTCCATTCCCACCTCTTTAAAATGAGAGGGTAAGATTAGGTCATCAAAATATTGTGTTTGTTGAATGAATGTTTGTTGGGCATTTTCTAAGTACTGGTTGAGACACAGCTCCTGTCCTCATGGAGCTTATTAAAACTGTAGCAAATCATTTCTAAATATTATCTGATTAGTTCTTGAGAGTCCACATGGTTCTAGAGAGTATTAGGAAATAGAAATATCAACAATAGTACCAAAGTGGTTATCATTTAGTGAATGCTTGTTCTAGGCACAGGGCCATGCTAATTACTTTGCAAACATGACCTTACCTAACCTTCCCACCCTTTGAGGTTGGTATCCTATTAGTCTCATTTTATAGCTAAGAAAGCCAGAGCTCAGAGTTCTCTAATGTGTTCATTGTACAATTAGAAAGTACAGCACAAAAATTCCAATATACATGGGTCTGAATCCAAAGCCCTATCCCCTGTGCTGTCCCCAGCAAGACTCCATGCTCTAGCCATTTATGAACTGCTGTAAGGTCTTATTCTCATCTTAACTCAGTCACTGCAGAAACAAAATAAAAACCACTGCCATCAAGTCAATTCTGACTCATAGCAACCTACATTGGATTTTCATCTTTATGGAAGTAGATTGCCCCATCTTCCTTCTGTGGAGCCGCAGATGGGTTTGAACTGCCAACCTTCTGGTTAACAGTCAAATGCCTTAGGCACTGCACCACCAGAGCTCCTTAGTCACTTCAGAAAGGGAAGTTTAAGGAATGTGGGAGGTTTTCCCACATTACTTATGCAGGTAGGCATCCTTTATAGTATTTAATATCCCCTGTGGTATTTTCTGCTGGAGTATCTTTGAAAGACTGAACCTTGGATGACATGAATCAGTACCTGTTGAAGTACAAGACTACCTAGAGTACTTGTTAAAGTGCACATTCCTGGAACCCAGTATAGAAATGAATTGTCATCAAGTCTACTCCAACTCATGGCAGCCCCATGTGTGTCAGAGTAGAACTGTGCTCCATTGTGTTTTCAGGGGCCAATTTTGCAAAAGGATATCATCAGGCCTTTCTTCTGAGCCACCTCTGTGTGAACATGGCCCTCCAACCTTTTGGTTAAGCTGCCAAGCACATGGTAACTGTTAGTACCACCCAGGGGCTCCTGAATCTACTAAAGCACACTCTGCAGACAGAAGGTCTGAGAATCTGCATTTCTAACAAACCCCCTTAGAGAGTCTTATTCTTACTGAAATTTGGAACTACTACCCTGGTTGTATGTATGATCCCTGGCAGAATCATTGTCATATGCATTATACTATATGATTTTTCTCCAGATTGAATTCTCTGGTGGTTTAAATCCCTGTGATTTGAATTCTCCAGTATTAAAGGGAAAGCTGTCATTGAAAGCCCTTCTGTATCCCTGCACTTGAAAGCTGGCTTTGCAAGGTATATTGTTCTTGACCACCTGAGTGCAGGCTGAAGAGTTTCTTGTATCCATGGTGTATACAAAGTTCTCTCTGGGATGAGATCCTCACTGTAAGTCAGACATATGCTTTGAGCCATTTGTTTTTCTTCTATGAGATCTTCATGGTTAGGTTTCTGAAGTTCAGAAGGAACTAGTGGGGAGAGACTCACTGAGCATCATTTCAGCTCTGTAATAAGGGTCTCCACCCCTAAGTCAGACCTCCCAATGATGTCATGACCCAGAGCCCTCAGCAGGAGTGCTTTGAGGGGAAGCCCACCATCCATAGCTGCCTTTCTCTTTTCTGCCCTAGCCTGGCCTCCACATATGTCTTCTGGAGAATGTCTTCTCCATCAATGTCAATGTCTGGAGTCATTGTCTTCTGATGGAGGATCCAAGTTTAAGGGTCAAGCCCAGCTTTGGAACCAGACAAACCTGGATTAAAGGCCTGGCTAACTTTACTTCCTTGAGCCTCACTTTCATCCATTGTAGGACACCAAAAACAAAAAGAAAAACCCCTATTGCTGTCAAATCAACACCAATTCTTGGCAGTTGCTCCATAGGGTTTGCTTGGCTGTAATCTTAACAGAAGCAGATTGCCAGGCCTTCTGCAGCACTGCTGCATAGGTTCAAATCACCAAACTTTAGGTTAGTGTTCTAATGCAAACTGTTCATACCAGCCAACATCTTGTAAGCCACAGAGAGTAATAATATGTATTTCTTATAGGGATTGGAAGCTCTGGTGGCTTAGCGCCTAAGGCATTTGACTGCTAACCAGAAGGCTGATGGTTCAAACACACCAGCCACTCCTTGGAAGGAAGGTTGGGCAATCTACATCTGAAGAGATACTGCCTCAGAAACCCAAGGAGGGGTTGCTATGAGTTGAATCAACTTGACAGCAGTGAGTTTGGTTTATATGGATTGTGAGGATTCAATGAGATAATGCACATAAACTGCCTAGCACACAATAACCTCTCAACTCTAAGGAAAGGCTCTTGCATGTTCACTGCAAATGTGCTCAATTCAGAGCTTCTGCCTCCTGGTTCAGCTTTCTTCATCAAGTGCTTGTTAGACACATTTTATGAGTCTCCCTTGGCCAACTGCTGGCTGCCAGTCATTCCGGGCTGCAGGAACCACAGTCAAGGCAGCCTTCATGCTCTACTTGCCTCACCCAGGTTCACTCAGTTCCTTCCTTCTCTGTTTGGACTTTTGTGATAACATCTCCATTATATGAAAGCCACTCAGAAGTCAAGGTCCCACATTAAGAATCTCATCAAGGATCAGAAAGGAAGAAAAAGGGTGTTTCAAAGCTTGGGTACTAAAGCTCATGGTTTAACTATAAGAACTCCTTCAGAACCTAATTGTTCTTACTTTAGAAAAAAACTGCAACATGACTTAAATTGTGAACAGTATAGTACTAGGAAGGAGCTCTAAGGCAGTTGATTGCTAACTAGAAGGTTGGCGGTTCAAACCCACCATCCACTCTGTGGAAGGAAGACAAGGCAATCTACTTCCACATAGATTTACCACCTCAGAAACCCATTGGGGGTCACTATGAGTCAGAATCAAGTTGATGGCCGTGTGTTTGGGTTTTTTGGTTAGTTATTTTTTTTTTAAATAGTGCTTAGCAGCAGGAAAGCTGCCACACATAAGGAATTGCTGACAAAATAAAACATTGGAACCTCACAAAAAAAAAAAAAAAAGCTTTTTAAAGGTAAGAGATTTGGAGAACAAAGAGGGAGGGGGAGAAAAAGAAACAGACTTAAGAAATCTAAAAAGTTTCGCAAACTAGGGTCATTCATTTCAGGACAGTAGTTCTATAGGTATGTTTTGGGACCCCTGTAGGTCCACAAGATGCTTTCAGGGTGTATACAGGGTCTAAACTATGAAGCAACTTAGTAGTTTGGCTGTTAACCAAAAGGATAGAGAATTGACTCCACTCAGTGTTACCACAGAAGAAAGACCTGGTTGTCTATTTCTGAAAAATCACCCATTGACAACTCTCTGGAGCACAGTTCTACTGTGGAGTAACAAGTAGGGTCACCATGAGTCAGAGTCAACACTATGGCAAGTGGGAAAGAAAAAGAAAAGATGTTATATGCCTATTTTCACTCTCATAGGTGTAAAGTGGAGTTTTCCAGAAGTGACATATGATAGTGTGGTAGCTCTGAGAGCTGATAGGGTATGTGCTTGTGTATTCTTACGTTCTAAAATTTTTTCAGTTTTGTTAATACAGTAAATATATAACCCACATGAGACAAAAGTTCTCTGGGGTCCTCAATAATTTTCAGAAGTGTAAAGAGACCTGAGACCAAAATGTTTCAGAATCACTGATACACGGATAAACAACCCTATGCACTCATTGGCCCTGATACTCCTGTGTGATGACACAGCAGTGTCATGGATTTCCATGTATGAATTGTAGCTGCCAGCCACAAGAAAACTCCAGTGCTACCCTGCGATCCTCCCTTGTAATAATTGTTGTTGTTGTTAAGTGCCATTGAGTCATTTCCAACTCATAGCGACCCTATGCACAGCAGAACAAAACACAACCCGGTCTTGAGCCAGCTCCACGATTCTTGCTACACTTGAGCCCATCACCACCGCTGCCGTGTCAATCCACCTTGTTGAGGGCCTTCCCGTCTTTCATCGACCCTCCACCTTACCAAGCATGACATCCTTCTCCAGGGAATGGTCCCTTCTGACAACATGACCAAAGTATGTGAGTTGAAGTCTGGCCATTCTCGCCTCCAAGGAGCATTCTGGCTGCACTTCCTTCAGGACAGACCTGTTAGTTTTTTTAGCAGTCCACGGTACTTTCCTCATTCTTCACCACCACCATAGCTCAAAAGCATCAACTCTTCTTTGGTCTTCCTTATTCATTGTCCAGCTCTCACATGCTTATGAGGTGATTGAAAATACCATGGATTGTGTCAGGCGCACCTTAGTCCTCGAGACATCTTTGCTCTTCAGCACTTGAAAGTGAGTAATTGTAGGAGGCAGAAAATAGGAATGCCCACAAGCAAAACCAGTGGGATAGTATCTCATCCATTTCCTAATCCTGCCCCAGTGGCCAGCCCAGCACGTAATTAGTGGTCAGTAAATACTTTTGGATTGAATTAACTGACATTTAGTGTCTCTGTTGAGGATACCAGGGAGGTTTGTGATTCCGTTTGAACAGATTTCCTTCAAGCCAGCTAACTTTAGGCTAAAATGATTTCCTACTTCAGAGGGAAAACTAAACCATCCAGAACCCTTGCTTCTGTGGAACTGTTCACACTCAGGTCCTCCTGGCACCATTCTCTTGGACTGTGATGTGAGCACTGCCCCCTGGAGTTGTGTGATTCAGCAGCTCCAGGAACCCCACAGACTTGGAATAAAACCTGGTTCCATCTCTATCTACCTTAGTGACCATCCCATATCTCCTATAAATAGGTCATACTCACAGATGCACTGTAGGGATTAAGGAAGAAATCACATGGAAAGCCCCTTCCTCAGAGCCTGGCAGTAGAGATGCTCATGAGGTGGTTGTTAGTTGTTGTTAGTTGCCTTCGAGTTAACTCCAAGTCACAGTGACCCTGTCAACAACAGAATGAAACCCTGCCCTGTCCTGTGCTGTTTTCATGATCATTGGTATGTTCGTGTCCATTGTTGTGACCACTGTGTATTTTGAGTGCTTTCCAACCCAGAGGCACTATATTGGATAATATTCTGTTGTGGTCCTCAAGGTTCCATTGGCTGATTTTCAGAAGTTGATTGCCAGGCCTTTCTTCCTAGTCTTAGTTTGGAAGCTCCTCTTAAACCTGTTCTCTATGGGTGACCCTTTTGGTATTTGAAATGTTGATGGCATAGCTTCCAGCATCATAGCAACACACAAGCCACCACAGTGTGACAAACCAACAGATGGGTAGTAGCATGAGGTGGTAGTCATCAGTATCAGCCCTTTGCTCATTTTCAACCAGTTCAGGGTGATAGTAGAATGCCACAGAAAGACTGCAATATCACATTTTCCCAACAATATTATCTATACATAAGATTTCCTTTTTAAAAAAGTCCTAGTGTGGTCATCTGTTCATTCCATCTCTCATCAAATGCATGTAGAGTAGCCACAGTGAGCAAGTATACTCTAAGGAAGTCCACACTACTAGAACCTCACAGCCTGCTGAGGGAGATAGACCCACACAGATCACCACAGTGGTAAGTACTACAATGACAGCCCAGTAGTTGACTTGTAGTGAACATTTACTATATGCTAGGAAGGGAACCTTTTTTGCATGGTGTAACTAATCCTCACAGCAACCCTATGAGGTAGGTATATCATTACCCCCACTTTGCAGAGGAGGAAAGTAAGTCCCAGACAATCAACAACTTGCCAAATGGCCACAACTAATGAATGATGGAGCCTGAATTTGACATGAGGTTGTCTGGCTCCAGGACCAGTTCTCTCTCTCTTTCTCTCTCTCTCTCTCTTTTCAATTTTTATTGTGATTTGGGTGAAAGTTTACAGAGCAAATTCATTTTCCATACAGCAGTTCATACACATTTTGTTTCATGACATTGACTGCAATTCCCTACAGGGTAACAGCTCTCTTCCCTCTTCCTCCTCTCATTTACCTCTTCTCTGTGTCCTTTCCTCCCATGCACTCCCGCCCAGCCCCATCTTCCTGTGCAACCACTGTCCTTCTGTTCTCCCATGATTGATCACTCCAAGGAGTGTATCTACCTGATGTTAATGTTCACCCCATATGCCTGTCTATTGTTTGGCTGGAAGCCACAGGAGTGATTTCAGTTCCAGACCTAAAGGGGCCATAGTTTCAGGGATCTCACCAAGCTCTATCAGACCAGCAAACCTGGTCTTTTTTTATTTTTTTTTAATGATTTTGAGTTTTGTTTCACAGTGTTCTCCCACTCTATCCAGGGGCTCCTGCCAACCGAGTGGTTGACAGTGGTAGCCAGCCACCATCTAGTTCTTCTGGTCTCATGGTCAAATAGGCTGAGTATCGCATGGTCTACCAGTCCCTTGGACTAATTGTTTCCATGCGCAGGACCAGTTCTCTTATGCACAATGTTATAGCCCATCTTACACATCCAGTTCTCACAACTATAAGTCAGAATCAACCCAGTTCCCTAGCAGGGTCCAGGGTGAGGAGAAGCATTGGAGTTGGGAGTCAAGAATCTGGAGCCAAAATCCTGGCTCTTTTCCCTTCTGCATAACGTTGAAAAAGTTCTCAACATTTCTGAGCCTTAGTTTCCTTGTTTAAAAAGAGTGTTTCTCTCTCTGTGTGTGCATTGTATGGGGGAGAGGGGAGGTGATCATCGAACTTGTTCATAGGATCAGGCAGTATAGTGCCATGATTAAAAGAATGGAGTGAGAAAAACTGGATTCCATCCAGGCTCTGATAGCTGTGTAAAGTTATTCAGACTCCCTCTGCCTTAGTTTCATCCTCTGTGAAGTAGAGATAATTAAATGTTTGATATGGGATTTAAATGAGGCAATAAGTATGAAAGGACTTAGCACAACTTATAATGATTTTCAACACAGTTTAGACTCTTATTATTGTGCATGAGTGATGAGTGAATGACAACGTAGGACAACACTACTACTGTAAATGAAGCTAGTCTTCAGCTCTAAGGCAAACCAAGTCCCAAGTTACTATTCTGGACCAGGAGGCATCAATGACATCATGGTCTTGGCACTCTCCAGTCTTTAAAGGATTATGTCCTCTAGGATTTGAAACTCATTGTGGTCCCAGACCAGCAGCATCAGCATCAACTGGGAGCTTGTTGGAAATGCAGAATCTCAGATCCTACCCCAGATTTCATGAATCAGAATCTTCACCTTGACAAGATACCCTAGATAATTCCTATATACCCTCAAGTTCAAGAAGTGCTGGTATAGTATAGAAATAATGAATGGCAATGAGAGTTTTGGGGTGGGAAGGGTTAATGTTTTGTTTGGCTGCAGCCAAGGCACCGGAAACAGAAGGTTCCAGAGATTGAAGCATATGAACTGATGGGACAGGAAAGCTCCCTTCCTGCCTGTGTCCTGGATAGCCAGGAGCTCTGGCCTAAGACCTGCACTGAGCCTCAAGCTGCAGTGAGGCAGGACTCCTAGGCCTACAAAGCAGAGGGCAGGCTGAGACAGAGGGAGACCAAGTGCCTTTTCTGGAGGCTGTCCAGGCTCACAGTTGACAGGGTGAGCCCAGGGTGGTTCAATCCTCCAGCCAAGGCCACATGAGGTCTGAGGCAGAGTAGGGAGGTCTGGAGGGATGCCATGGATTAACTGAGCAGGGCCCTCCCAAGGGAGGCTGCATTGTTAGTGCTGGGACAGCTGTGTGAGGGCCTCCAAGTCCTCCCTGTTGTGCCTGGCCCTGCCCTCTGGTCCTTACTGCCTTGTCCTCTATGGTGGGCAAGGGGCCAGAACTCAAAGGCACAGAGCCATGACCATCCTGTGTTGGCTTTCCTTCCCAGTGCTGGAGCAGCTGCTCCCGGAGCTCACAGGGCTGCTCAGCCTCTTGGACCATGAGTACCTCAGCGACACCACCCTGGAGAAGAAGATGGCCGTGGCTTCCATCCTGCAGAGCCTGCAGCCCCTCCCAGGTCAGCCATCAGCACTCTGCCCAGGGCTCCACATACACAGACAGCAAGGCCTCCCTAAGCCATTCTCAAGAACCTTCAGTAACTCCCCAGGGCCTGCCTGCTGGAGAAAGTCTAAGCTTCATAGCAGGACATCCAATGCATTTCATTATCTTGCCCCAATTTCCTCATCCACTTAGACCCTACTTCCCCACCAGAACCCTAGCTGGGCTCTTTGTCCTGCTCCATCCCAACACTGTACACATTCACATACGCCCACCACATATACCACATAGTCACATACACACCACACATGACATATGCCACATACAACACACATTCACATATATCTTGTATACATAGTACACACACATAACACATACTCTTATATAGCACACACATGCACAACACATATACTCACAGCACATATACTCAACACACTATATATATGTGCATATACATTACACACTCCTACACAGATCACACAAACATACCACACACATGTGCACATCATACTCTTACACACATCACACACTCTCATACAATGGATCTCACATTCAGTGCACCACACATGTGAACTTACACATCACACACTCCCACACACACCACATACTCTCACACAGAACATATTATCATATGCAACATACCCCATATACACATTACATACTTCTATACACACATCACCCACTCTCACAGATAATTACACTCATATGTACCATACACATACACACATACACATAACATTCTCCTACACACATCACACACACTCACAACATACTCTCACACTCAATGTACCACACACATGCACATACACATCACATACCTTCCTACACATACCACACACTCTCACACACACTACATACTGTCATATGCAACATGCCTCACATACACATCACACACCCCTACACACATCGCACACTCACACACACAACACACTCTCAAACTCAATGTACCACATACACATGCATACACATCACACACTCCTACATACACCACATACTCTCACACACACACCACACACTCTTGTATACTTCCCCACGTCTTTATGCATGTCCCTCCCTCTGCTTTCCCACATCTTCCCTGCCCTTCACTGTCTCTCAGCAGCAAGCCTTCTCATCTAAATCCCAAGTCAGTCAGATTAACAAAGGATCTCAGTAAACTCACATGAGCGGTACGTGTGTCCTGTTTGAGGAGTCCCATGGGTGTGGTGGGAAGTCTCCACTGGGTGACTCTGAGCCTCACTCTTCCCCTTGATGAAGCAGGTTGATGGCACCGGCTGCCCTCATAGGGCTATTGGAAGTATGACAGGGGCAGTGGTTTTCCAGCTATGCTCTCCAGAGCAGCCTCTTATAATCTGTTTTATGGACTGGGTTTTTGGACATCCATTTATTTAAAGAAAGAGACCCTCAGTGAAAATTTAAAATTGAAAACCATTGAAATAACTTAGGATGTGAGCACGCTTTGCACACTGCATGCTATGTGCTGTGTGGGACAGAAGTCTGGGTGGAGTTGGGGAATGTAGCCCCTCCTCAGCATTTGTAGCTATGGGTGAGCTACCCTGTGAGGAGGGTCTCTTCCCTCCTCACAGCTGGTGGGTTCTTCTCCTTCCTCACAGCAAAGGAAGTCTCCTATCTGTATGTGAACACAGCCGACCTCCACTCGGGCCCCAGCTTTGTGGAGTCCCTCTTTGAAGAATTTGGTAAGCTAGCTTCTCCTGACCCCTGACACCTCTCTGCCCCTATCTGTCCCTGGATTGGACTGGAATATGCTAGCATTCTGGACTGGCTTTACTATTCCTTCCTTGAGTGACTTAGGGCAAGTCCATTCCTCTCTGGGCCTTTCAGCTCTGAAAGACTAGGCAAAATCCACATGGTTATAGGAAATTATCCCTGAGATTTGAAGCAGGCATGAAAGTCTGGCCAAAGAAGGTATGGCATATAAGTGTATTACCTTGCCACCTGCCACTTCCATCCGTTTGGTAGTGACTGCCTAAAACACCGGGCTCCAGGGGCTCATGACAGCTGCCTGGGAGCAGGCCTGCTGGTATGCATGTGGTGCAAACAGTTAACATACTCAGGTGCTAACCAAAAGATTAGAGGTTCAGGTCTACCCAGAGGCACCTTGGAAGATCTGCTTCTGAAAAACCACCCATTAAAAACCCTCTAGACCACTGATCTACTCTGATACACATGGGGATCGCCATGAGTTGGAATCAACTCGATGGCCACTGGTTTTTCTGTCTCTGTCCCAAGGGGAGACAGCACTATTCAACACAGGAAGAAAGCTTTGGATCTGGGTGAGACAGCTTTAGGGATGGAGAGATGTGTGCTTCTATAGCATAACCCTCGAAAATTTCTATACCAGTGCAACAAATTTTATCTTATTTGATCTTCTCAACAACCCTGGGCAATGGGCAAGGCAGGGATTATGGCAACCAGTTCACAGATGAGGAAACGGAGTCTCAGAGCAAATGTCACTGCTCAGGATTATTTATTGCGAAGGTGGTGGACGCAACCTCACATGCAGGCCTCCTTCCCCAAAGCCAGCCCTCTTCCTGCTCTGATGTGCTCATCCTAGGTTTTATCTGCCTCCATAGACTCCATAGACTGTGACCTGAGTGACCTTCAAGACGTGCCAGAGGATGATGGCCAGCCCAGCAAAGGAGCCAGCCCTGAGCCAGCCAAGACCCTAGCTCTGAAGAATGTGAGTGCTGGCCTGAGGCCCCAAGCCCTTGGGCTCTCCATCCCTCTGGAGGGGCGTCTTAATTTCCTAGTGCTGCTTTACCCCCGATACCACAAGTGGGTGGCTTTAAAGGACAGAAATTTATTTTCTCACAGTTCTGGAAATTAAGTCCAAATCAGGGTCTTGGATATGTTGTTTCCTTCCTTCTTGTAGCCCGGAGCTCCTTGGTTCCTGGTTTGTAGAGGATCCTCACATGGCATCTGTGCTCCCCAATGTGTGCTTGTTTCTATGTCTAATGTACTATATTTATAACTCAGAAGTGATTCAGTTTAAGACACACCCTACATGGCATGACTTAATTTGCATAACAAAGAAAGCCCTGTTTCTAAGTAGGATTATATTCGCAGGTATAGGGGTTAAGATTCCAACACATTTGGGGGCAGGGGTCAATTCCATCTATAACAAGGAGGAAAAAAAGCACTCCCCTTAGCACTATGGAAACTCCTGGCTGTGCTAGGGACCTGTTTTCCCTTCCAGCTGGGAGTTCAAGGGCAGAAACAGTACCTCGTGAACTTTTTAATGGCCTGTGACTTGCTCACTCTTCCTGTGCTGAGTAGGGATAATGTGAACTGATCTGTCCCCTCAGACCCAAAGGACATCACCACCCCCAACCTCTGATTATAGTAATATAGGTGCAATGATGACAAAACACTATACTAGGATTTATGTGGCCTCTGCTCTCCTAAATTTTTCTATGTCCTTGGGCAAATTACTTCCACTCTCTGAACCTGAAATTTTTACCTATGACATGAAAATTCAACCAGACTTAGGGTTCCCAACCTTGGGACGATGGAATTCAGACAGGCCCATCATCTATCAAGCATTGTCAATGGGCCAAATAATTCACTGTCATGACCAATTGCTGACCATTTACCGTTTTACTTGTTCACAGAAACTGCATGAGGTTGACACTATCATTATCCCCACAGATAAGGAAACTGATAATAAGAGAAGATAAGTGACATACTCCATGTCCCACAACTAGTGAGTTAATTAGTAAACCCAGTTGTAAGAGCTCAGCCCAAGCTCTTAGCCACGAGGCAATACTGCCTCACTAAATAATGTGTCTCACACTTTTTTGTCCTATTGTTCCTCAAAAGAATATAGATGTTGTTGTGATTAATAGAACACACATGTACTGAAAAGTATTGCACACGTCACAGTCCCACTAAACCCACTGCTGTCAAGTCAATTCAGACTCATAGGGACCCTATAGGACAGAATAGAACCACCCTATAAGGTTTCCAAGGCTGTAGATCTTTACACAGCCGATTATCACATCTTTCTCCCGCAGTAAAACTCACTTCCATAGAGTCGATTCTAACTCATCATGACCCCTATTGGGTTTCCAAGGCTGTAAATCTTTACAGAAGTAGACTGCTTCATCTTCCTTCTGTGGAGCAGCTGGTAGGTTTGAACCACTGACCAGACAGTTAGCAGCCAAATACCTCATACACTACACCACCAAGCTTTTCCCATGGTAACTTTCAATAATTCTGTATGTGCTCAGTCAAGGGTATAACTACTACTATATGGAGGAGCCCTGATACTAAACAAATTGGAGTAAGAAGCATAGGACCAAATAAACTCTCAAGATCCATCTTGTGATTGTGTGAGCAACTATGGCTTCACATTCAAACCAGATCCTGTTTCTAGGAATTCCTGCCTCTCCCTTCCATGCCTCCTTCCATCCCTCTCTCCATCGGCTCTGCTCTCCTTGCCTTCTAGGTCTCACACATCTCATCTGTTCTCCAGGCAGCTGACCTGCCTCCACCACTCCCCAACAAGCCTCCACCCGAGGACTACTATGAGGAGGCCCTTCCCCTGGGACCTGGCAAGTGCCCCGAGTACATCAGCTCCCACAGTAAGTTCTGCCCCTTCAGAGGCTTGGGGAGGAGGAGGAGGCAGTCACAACATCACTCTTGAAAAGCTGAGTCTGAGCTCCTCTGTGTTCTGTTAGAGCTCCCAGGCTGGTACCTGCCCAGCCACATCACCATTTCCTGAGGAGGAGCCATCCTGAGCACCTGACCTCTGTAGTAATGGCCTGGCTTGGCCAGTGAGTGTGTCCCTGGGAGTCAGGAGCTTGGCTTCTAGTCCCAGTTCTGTGTGATCATGGTCAATTCTCTTTTCCTCACTGGGCCTCTATTCCTTTACCATTTAAAAAAAAAGAGAAAGGGGCAAGATATACTCAGAGAAATGTGCTGGGGTGTAGGTAACAGAGATGACCACTGCAACACTGTTCCAACACTAAAAACTGTCACTAACCAAGTGCCCTTCCATAGTTGTTGTTGTTGTTGTTGTTGTTATGTGCCGTCGAGTCGGACCCGACTCATAGAGACCCCTCCTTGGGTTTCCGAGGCAGTATCACTACGGAAGTAGGATTGCCCAACCTTCCTTCCGAGGAGTGGCTGGTGGGTTTGAACCGCCAGCCGTCTGGTTAGCAGGCAAGTGTCATAGTAGAATGAATAAATAATCTGTGGTTCAGCAGTATCACATTTTATGAATAGGTTAGATCATAAAGTCACTGCATAAGATAAAAAAGCACATGATCTAAGTCAGATGTCTTCAAAGTAGAATGCAGACAGCCCAGAGGATTCATAAGATGATCTAGGTAGGAATAGTTGAAACTTTATTTATTTTTACTTCCACACATCTTTCTGAAATTTCTATCTGCAGATGTTTTATAAACAAAAAATAAATTAAATAAAACCAAACTCATTGCCATGGAGTCAGATCCAACTCATAGCGACGCCTCCTTGGGTTTCTGAGGTGGTATCACTAGGGAAGTAAATTGCCCAATCTTCCTTCCGAGGAGTAGCTGGTGGGTTTGAACCACTAGCCTTCTGGTTAGCAGTCAAATGCCTTAGGCACTATGCCACCATTAGTTCAAACCCACCAGCCTCTCCTTGGAAGGAAAATTGGGCAGTCTACTTCCATAGAGATACCACCTTGGAAACCCAAGGAGGGGTCGCTAGGAGTCAGATTGACTCAATGGCAAATGTTTTATGTTGTTGTTGTTGTTATGTGCCGTCGAGTCGGACCCGACTCATAGCGACCCCTCCTTGGGTTTTGGAGGCCGTATCACTACGGAAGTAGATTGCCCAACCTTCCTTCCAAGGAGTAGCTGGTGAGTTTGAACTGCCAGCCTTCCAGTTAGCAGTCAAGTGCCTTAGGCACTATGCTACCAGAGCTCCTGGCAAATGTTTTATAGGATTTATAATTTAATAATAGCATAGCACTTATAAGTAGTTTATATTTGTTGTTGTTGCTGGGTGCTCTCCAGTTGATTCCAACTCATGGTGACCCCATTGACATAGTAGAACTGCCCCATAGAATTTTCTAGGTTGTGATCTTTACAGCAGCAGATCACCAGGTCTTCCTTCTGCAGAGCTGCTGGAGAGTTCAAACCACTGACCATTTGGTTGGCAGCCAAGTGCCACCGGAGATCCCAAATTATATATATAATTTATATATAAATATACATCTACAGCTATATTTTTAGTCATATAAAAATGAAATAGTTTAGGAAGCATTAGTACAAGTTACCTTTGAAAACCTCTTAAATATGCCATCAAGGACAGTCCTTGACTTTGATTTGTCCCTTAGTCATCTTCCTCCACTGTTGTAACAGGACCGGCTGTTCTTTTGATTAAGCGTAAGATGAAATCACTGGCTTGGGTTTAGGGACCCAACATTACATACAAAAACCTGTACTATGGATTTGGGATGACTAAGCATGACTTCATCTCACCTACATTGGTCATGTTGTCAGAAAGGAGCATCCCCTGGAGAAGGAGATCATGCTTGGTAAAATGGAGGGTCAGCAAAAAAGGGGAAGCCCCTCAATGAGATGGATTGACACAGTGGCTGCAATGATGGGGTCAGGTATAGCAAGGACTGTGAGGCTCGCACAGGACCAGGCAGTGTTTCATTCTGTTGTACATAGGGTCAATATAAGTCAGATCCACCTTGATGGTACCTGACAACAACAACAACAACAAGCATGTATAGTTGAATTTGTATAAGATAATCTTTGAGTCTGGTGAGACCCCCAACACTATGGCCCTGGAATACGTTCTGTGCCTGGAATAAAACTCATCCCCAGGGGCTGGCTCAGTCCAATAGTTAACAAGATGGACATGCAGACTGCTCAACCGAGGATGATGCACCCACATATTCTATGGTAATACATCCCTTAGAGCAATGGCCCATGGGGCATCAGAGGACCAACATTCAGGTTGAGGACAAACAGGAGTCCATAAATATGAGGGTCACAGGGGGAGAGTTACAGAGTAGGGAGGGAAGGAGACTGGGTTAGGGTTGGACACGGTAAATGGGGAATGAAACTAAATGTACACATAATGTTGAATGTGAAACAAGATTTTAAAATAAAATTTTTAAAAAAAGATAATCTTTGTGTGATGTTATCCAATCAGGAGTGAATTAAGAAAGGTATATTAATTTTAAAAAAATTAAGTTCAAAATATGGCATATAACATGATAATAGTTTTTAAAATTTGGTATACATGTACATATACACACACATGTGTTTTAACAACTTTTTTGGGATACTCAAGAAACTACTAACAGAATTTTTCTGTGGGAAATCTGAGTGAAGAAGACATATTTTTCCATTGATAGGTTTCTGTACTGCTTTAATTTTTTTGCTGTGGGTATGTATTTTTTATTGTTTTAAAATACACTTAATTCGCCATTTTTGAAATGAACAATGCAGTGGCATTTACTACAATCACAATGTTGTGCAACCCTCACCACTATCTAGTTCCTGAATATTTCCATCATCCCAAAAGGAAAACTTGTTCCTATGAAACAGTCATTACCCATTCCCCCCACCCCTAGCCCTTGACAACCACCAAAGCAGCCATTTTCTGTCTCTATAGATTTGCCTAGTCGGAACATTTTGTGTAAATGGAATCATGCAATACGTGGCCTTTTGTGTCTGGCTTCTTTCGTTTAGTGTAATGTTCCCAAGATTCATCCATGTTGTAGCATGTATCAATTCTTCATTCTTGTTTATGGCCAAACAATATTCCTTTGTGTGGATATACTATATTTTGTTTATTGATTCATCTGTTGGTAGATACTTGAGATTGTTGCTATGTATGGCATGTTATTTGCATGATCAATAAAGTAGTTAAAAGAAAGTTAAATGATGAGGTTGGACTGAGTGATCTGAGGCCCTCTTGAGCCTTGATAGTCTTGGATTCAATGTCATTGCAAAGAGTTATTGGGGGTATGAAACAGACAACTTTATTTTATTTATTCAAAGACAGGGGACAAGTGGTTCTGGGCCTCTAAATCCCTAGTTCAAGCCCTTTGGCTGGATGAGGCTCCTCCACCTGCCCCCAGAGCTTGCTCCCCTCACAGGATGGCAGAGGAGCCACCCCTAGCGCAGCTGTGCTCCTGGGGCAGGAGGGAAGGGAGGGCCACAGGAAGGGCCTTGTCCAGGGAGAATGCCAAGCCCATCAGGGAGTATCCTTCCTCTCACACACAGTGTGCAGCCCTTCCAGGTGTCCAAATGCTTTGCTCCCAGAGCCCCTCCCTCTTCTCCATCCCACCTCATCCTCCTCTGGTTCAGACATGCCCAATCTACCTCATAGGGAATGTCCTGAACTTCTGCACTCTCGGTGTGCTTGCTGGGAGAGGCAGGCTCTGAGCCTCACTTGGGTGATTGAACTGTGTGTCCTAGTTGCTGGGAATTTCAGTGCTGCCGTCCTCAGGAAACAGATGGATAGGAGAGACTAGAAGCCCAGAGCAGCGCTCTGAAGAACCCATAGTGGAAGTTGGCACCCTCAGTTCTGACCCAGGCTCTCTCTTTACCAAACTGTGTGGCCTTGGTTTCCTTTTCTGTAAAATGGACTGATAACCACCTCTTTGCACTGTAGAAACCAAAGAAGACAATAATAATGATACCTGGCATTTGTCTAATGCAATCTGTCTGTCAGCCACTGTGCTGAGTGCTTCTATGCTTTATAGCACTTACAGCAAGGTGGGAACTATTCATTGTACTTTATAGGTAGACTCTGAAAAGGGAAAAAACTTTTTTCCTCTGTAAACGATAGACAGAGGATTTGAATTAAAATCTGATCGACCCCAAAACATATACCCTTAACCCACTGAACTTCAAAGTATGTCCTGCATCAGAATAACCTTATTTGTTTAAAAGAAAAAAAAATCCAATTTCTCGGAGTTCAATATATTTTGTATTTGAATATATGTTTTGAAATTTTCTGGGTTTTTTAATGCAAATTCCTCAGCCCAGCTACCCTAGTGGATCAGAAATCTGCATTTTAAAATGACCCCCAGGTAATCCTGATGCAGAAACCAAGCTTGAGCTGCTCTACTAATCGCTGTAGTATACTACTAACCAGCCACAGATAGGAATGTGTTGTGAAAATTCAGTGTCAGTAGCTGTTGTAGTCTCTGTTTATGTACATCATTGTTATATCCTCTAGTCCTATTCTTCCTTTGTGGTCCCAGGGGTTTAAAAGGAGATCCTCTTCGACAAAAACCAAAAGTACCAAACTTGTTGCCATCAAAGGAGCTCTGGTGGCTTAGTGCCTAAGCCAATTCTGACTCATAGCAACCCTATAGGGATTCCAAAGCTGTAAATCTTTATGGAAGCAACTGCTGTATCTTTCTCCCACAGAGCACCTGGTAGATTCAAACTGCTGAACTTTTGGATAGCAACCACTCCCTTAACCACTGCACCACCAGGGCTCCTTTCTTTGACAAAAGGAGAGATATATTAGGAAGTGAGCAGTATGACTGAATTGGAAGATTAGGCAAAGGTAGAGCAGGGAGGAAGGAAGGGAGGACTGAGCCCAGGCAGCTGGTAAACCACACTCCACAGTACAGAGATCAGAGTTGTGACAAAGACCACCCCCATACTCTGGGATAACTGAGCAAGGACTGACCACTCTCTGCCTGGGAAAATCAGAGGAAATGTCTTTGAACTGGGTCTTGATGGATGAGTAGGAGCTTTCTGGTTGAGGATAAAAGGGACAGGAAATAGCATGAACACGGGTCTGGAGGCAGCTCCTGGTGACAGAGGCACAGTGGGCATATGGGGAGCTAAAGCAGATGAGATGCCAAGAGAAGAGGCCCTACACCCTGGCCAGAGAGCTCCCACTCTCTTCCCTGACGAAGGGTGGCATACCCAGGGTCTTCCCCAGCCCTGGCTCCTGGAGTCTGCCTGCATTTTTCCCAAGTGTAGGCTCTTTCTACCCACCCCATAGACAGCTGCAGCCCGGCCCACTCAATAGTAGATGGTTACTACGAGGATGCAGACAACAGCTACCCTGCAACCAGGATGAATGGGGAGCTGAAGAACTTCTGTGAGTACTGAATGCTTCAGCAGGGTCTGTCCTTGCAAAGAGCAAGACTTGGCCTGACCCTTGCCATGCATGTGCCCACTTCCCCTCCTTACCCAGACCATGGTCACCACAAAGGCCCTTGCTCACAGTGGCCCCAGGATCCAGGGGAAAGAAAACTGGACTGAGATCAGGACTCAGTATCCAATCCTTCCCCTGGCTCTTATCTTAGGGAAGTCATTCGCTATTTTGGAGCCTCAAGACTCCTTATCTGTAAAATGGGGATTTTCTGGGTTTTGTGACAGTCATCTGAGACAATGAATAGGAAATGAAGGGTGATCATTATAATGACAGTAACTGATAGTTATTGAGCACTTACTGGGTGTCAGATATTTGCTAAACAGTCTCCATGCATTGATCTTCAAGTAACCTATGAAGTGGGTACGATTAGTTATTATGACCATTTTACTAATGAGGAAACTGAAGTTCAGAGATGTGAAGTCACCAAGTTCATGAAGCAACTGGTAAATTTATAAAACAGAGTAAAGGGCAAGTGTGGGGAGTTTATTCATGATCATGGTTACACTTTCATGATCTCTGGGTCCCAGAGAAAGGATGTCTGCAGAGGAGTAAGAAGTTCCCTGGAGATGGCATAAGTGATGTGTCCTGTCCCACAGCTCCTCCAGACAATGACTCTGACGCCATGAGCAGCTCCTACGAGTCCTATGATGAGGAGGAGGAGGAAGGGAAGGGGCAGCAGCCCACACACCAGTGGCCCTCAGAGGAGGCCTCCATGCACCTGGTGAGAGACTGCAGGATATGCGCCTTCCTGCTGCGGAAAAAGCGCTTTGGGCAGTGGGCCAAGCAGCTGACTGTCATCAGGGAGGACCAGCTTCTGGTGAGTGGTGGGGTAGATGGGTGCTTGTCAGCTTTCCTGGGGCTTATACATGTGTTTGTCTCTGCTCACATGTGTATACAGTGTCAGCACTTGGTAGGTACACCTGGGCCTACATTTTGCACAGAGGTACAAAGCCCAGTGCCTCTGAAAACTGCTCTCTCTCTCTCTCTCTCTCTCTCTCTCGACAAATACCAAAAAAGACTTGAAGGCCTGACATAGGCTTTACCAGGTGTTCCAGTTACCTAGTGCCGCTCTGATAAGAATATACAAGAAAGGGATGGCCTTAATGAACAGGAGTTTATTCTCTTACAGTTTGGAGTCCAAGTTCAAAGTGCCAGGCTCTAGAGGCTGGGTGAGAGCCCCTCAACCTTAGGGTCCAGCTCTGCTTCCTGGTCCCGGCCCACTGGAGCTAGAGGTATTTCTTCACTCAGACAGCTCCTGACTGCTGAGGCTGAGAAGCCCAAGGTTGACAAATAAAAAGACATGGTCCCGATGTTACCAAACTACGTGGCCAACCATTAATTCAAGTTCATTGTAAGTCCCAAGATTGGCAGAGCATGGCAGGCTGCTGAACAATGACACGGCTACATGCAGGGTCCAAGCATGCCATATGCTAGAGACCATTCCCAAGGCTTCTCCTTACATACAGGAATCGGTCCACATACCCAAAGCAGCTACTCAGATGCTTGTGGTAGATCCCACCATGGAGTTGATTGCCAGTCTCTTCATGGGAAATAACTACCACCAGCTGCCCAGGCACTCAACAGGCCTAGCCAAGTTGACACACAAACTAAACTACCACACCAGGTTTTTGTTTTGCCAAAGGAGATTTTTTTTTAACACTTCAAAACAAGTTTTACTGCTTTTCATTATACAAGTGAATGTGCTTATTTATAAAACTAATGAAAAATGATAAAAGTAATTCATAATACCATTGGCCAAGAAATGACATATGTCTACCCTCATTTCCATACATCTATCATTTATGCTGGCGGTTCAAACCCACCAGCCACTCCTCAAAAGGAAGATAAGGCAATCTACTTCTGTAGTAATACTGCCTCGGAAACCCAAGGAAGGGTCGCTATGAGTCGGGTCCAACTCGACGGCACATAACAACAGCAACAACAACAGCATCATTTATAAAAGGAGCTCTGGTGGTACAATGCCTAAGGCATTTGACTGCTAACCAGAAGGTTGGCAGTTCAAACCCACCAGATGCTCCAAGGAAGGAAGATGAGGCATTCTACTTCCATAAATATTTACTGCCTTGGAAACCCAATGGGGGTTGCTATGAGTTGGAATTGACTCGATGGCAGTGGGTTTGGTTTTGGTTTTATCATTTTTAAAGCTAAATCTGTACAGCACTGCTCTTTTCAAAGTTTTTTTGCTTAATCTACCATCTCTTATCACTTTTATTTCCTAAAAGATAATGCATATTGAATTCCAAAGCAGGATAATGGACATAATTTCAGAAAAAGAAAAATAGCAGTGCTCCCCCTCGCAAAAAAAAAAAAAAAAAACTGTTGAAGAGCCTTGCCCAACATCATATATACATATGAAACAGGACCTTTCTCACCCCTGAGCAATGAAAAGCTCATTACAGGCCAGCACTAACTCAAGGGTCATGATTACTTCTTTCCACTCCTTATGTCTTCTTTTTTTTTTTTCCTTGACATATTACAGTGGTTATCACAGTCAGCACAATGTAGACTAGAAGAAGTAAGAGTGACCATCCTCCTCTCTGTCTAGATCCTGGAGGGAACAATTTCCACGTTTCTGTAATTCACCATTAGGACTATGTTTCTTATGGGTGGTTTGTAGAGATACTCTATTATCATATTGAAGATATCCCCCTCTATTTCTCATCCGCTAAGTGTTCATGTCAAAAAGTATCTTGAATTTTATCAAATACATTTCTATCTCTGTTGAGATGGAGATCTGATTTAAAGGAGATGAATATCTCCTTTATTCTGTCAATGTGGTGACTTATAGGGTTGATTTTTTTTAATGTTGAATCATTCTTGCATTCCTGTGATAACCCTGTTTGGCCTTGGAAATGGTTAATGTGTTCAGCTGCTGACTGAAAGGCTGGAGGTTCGAGTCTACCAGAGCTGCCTCAGAAGAAAGGTCTGACAATCTACTTCGTAAAAGCTAGCCATTGAAAACTCTATGAGTCATAGCTCTGCTCTGACACCCATGGGATCACCATGAGTCAGAGTTGATGCAACAACAAGTGGTTTGGTCTTGATGTAGTATGTTTTTTATATATGTCTAAATTCTACTTGCCAATATTTTGTTTATTGCATCTATGTTATGAGCTTCTGCAACTATGTTATGAGAAAGATGAGCTTATAATTTTCTTTTCTAATAATACCATTGTCAGATTTTGGTATCAAGGCAATGCTGGCCTGATAATAAAATTAGGGTATAAGAATCATTATTGAAAAATTATTGACTTCCCAAGTGTAACCTTCCATCACTGCTAAGATTCTCTCTCCCATGTCCCCGCCATGTAGCCTTTTAAAAGCATGGAGCTCATTTCTTCCAAAGCCAGCTTGTTTCTTTTGTGGTTCTTTGGGCTGGAATGGTCTTCCAGTATTGTGCTAATATCTACCTCTTCCAAATTAGGTAATTGTGCCCTCTAAAGTCCCTCCATACCTTCAGATCTGAAGAGGACCCTGATGCTCCTCCCAGGCTTCTCTTCTCTGGGGTGAACAGCCCCAGCTCTTTCACTGTTCCTCATGCAGTACCCATGGCTGGGTTGGGTGGGGTAGGTGGAGCTTCCTGGGAACCTTTGTGTAAGGGTATCTCCCTCCTCTGCTTTCCCTGCCTTCCCCTTCAGGGGGCTCTGACTCCTTCTCTCCCTTTCCAGTGTTACAAAAGCTCCAAGGACCGACAGCCATATCTGAGGCTGGCCCTGGATACCTGCAATGTCATCTACGTGCCCAAGGACAGCCGGCACAAGAGGCATGAGCTGCGCTTCTCCCAGGGGGCTGCTGAGGCCCTGGTTCTGGCACTGCAGAGCCGGGAACAGGCTGAAGAGTGGCTAAAGGTATGTGGGGCCATCTCACCTTCCTGCCCTCCTTGCTCCCTGTCCTCCCCAGGCCTAGCCCTCTGTCACACTGCCTCCTGTCCCCAGAAGAACCAGACCTAGCTCAGGGGAGAGAGGGTCAGTGGCCTGACCCCAAGTCCTTGGACATGGCTAGGGCTTACATGTGAAATCAGATAAGCCCTGGCTAGCTCCCAGAGGCAGACCTCATCCTGGAGACCTTATGTTCTTTCCAGTTATTTGAATCACCTTCCTAATACCCTCTTGTGGCCTTTACAACTTACTGTCTATGACAAAAACTGATTCCATCATTGCATAGTCTAATTCTTAAAAAGAAAGGAAAGAAAAAATGTGCATCCTTGTAACTTCCTCTTGTGGGACAATATCTGCAGCGATGAGCTACCTACAACAATTGGAGTTATCACGTATTGAGCACTTACTGTGTGCCATGTACTGTACTAAAAGCTTTCCATGCACGACCTCATTTACTCTTTGGACTGGGACTGTGATTTTCCCCATTTTACAGATAAGGAGACTGAGGCATTGAGAACTTAGGTGGTTTGCCAAATGTTCATAACAAAGTGGTTGGAGTCAGTGTTAGAAACGAACATAAGCCTACACTCAAAGACCATAAACTGTATCGCCACCCTGCTCCCCAGCCATGTGGCTCTCAGAACTGTGAAGGCAGAGTGGCATAGCAATGATGAGGGAGGACCTGGTGGTGCATAGAATTGAGTTCAGGCTTAAATGTCACTGATGGTATGATCTTAGCTTCCCTGTGCCTCACTTTGCTCATCTGTAAAATGGATCTTATAAGGATTATGAAGAACATTTAGTATAGTGCCTGCCAGGCAGTGAGTGTTTCATGATTGCCAGTGATTACTGTTAGGACGAGGGTGATGCTGCCCTCCCACCGTAGTCCCTCACAGAAGAGCCTCTCCCCTGAGCAGAGCACTCAGCCTCATTTTCTCTCTGATATCATTCTTTCTCCTCCTCCAGTCTTCCTGCTGGAACCATAAACCAAACCCTCTTCTTCCTCCCTTCCTTCCTGTGATAACCAGCCTCCCCGCCACCCCAGAGTGGTTAGTGTTTTTCATTACTGCCTTTGCCTCAGAAAAGGAAGAGAGGAGAAAACCTGCTTGCCGGGGGAGCCTCTGCCCTCACAGGACCAATGGGCCAGGAAAAGGCACCCTGGACCTGAGTTAGAGACCTTCACATACCCATTTGGAAGCCCACTGGCCCAGAGGTTAAGAGCAGGCAGCTACTCTGTCTGCATTTGATTTCAGACTTTGCTGCCACTAACAGGTGGCTTCACTTCTCTGCCTCATCATCATTATTTGTGATTTGGGGTAACAGTTATCCCTACCCTACAAGGCTGCTGTGGAGATGAAATGGGAAAATCTATTTAAAGCTATGTCATGAGTAATAAATGGTGGCTGTTATTGTTTTATGATCTGGATGCTTATCACTGTATGGCCTTGGGTGAGTGAGTAACACCTTTGGATCTCAGTTGTCACATCACTGAAATGGAAGAAGCAGCCCTAGCCACCACGCAGAGTTGTTGTAAAGATGTAACAAGGCAGCAGAGGTGATTCCGTCACCCATGTGCAGGCTTTATGGGCCACAGTTCCTCACATGTCCATGGTCTCACTGGTCCTCAGATAACACCAGAAGATAAACAGAGGACTGGTAGTATGGCCATGTTACACATGTGGAAACTGAGGCTCAGAGCACAGAAGTGGCTTTCCCAAGTCCACACAACTAATTAGCAGTATAGCTGGATCTTAAAACCAGGCCTCTTGCTTCCCAGTCACATGTCTTGTTCAATCAGGGGCATACCCTGGTATGCCCCAGGCATGTGGCAGGTAGCCATGTCCAGCCTCCTCTTCTCCCTGGTGTCCTGACCCCTCCTACATGATGGCCCTGACCAAACAGCCCCATTCTCCTTCTCTGCCTCCACAGCTGTCCTGTCCACCTGTCCATAGCTGTGTGTGCTCTCTCCACAGGTCATTCGAGAGGTGAGCAAGCCCTTTGGAGCAGCTGAGAATGCAGTGGTCCCCAGGTCCCCAATCCTCTTGTGCAAGCTGGACCCAGACAAGGTACATCTGTCTCCACTAGGCCAGGCAAAGGGAACCCGGCACAGGTTGTGCCCCAAAGGAGCCCAACGTCATGTGGTGAAGTCAGGCAGCCACCAGTGATTGTGGAACAGGCAGTGAGAGCCGTAACTGAGAGCAGAGTCCATCATAGGTGCTTAATAAATGTCTACTGAGTTAGTGAATGCATGCATGAATGAATGAATGAATGCTCATGGCCAATGACTCCCCTCATGGTACCTTAAAATCAAAATTCAAACTCACTGCCATCAAATCAATTCCAACTCATAGTGACTCCTATTGACTTTTCAAGGCTGTAAATCTTTACAGAAGCAAACTGCCTCATCTTTCTTCCTGGAGCAACTGATAGGTTTGAACTGCTGATCTTTTGGTTAGCAGCCAAATTCCTTAACCATTACATCATCAGAGCCCCTTTCCACAGTAACTAGTAGGCACTTAATTAATAGTGAATGAATGAATGATTGGTTCAGAGTCAGCATAATTAGAGAAAATAATGTTGGCTGACATTGAAGTCATTCACATGGGAGCCGGTTATTGACCATACTCTTATCCAAACTAGGATCATAGACTCCTCTCTCATCACTACTCACTTTTATTGGTCATCAAATCCATCATTACTATGTTGAAAATGTCTACCAACTTTACTCCTTTTCCCCTTTGTCCCTATATCAAGTCTCATCTTGACCAGGATGACACTCTCTTAAGTGACTCTTTTGCTTGCAGTCTTGCCTCTTCTTGCCCATCCTTCATGATGTCACTGGAGGAAACTTCCCTTCCCAGCTCCCTGTCATCTATCAAATATTGTCCAAAGTCCAAGAACATTTGTCTCAATGTGTTACAATTAATTACTTCACTACCCAAATAGACCATGAAGACACACTATGTCTAAGTCATCCTTGTCTTCTCAATACCTGGTACTGTCTTAGGCACATGACAGTTGCTGACAAATATTTGTTAATTAATTATCATGGGGTGGGTTTGAACTGACAAAGGGGTGTTCAGTGCTTCTGAGTATGCTGTCTGATGTAGGGCTATCTGTGTCCTTCCACAGAGGCTGTCCCAAGAGAAGCAGACCTCAGACTCTGACAGCCTGGGCCTGGGCGACAACTGTTCCACCCTTGGCCGCCGAGAGGCCTGTGACCATGGTAGGAGCCTCTGAGGGCCTAGAGCTGGCAGGGGCTCACAGTGGCAGAGTAGATCCTGACCCCTCTGCAGACCTGGACAAAGTTATCTAGCCCATCCGTACCTGGAACTGCAGGACAACCTTATATAGGGTGAAAGGGCCACCAGGAAGGCTGGGGGTGGGGCAGGGGGTACAACTGGAGCTTGATGCTCCCTCCTCTCCCTTGACCCATCTTCATGGCAACAGGCAAAGGGAAGAAGAGCAGCCTGGCTGAGCTGAAGGGTTCAGTGAGCAGGGCTGCAGGCCGTAAGATCACCCGCATCATCAGCTTCTCCAAGAAAAAGCCGCTAGTTGATGACCTGCAGACGTCCTCCACCGAGGAGGAGGTTCCATGCTGTGGTGGGTATGAGGTGTGGGGATGAGGGGAATTCCAGGCTCTGTCAATACAGCTCCTGGGGTGAAGCCAGGAGACCCCCCTGCCTTGTCCATGTCATGCTCAGGGACAGGGGAAAGGACTCCAGCCTATTGGATTGCTAAACCCCACCCCATCCACTCTTCTTGCTCTCCTATCACTCATTCCCACGAGAGCTTGACTCTCAGAAGAAGGATGTGTCAACTGAACCCATTTTTCTCTGCTCCTTGTGGACTTTAGTGCAAAACACTACCCATCTCTGGGTCTTGGTTTTGGTTTCCTCCACTATGACAAGAGAAGAGTATCATAGTTTCCACCATATAATTTGCCACATGTATAAGTTGCAACCTTGTCTTAAAAGGAAATTATTTAGATTAAATCATCTGAGTACTTAATACTCTAAAGCTATTAAGTGTGAGTTAAAAGTGTCTTACAGGAGGAGACATACTATTTTATTCATGTAAATATAATTTTCCAGATACCAAAATCCAGTAGAATATATATATTTTTGGGTCCACAGTAATATTCCACTTATTCTGAGAAAATACTGTGAAAGCACATGGCTGAGAAGAAACATTTTATAGTTAGTGGATAGTACTTCGAACACGTAAGGGGGAAAAATAATATCTTTAGAATTCATCTTGCAGGATCTTTTTGTACAGGCACACTTCCACTAGGTGGCAGCTTCATCCATTATTTTCTGTCTTTTGATTTTTTTTTTTTTTTTTTTTTTAGGGGGTGGAAAGAGGAAAAGCAAAAGGGGGAGCTATGTCTTTTATGCATCAAATGTAGTAATTTCTGCCCTTTTCCTCAAGCTTGAAAAGGTCCAAAGGCTGTGCAGTGATGTACAGTATGATTATCAGTCCCAGTACACAACCAGTTGCCCTCAAATCAGCTCCGCCTCATGGTAGCCACATGCTTCATAAGGTTTTCAGCAGCTGATTTTCCAGAATAGATTGCCAGGCCTTTCTTTCAAGGTACCTCTGGGTAGACTTGAGCCACTAACCTTTTGGTTAGCAGCCAAGCATGTTAACTCTTTGTACAATCCAGGGACTCCAATTCACAGATAGAAAACTGAAACTCAAAAAGGACACCTGACGTCATAGGCAGGTGGGGGTGAGTGGATGTGGGACCCAGAAGGCCTTTGTGCTAGCTAAGACACAGAGTTATCCTAGGCCCTCTGTCCCAGAGGTGTAGACCTATGCACCAGCTTGCACCCACGACACCTGAGTTTCCCCAGAGCTGAGTTCTCAGGAGGTCATGCCACTGGTCTCCCTCACAGGCTATCTGAACGTGCTGATCAATCAGGGCTGGAAGGAACGCTGGTGCCGTCTGAAGTGCAACACTCTGTATTTCCACAAGGACCGTGCAGACCTGAGGACCCACGTGAATGCCATCTCCCTCCATGGTTGTGAGGTGGCCCCAGGATTTGGGCCCAGACATCCATTTGCCTTCAGGATCCTGCGCAACCGACAGGAAGTTGCTATCTTGGAGGTGAGAGGAGAGATTCAGGCGGTCCTTGGTGGTAGATGTGAAAAGGAGCTTGGCCTTACTGCTTTGTCTTTGGTTTGGGAGGCCTTACAGTGACAATCCAGAGACTGAAGGGAAAGGAAAGCAAGTCAACAGCTTTCAAATGATACAAAGCAGGATTGCCAGATAAAATATACGACATCAACTTAAATTTGAATTTCAGATAAACAATTTTTAATATAAGTATATCCAATGCAATATTTGGGATATACTGATACTGAAAAATTGTTCATTGTTTATCTGAAATTCAAATTTAACAGGGTGTTCAGAATTTTCATTTGCTAAATCTGGCAACCCTAGGCCCAAAGTTTGTTTGTGCTCTCTTACCTTAGAATCCCAAGCCTAAAAGGCACTTAATTTAGTCTATACCCCAATCTGATGCTGGAATCCCCTTTCAAACCTTCCTACCAAGTGGTCGTCCACCTTAGATAAGCCAGTACCTTTGATGGGAACTCCCCATTCCATACAGCAACTCAAATTTTTAGAATTTTCCCATATTGGGTTGAAATGTTTAAGCTGCATGAAGGTAGTAGCCATGCTTGTTTCTGCATGCATTGTTTTCTTAGAACCCAGCATGATGCTCAGTGTCTACTACCCACCACTAACCCACTGCCATCAGGTTGATTCTAATTCATAGTGACCCATAGGACAGAGTAGAACTGCCCATAGGGTTTCCCAGGCTGTAAATCTTTACAGAAGCAGACTGCTTCATCTTTCTTCCATGGAGCAGCTGGTGGATTCGAACCACCCACCTTTTGGTTAGCAGCCAAATGCTTTAACCACTGCACCACCAGAGCTCCTTACTATATACTAAGAGCACTATAAATATTTGCTGAACAAATGGATTAATGCAAATGTGATTTCTTGTCCTTGCTACTGATGGTGCTAGCTCTCCTCTGTGAGGTTGTGCAGAATGTGTTGACGATTTCATCTACATGTCAATCCCACAGCTAATTAGAATTTAAAATGCCAACAGTGGAAAAACCTTAAATAACTGCCCCTGCACATTACAAATAAGGGAACTGAGTCCCAGGGTAGCAAAGTGCATTGTCCAAGTTTCCACAAGAGTCGACAGAAGTCCTAGAATTAAAACCAGGCTTCTTGGTCATGTTCTGTTTGCCCAGCACCTACTGTCTTCCCCAATTCTTAAATTTTAAAAAATGTTGACTCCAAAATTCTGTGTTTTGTTAGTTTGAGATGAGCATCTTATTTCCCTTAACTTATACATGAGGTTTCTAGCAAAAAGTAACTTCCTTTACTCAAGTTTAGCCTTTGTGTGCTAAGTTGGTTTTATAATATTGATCTTTACATGATAACCTAATTATCTGTTTAGCAACATCACGGTAAATGGACAAAAGATTAAAGTTCTCAGGGATTTCATTTCACTTGTATCCACAATCAATGTTCACAGAAGCAGCAGTCAAGAAATCAGACAAGGTATTGCAGTGGGCAAATCTCCTGCAAGGGACCTCTTTAAAGTGTTAAGGAGCAAAGATGTCACTTTGAAGACTAAAGTGCACCTGACCCAGACCATGATATTTTCAATAGACTTATATAATGAGCAGCAGCCAGGGATACAAGAAAGGGAAGGGACGTGGGCCCAACCCCTATGAGCCAAGAAAGTGGGGGAAAGAGAAGCCAAGCAGACAACAGAGCAGAGCAGCAGCCAGGCAGCCAGGTAAGGGGAGGAACCCAGGCCCCACCCCCACCAGTTAGGAAAATGGGAAATAAAAGCCAGAGGGGACAGACAGGCAGAGCAGCAGCCAGGCAGCCAGGTAAGGGGAGGAACCCAAGCCCCACCCCCACCAGCCAGGAAAGCAGGGAAAAGAGAAGCCAGAGGGCACAACAGAGCAGAGTAGTGCCAGGGATACAGGTAAGGGGAGGGTGGAGAGGTTTTGAACAGCTAAGCAAGACAAACTTGCCTGTCAGTTTTTTGTACTATTGTGGCTTGCATATTGCTATGAGGCTTGAGGCTGTGCCACTGGTGTCTTGAGTGCTGGCAGGATTGCACATGGTGCACAGGTTTCAATGCAGCTTACAGAGACAGACTAAGAAGAAGGAAGAGGCCATCCACCTCTCAAAGAATTGGCCAGGGAAAACCTTATGAATAGCGGAGAAACACTGTCTGATGCATTACTGCACAACTTTATGAATAGCCTGGAAACATTATCCGATACAGTGCAGGAGAATGAAACCCTTAGGTCAGAAAGCTTTCAAAATATGAGTAGGAAAGAGCTGCATCATCAACTCATTGACATGGATAAAGTACAGCTTTCAGGACCTCCATTTGCTAACATGGCATGATTCAGTTGAGGAGAAACAGCTGCAAACATCCATTAATAATAGGAACATGGGATGTACAAAGTTTGAATCTAGGAAAATTGGAAGTTATCAAAAATAAAATGAAACACATAAAGATTGATATCCTAGGTGTTAGTGAGCTGAAATGAACTGGTTTTGGCCATTTTGAATCAGATAACCATATGATCTACTATGCCAGGAATGACAATTTGAAGAGGAATGGCGTGGCATTCATCATCACAAAAGATGTTTCCAGATCTGTCCTGAAGTACAATGCTGTTAGTGATAGAATAATATCCATATGCCTACAAGAAAGGCCAGTTAATACTACTATTATTCAAATTTATGCACCAGCTACCAAAGACAAAGATGAGGAAACTGAAGATTTTTATTAACTTCTGCAGTCTGAAATTGACAAAACATGCAATCAAGATGTGTTAATTATCACTGGTGACTGGAATGCAAA
The DNA here is from genome assembly GCF_000298275.1 of Orycteropus afer afer. Taxonomy (NCBI): domain Eukaryota; kingdom Metazoa; phylum Chordata; class Mammalia; order Tubulidentata; family Orycteropodidae; genus Orycteropus; species Orycteropus afer. The sequence goes on from NW_006921697.1 coordinate 3,724,553, forward strand.
AGTTGGAACAAAGAAGAATCACTGGTAGTTGGAAAATTTAGCCTTGGTGACAGAAATAATTCTGGAGATTGCATGATAGAATTTTGCAAGACCAATGACTTATTCATTGCAAATACCTTTTATCAACAACACAAATGGCAGCTGTACACATGGACTTCACTAGATGGAGTACACAGGAGTCAGATTAACTATGTCTGTGGCAAGAGGTGATAGAAAAGCTCAATATCTTCAGCCAAAACAAGGCTAGGAGCTGATTGTGGAACAAACCATCAACTGCTCATATGCAAGTTCAACTTGAAGTTGAAGACAATTAAAACAAGTCCACATGAGGAATTCCAGTAAGATGGTGGAATAGGCCAAAAGACTAGACAGACCCTCTTCAACAAAGAAAAGGGGAACCAAATAACACAGATACAGAAGATAATCCTGGACCCCTGGCCTTTGAAAGGAAGGATATAGAAGTGGACTAAAAATCCAACTAGCAGAAGAATTTGCATGAAAACACTAAAAAAGGGAGAAATACAGAGCTGTGGTCTGGCACAGACAGCTTGGATAACCTAGTGGTGTTAGGACCTAAGAATTAACCTAAAAATCAGCCCTGCTAGCCAGGGACTGCATGGAGGACTGCTCTGGTGGCTGGTGAATAAAAGGGGAATCAGGGAAGAGGAAGGGGGCCTGAGCTGTGAACTTTTGCCTATCCGGAGGGCACACCCATTTTTAATGTCTACAAGTGGTTTGACCATGTTGGATATTTAAAGTGACAGCATTCTCCCAGATTCCAGGGACTTAAGAACAGGCTCCACTTGAACCACAAGGACATTCCAGACACCAATGACTGGAAAGATGAGACATTCCCCTTGTTATTCTGATACCCTACACTCTCTTAGGGAACAGAGGTGTGGCCAGCCCTCATTCCCACCCACCTTGTATAGTGGAAGGAATTCCATCGCAGTCTGTGTGCTTGGACAGAGCCTGGGTGCCCAGCTGCACTATGCCCAATTTTGTTTTTTTCTTTTTAGTTTGTTTGTTTTTGTCTGTTGAAAACTACTGTAATTATTATTATCTTTGTCCTTTTTATTATTATTCCTTATTCTTCCCTTCCCAGGTTCTAGTTTTCAGCTTTTTCTCTTTTCCCTGTTCCTGGTTCCAATTTTTTTTGTTTTTCCTTAACCTGGTTCCTTGTTTTTCTTTTTGTGTTTTTCCCATTTTTTTTTTCTTCATTATTCTCCTTCTCTACCTTTTCTCTCTTATTGGCCTCTTCCTAGGTATTCCAGTGTTTTTCATTTTTGGGTTTTTTTCCCC